>NC_140485.1:63383042-63920542 GCF_964271855.1 Acomys minous | reverse complement strand
ATTTATTGCTTTTCTGGTAGTTTGCTTGGAAGTCACTTGTACATGTTCCGTGTTAGAGACTGGGACTTGAGCCAATGCTCCATGTCCTGTGATAGAGACTGGGACTTGATTATTTATTTTTATTTTTATTTTTTTACCAGGGGAGAGCACGAATGCAGTCCCCCACTACCACAAATTATACAGTCGAGAGTCCCACATTTTTTCCACAAATTATGCAGTCGAGTTTCCCGCATTTGGGGAAATCACAGGGGCCAGCACATCCAGAGTGCAATGGATAAGCCTCGCCCTGGGAAAACCACCTTCGTGATCATGGTATTTCCCCTGCCAGGTAAGTATGACTTGATTATTTTTTGAGACAGGGTTTCTTTGTGTAGCCTTTGCTGTCCTAGACTTACTTCGTAGACCAGGCTGGCCTCAAACTCACAGAGATCTGCCTGCTTCTGCCTCCTGAGTGCTGAAATTAAAGGTGTGTGCTAACATGCCCTACTTGAACCTAGGACTTGAATGGTTTGAAATGATGCTCATGTCCTGTGTCAGAGCCCAGGACTTGAAGCAGTGCTCCAATAGTTATTTCTGTTAAAAACTGATCATCACAGCTTCCCCCAAAGAACACATACCTATGAATGAATACATTCATAACAAGTGGAGGGAAATCCCTGCCTTCTTATAGAGACAATATAGAGTAATATCATTTACAAGTATGTGCAATCTGTCCAACAGAATGATAGATGAGGAAGTTTTATTTTGCCTTTTGTTTCTGAATAATGAAGAAAGTCTCTCAGTGTTCACCAGAATTTAGAACTTCATCGTGTATCAATTTCCTAATAGTGTAATTTACCTGAGTTCTTTATGGGATAGAAGACATTGCAATTGGCCACAGGAGCTTTGTGTGTTTAAAATAATAATACTTCTGCCACTCAGCTGATGGACAGCTTTTCTTTGGTAACAGTGTCTTTTAAAGGCAAAGACACTATTAAACTATTAAGACTTAAGCTTTTATCTCAACATCTTAAATTACAGAAGAATATTTTGCTTGCTTAATACCAGTGCACACAATGGTAGGAGGCCGTGTTTGCTTCGCCTCTCATAGTTATGGAGTAATTCTTTGTGTGGTTTCATTCCACTATTCCAGTAGCGTTGGGAGTTTAAGCCTGCATTCTCTGACTAAAAAATGTAAGACACAGATTTTACGTGATTTGATCAAGATTGCATACCAACATGAAGGAGACCTTGATTGTAGCTAATCCCAAACGCTTGTACTTTCCCTCAGACTTCTTCCCACTGCAGACTACCTGACATCCTTCTAGACTACTATAAAAGGAACATTTATTTTCCTGGCTCAGTTGTCATCTGGGAGGCATATTGCCTCCTCCTGCTAACCTAGGCCTACTCCTGGAAGCTTCTAGCCTCTGCACAATCTAACCCAGGCCTAGAATATTTTCAGCCTCTGAGACTTACTGCTTAATGAGCTCGCCCTTACTTGTTCTTTCTGAGCTCTGGGCTGGCTGGTTCAACTCAGCTGTTCTGGCTCAAACTCCTCTCCTAGCCGACTTATTTAATCTGGCTTTTCTTGGCCCAGAATTGTTCTGCTTGGCTTCAAACTAACTGAGAAATCTGTTCTAATCTTCTGGCTTCTTTTCATTTTCTGGCTCATTCTGTCTTTACCTGAGTTCTCTCTCTGTAACCCATCTCTCTGTTATTAGCCTGGTAAAACCGTCTCCTCTCTCTCAAAAACTGACTCTTAAGTAGCTTCCCTTTCCTCTCTCTTCTTGTGAGAGTTTGGCATATCCTATTCTGTCAAATATTCTCTGATTGATCACCTTTTCTGCCACGCAATTAGACATCATTTTCAAATATGGGTGCATCCTTCTCAAACTAATTTTACCTTCCTTTGGGATAAAAGGCATGTACCATTGTGCCTGGAGCTCAGCTTTTCTTTACCTGATATTTGCTCTATACCAGGCTGGCCTTGAACTCAGATCTGTTTGTTCTGTCTCCTGGATTAAAGGCATGTTTGTATTCCAGCCAGATCACATAGACCTAGAAGATCTTTGGATGTGATCTCCAGCCAGAGCAGCCATATTCTGAATTAACATTCTTCCACCGGTGATGTCATTCTTCCCACTGTTGACTATTTGTCGTCCTCTTAGGTCACATCCCTCTTGCTTTCTCTTGGCTCCATTAGTTTTTGCTCACAAGAGCTCCTTCCTAGCGAAAAACTGGAATGGAATGACATAAAGACGAAAGCACAACTTAATTAGCCTTCTTATCATTTCTGATTAAACAATAATTAGAAGGTCACAATTCTGAAAAATTGGCATCAACAAAATATGCCAAAATAAGGAATTAAGCGAATATATTGGTTTATGTTCTGTGTGTGTGCTACAGAACACCCTCCACACACTTAAAGTGCTGCAGAGGTTTGTTGAAAAGGAGTCAGAAGTTATGGCGAACACCTCCAAGACAAACATATAACTACGCCATGTACGGTATGACTCAGGTGTATGACATATTAATATATAATAAGTGATATGTGCTGAGAGGTTTCTATTTTTTGAGCATGCTCCCCCCCCCATTTATTCAAAATACTCTGCAGAATCATCTCCATAATAATTTTGAAGAAGATGCCTTCAGTATAAAGTATGTACTTGTGGAATTTGCAAGCTCTGACTCTGAAAATTTGAAGCTAATTATTAACATGGAAAGAGAGGAAGGTAGGGTAAAGGGAAGGGAGGGAGGAGAGGATAGGGAGGGAGAAGGGGAGGAGGGAGGGAGCAGAGAGGAGGGAGAGAGGAAGTAACAGTGGTTAGCTCTGAGCAACAAGGCTGTGTTTGCCTCTGTGTTTCTCTTTCTCTCTCTGTCTTCTGTAACTTGGAATAGACTCAATACAGTAGTCCTCTAGCCTCTGCCTCCCAAGGGCTGGAATTTCAGGCTTGTGTCATATGTTTTTATGTAATTTGATTATTGTTACTTCCATAATTCACACCCATTGCTTAGGAGGAAGTGAAATATTTTCCTACAGTTTTAATTAGCCCACTCCCAAGACTCTACAGAACTATTAGGGATATAGTTTTCCGACTAGAATTGGCAAGTATGGTGGCTTTTTGGTTAGTATTTAATTTATTTTGTAATTTAAAAAATTTATTCTTTTCTCATACAATAATATGCTGACCAAAGTTTGGAACCTGAGGTCTTCTCTCAATGTGGTGTCTAAGATTTCTCAAGTAGCTGTCTATTTGGGAGATTCTGAATTTACAAGGAAGAATTTTAGGGACAATATCTGAAGGCGAAGCATGCCCATTTCATTTGGGAGTGAAAACAGGCTACTTCTTCCATCGTGGTGGTTGGTGAGCGAGAAAACTTGAAGCTCATGAAGTGGCACACACCCGACACAGTCAATCTCTGTTTCAAAAATAATTAGGATCACGCTTGGAACTTACTAGCTATGAGTCAAGCATCCTAAATTTCTCCAGATGTGGACTTGCAGGAACAGGATATCGAGAGCAGCTACAGAGCTGGGCTGAGGCTTCTCCCTTATGCAGAAGCACACCATTTGTCATTTTTGTTTAAAACCTTGATTTATCACATTCTGGGAGCAGAACTTGAAATGTGTTTCTATTTTACCTAGCAGAATGTCTTGCCTGCAGGCACACAGAATGTTGGATTAAAACTTTTAATACTCTGGGGCAAAATCTGCTGGTTTTAATAAGAGGCACAGGCTCATTTGGATCTTCCTGTCATTACACAAACGAGCCAAACTCCTGTTTATCATGTTGATTGCTTTGTTTTGGGTGCATGGCATTGGAAAGGAGACGGGTACCAGGGCACACATGGCCTGCAATGAACAGTAAATCTGAGGATCTGTCAACAGATGTACTTGCTCTCCCAGGTAATTGTCTAACTCTCTCTTCTTTCATCTGTAGCCAGCACGGTTTGCAAATGGAGAGTGTTGACAAATCCATCATGTTATGCAAATAGTTTAGAAGGGAAATCAGGTAGAATGCCATATAAATAGTATCAGTGAGGTCATCAGCCTCAAAAATATAAAATTCATGGTGAGCAAGTCCTTCTGGAAGGCAGGCCCTCTGCTGGATACCTCTACTGTTTCTAGATATCTATTTGCCCCCCTGAGAACCTCTGTTATAGACTGTTATTATTCAATTCTACAGTTCATGGAAGACTTGGCAAATCAGATGACTCACCTGTGGTCAGAGAGGGTTTATCCCAGGAACCTGACTTTTGAACTCAAATCACCAAACAATATGTTCTGCATCTAAAAATTTATACTAGACTACAATGTCTGGCTTTTTCCCTTCTGACGCAGGTTGGGATGGAGCTAATCAGGGACCAGCTTATGCCTGGGCCTGGATGATCGAGGCACAGGCAAGAATGAGCTTGCTCCAGGCACGGGGGGAGGGTCCTAGTTATCATGACACAGAAATGTAAGAAATTGTCTCTTTTATTAAACAGGGTCATTGTGTGCGTATGTGTGCACATGTGTGTGTGCACCCATCCATGCTCATGTATAGGTACACATGTGTGCACACACAAGTCTGTCAATCCCTATCTACCTTAATTTTTGAGACAGGTCTCTCAGTGAGCTTGGACTTCACTATTTTAGCTAGACTAGCTGGCTAAGGAGTTTCACAATTCTCCTGGCTCCACATCCTCAGGACTGAGATTACAAATCCATGACACATGTCCAACTTTTACACCAGTGCTGAGGATCTAGGCTCAGTTCTTAAAGCTGCACATCCATTTTACTTAGCGTCTTCCTAAGCCCAAGAATCTCTCTCTCTGTAAACGAGGAACATGGAAGATGCAGATGTCGTTAGTGCATGCCATTCACCTCACAGATGGATATATCCTCACATCCTATCTCATTGACATGTTCATCTTATGGTAAATACTGAGAGCTACAGCAGATTGATGGCCTCATATCTTGCCTTCGCCGTGCCATCTAAATAGCTGGCTTTGGGAACTTGGATAGCTGATGACACTTCTCTGAGCTTTGATTTCCTCATCTTTTTTTCATATTTTTTTATTAATTTATTCTTGTTGCATCTCAATGGTTATCCCATCCCTTGTATCCTCCCATTCTTCCCTCCCTCCCATTTTCCCCTTATTCCCCTCCCCTATGACTGTTCCTGAGGGGGATTACCTCCCCCTGTATATGTTCATTGCCACACCTGGTAGCTTTCTTGTGAGGACAATGAGATGGAATTTGCAAAGAGGTTTTGAAAATGCTCTAAGGTACTGACGAGAAGACATAGCATTTTCCCTAGCACCATCCCGCCATCACACATGTCAGTGGCAGTACGTAGATACTGTGTGTTTGTTGCATAAATATTCTTTTGCCACAATAGTGGCTTGAATTCAAAGCGATGGAGATAATTGTACTTCTATTTATTCAGAATGAAGAGCCTTTTCTTTGCTTATAATTTAAGCACTGACATCGTTTACTTGGTATTTTCAACATTTTGACTTTTAAGCAAAACAAGTTTGTTCTATTTGAAAATGTTTATATATATATATATATATATACATATACATATCTAGTGTGAATTAGGTGCTGTCATTTGGTTTTGAGGCAAAAATTGTTTCTCATTCTCATGAATTTATATTAAAGGAGGAAAAGTAGCCATGCTGATATATCAATCCATCTACTCAACCCATCTTCCATTCCTCCATCTATCCAAGCATCCGCCTCAACCATTCATTATTTCATCTACCCATCCATCCATCTAACCGTCCATTCTTCATCCATGCATCTACCAAATATTCATCCTTCATTTAACCTACTTACCTACCATCTATGCTTCCTTCCTTCCTTCCTTCCATCCATCCATCCATCCATCCATCCATCCATCCATCCTTCCATCCATGCTTCTACCCACCTACTCATCCATTCTGCCATCCACCCTTAGTTTATTATACTTACCTATTGATCTTCCCAACTTCATCACTTCTTGTATGTGTTAATCCCTCTATCCGTGAATTAATTGGTAATAGGAAACAATAAATACATAACATTGAATATATTTGATATCTGAGTAGTCTCCAAAGTGAGGGTGGCATTGAATTTAAGCAAGATCAAAAGGCAGTGAAAGTGAGGAGAGTAGATGCTATGGATTCAGCTCCTTTGCAGCAGGCAAGCTGCTGATAACCCAGGGCATCCTGGTTAACCTTTATTAACCCAGGTTAATAAAGAAGTGTTGATATCTTCACTTTTCTTGATAATTTATAAAATATGTCAGGCCTGAATTTTAAATGAGTCTTTTGATGACACTGAAAATAAAATCAGGGTAGGACAGTGATGGAATTCAAGGAAATAGAGAATTGCTGTATTTTGGGAATCATTTCTTTATTTATTATAACTTATTCTCATTACATCCGATTGTTATCCCCTTGCTTGTATCTTCCCATTCCCACCCTTCCTCCCTCTTCTGCCCTATTCCCCTCTTGATGGGGCTGGAGGGGGTGGAGAGGTGCCTCCTCCCCCACCATTTTACCACAGCCTGTCAGGTCTCATCAGGATAGCCTGCATCCCCTTCCTCTGTGGCCTGCGGGGCCTCCCTGCCCAAGGGAAGTGATCAAATCTCCAGCACCAGAGTTCATGTCAAAAGCAGTCCCCTCTCCGAGGATGAGCTGTTCATCGGCTATGGCTTAATAGAGGCTCTGGGTTCTTAGCATGCATTGTCCTTGGTTGGTGCATCAATTTGTTCAGGCACTCCTTGGTCCATATCCACCTGCCCTCTGGTTCCTTCCATCCCCCCACTCTTCCATACAACTCTCAGCACTCAGCCCAGAGTCCACCTGTGAGTCCCAGCATCTGTCCCCACCCCCTGCTGGGTGGAGCCTCTCTGAGGACATCTATGTGGTAGAGTAAATATAAGACAAGCAGTTATGAATCATGCATGGAGGAGCACCATCCGATGACTGCACGTTTTCCTTCTAATCTGTATGCTGCCCACTTTGTATTCATTTAACAAGAAGAGGTAAAATATAGAAAGGTGTTGTTTCCTTGTCTAGCTAGAGGATTCCGATTTGTGTCTTTCCAAATAATGTTCCTTGGAGGGATGAAAATGGAAATAGACCCAGCTCTCCTCCCTATAGAGTGGACGGAGCTTTAAAAATGAAACGTCGGACAATTGGCATGGAAATGACAGCCTGAGATACACACAAAGGAAGCAAATTCTAATTTCAAATTGTGCAGTCAGGCACCAGAGCTAAGCAGAAATGAAAGGCTTTGTCGAACCCTCATGTCATAGTCTAATTTTGCACATAAAACACCCGCCCACTCTAAGAACAGATTTAAAAGTCCTTAACCTTTGCAAATCTGTATCAGAGAACTTTCAGCACAGTTCTGAGGGGATGACCAAAGTCTGGCAGCTAAGGCAGTGAGAACCAGCTTGCTTCTCTCCAGTGTTCAGTATTTCTAAACAGCACATTGACTTCTCTGAGTGACAGGAACTTGGCAAAGCTGGGGCCTTGATTGCTCCAAGGTAGATAAGAGTTGCTTGACTTCCCAAGAAACCTCTGTTGCTTCTGACAAGCAAACCACAAAGATGGACTGACACAGCGGTAGGAGTGTATGGACTTTGCCATCTGACAGGTATGAGTTCAAATCCTGGTGCTATCTCTTGATGACACTGTTTATGTGGACATTATGGGCCTCTCCAGCAAGTCTCAAAAATACTTTGGTATTTTTCATGTGAAAATAATACCAGCCTTAAATATTTTTCTGTGCTGTAAAGCTAATAACCACAAACTTAGTGGCTTTAAAACAACTCATGTGTATATTGTCATAGCATCAGTAGGTTAGAGACCTGAGCAGTGGTCTGCTTAGCTGTGTCCATGGTTTTGGTTTCCAACAGGCTGATGTCCACTTATGGTCTAGTTGGACAAGCTTCTTTCTATTCCTTGGTTTTCTTTCTTTCTTTCTTTCTTTCTTTCTTTCCTTCTTTCTTTCTTTCTTTCTTTCTTTCTTGGCTACTGGCAGAATTGCAAGACAGATCCTATGGCAGTTAGTCTGCTCTAATCAGTCATCTCCTTAGGTCCCTGGAGAAGCTGGCCAAGCGGTTCTTTGTGAGCTTTCTCTCAACACAGTGGTGTACATCTTCAAAGCCATCAGTGGCAGCTCTCTAACCTCAGACCCTTTTTTAAAGGAATCACTCACGAATCTTCCTTTCCATTAACATATTGTCAACT
This sequence comes from Acomys minous, assembly GCF_964271855.1. NCBI lineage: Eukaryota > Metazoa > Chordata > Mammalia > Rodentia > Muridae > Acomys > Acomys minous. The sequence goes on along the minus strand of NC_140485.1, from coordinate 63,912,331 downwards.
GATTAAATGCTTTAATTACACTTGCAAAGCTCCTTGATCTTCGCCAGAATCTGAAGCTTATAATCAAGTAACGAGTTTGGTTCAAATCCACGGAGCTGGGGATTGGCACGGGGCAGGGAGTCACTGAAAGGATTTTAGAATTATATCTACTACAAGGCCATACTTCTCTTTTCTTTAGGATCCAGTGAGGTCACAAACGCATTATATCGGATTTAGACAGACTGTATTCACTGAAACTTAGGTTCTCAGTGTTTTACAAAGACTGGGTACCAGAGCATCCACATCTTCTGGCCACACTGTATATTTTGGCAGAGTACAGGAATGGAGACTCTCTTCCCTAAAGAAGGAACTTTGCCTTTCCTCTTGTCTTGTTGAAGATCTGAAAAGCTGTCTATATGAATACTTTTCACCATCGAAATGCTTCTTGGGGCTGAAGAAATGGTTCAGCCATTAAGACTACTTGTTGCTTTTGCAGAGGACCTAGCTTTGGTTTCCAGCACTCACACAATGGTCTATAAGCCATTGGCTAGTCAGCTCCAGAGGATCTGACACTGTGGCCTCCATAGGCATGGCTCACATATGGTACACTTACATATATACACAGGTAAAAGGTACTATTTCCTTAGCTTTATATATCTTGAAAGAGAAAATCTTTTGAGGAACGTGTATCAAGCAGAAACCTTGGCATAGATATGATTTCAGTGCTTTTAAGGCTGAAATGAGATGCCTTGATTGCCAATTGAAAGGTTTCTATGAATAAATATACCAGACCAAAGAGCAGGAGCCCTGCTCTACTCACGTGCCTCAGACCTATTAACTAAGGCTGTCATCAATGATGTAGACAAAATGGCAGGGAGTAAAATGAAAACTCCATGTGAATTAGCCAGTGGGTCTGACACATACTACAGGTTGATGACCTCAGTATTTCTACACTTAAGGACCGATAGGTTTCAACCAGTCAACTATAATGCCAATGTTTCAACTAAAATCAAACAAACAAATAAACAAACAAACAAAAACCCTCCCCTGCAAAGAATGGCAAACACATTTTCAGGCTGGGTAGATGGCTTAGTGGGTAAATCACCATTGCAGAATTGTGAGGACCTAAGTTTCTGATCTGCAGAACCCACATGAATCCAGGCTCAGTAGTATTGCTCTCTAATGCCAGATCTCTGATGGTGATGTGAAAAGCAGACCAGAGAATCTCTGGAAGGCTGTGTGTCATCAGCTTGGAGTACTCAAAGGTGAGCAAGAGACTGTGTCTTAAGGTGGAAGGCCAAGACTGGCACCTGAGGTTGTCTGAACTCTATAGAGGCTCCATGGCATGACTGTGTGCTTGTGTATGTATGTGTGCATGCACACCAGAGAAATGAAAAAAACAAACACATTGTCACGGGCATTTGAGGAGGCAGAAGGACCCCTGTCCAAAGTCTGGTTATATTTCCACTCTGCTGATACCACACGCACATAAAGTGAGCCTGGATTTGTTAACGTGATGTAAGCCAGACACAGAAGGATATGTGTGCAATGCTGCTTATATGTGGGGTTTAAAATGTTGAATTCAGAAGCAGAGAACAGACTGGAGGCTGTAACCAGTTGTAGAACAGGTTGACATGATTAGAAGCCACTGATCTAAGGGTATAAGGTTTGCTTATGTGGACACTCTAGAGAGTCAATTGGCCAGAACTGCCTTATAAACACTTACAATTTGCCTAAGAGCTTAGATATAGTGACAGAGATTTAATTAGCATGGGTTGATGACCACTTGACCATGTATGCAAATCGGAAAATACTGAACTGTGTATTTTCAGTGCATGTTTTCTTCTTTGAGAACTCCTTAATACAGACTTCAAAAGATAGGATGGTTTATGATTTATAGGGCACATGACTCTGGGCTGCTGGAGCAGGTTGCAAACGAGCTTGAGAGACTAAACAAAGGCTTCTCCTGTGCTTCATGGTGTTAGGGTCAGAGTGTGGCTCCAAGAGACAGAGGCTACCATGATTTTCCTCTCCAGCTACTGCTAAAGGTGAGAGGACAGAAGTTCTTATCGCATGGACAGATATGGGTACTGGGAACCCTAAGAGGTGAGGCTCAGAGGCAGTGATCAGACCTCAAAATCAGAGGTTTGGGTCATCACTGCACACATGTCACAGGGCTGTGGTTGCCATGGAGAGCTGCTATGGCAGGGTTGCTTATTCAGCCCTGTGTGATGTGGCTTTTCCCATCTTCTGTCTGTTGATCTAGACACAGCGTTATTCTTCCCTTTTCAGGGTCACCTTGGGATTCCTGACAGCCTTTTCTGTTTGCTTCCCATTTTGTCCATATCCCTGGCATCTAGAGAGAGCAATGAGAAAACAAAAACAAACAAACAAAATAAATAAAAAATCTCTCAGATGTGACCTTCCTCACCTGTCTATTCACCATTCAAAGAAACAAAAACCCTCCTGTAACTTTGTCTTTAGATTTCATTTCATGGTCATGAATTGTTGGAGTAAGTAGGAGCTACAAGGGAAGATAAGAGATGCAGCCTTGTTACCCAATGCTAACCCTGGTCACTTGGAATTTGGGAGGTAGTTCACATTTTAAACACCAAGCATGTTGGCCTGTGATCGGAGTGTTTCTGGAAATTCATTTAAAAATAAACGGAGATTTTCAAGTAGAGTTTTAGAGGACATTTAGTGATGGGGGCTGATCTGGTGATGTGTATTCTAATGTGAACTTTTTTTCCTTCCTGAGGTCTGCTTGCTGTCCCATGCACCCAAAATGACATTGTAACTCCTGCCTCCCAAATTCTCCCTGATTGGAAAGCTCTGTGTTTAGCTTTTGACTAAATCATAGTCTCCATGTGTGGTGATTTGGGGGAAATTGCTGACTATGCTTTAATATGAATAACATGAATATCAATTATTAGTATCCATCAACATTTTAGTTTGTTATGGAGGTAGATTGAGTCCGTTCTCAGGTATCCCAGTCCACTCCCAGTCTCCCCATTGCTGTCGCCTGACAGGATCCTGTACTTTTGTCAAAACCAAGAAGCTGATGGCACCTCAGTGTGAGCTACACTCCAGGCATCACTTGGGTTTCATCCTCTTTTCCATCAGTTGTTTATTTCTGTTCCATATTCGCTGGCTAGTTTTAAGTCAACTTCACACCAGGCAGAGATACTTGGGAAGGAGGGACCTCATCTGAGAAAATTAGCCTGTAGGAAACCCTGGGCTGTATTTTTTAAATTGATGTTGATAAAGGAGGGCTCAGCCCACTGTGAGTGTGGACTCCCCTGGGCTGGTGGTTCTGGATGCTGTATTAGAGCAAGTTGAGAAAGCCATGAAGAGCAAGCCAGTAGGTACCACCTCTTCATGGTCTCTGCATCAGTCCCTGCTGCAGCAGGTTTTTGCCTTGCTCGAGTTCCTTTCCTAACTTACTTCAGCGATGTATAAGTGTACACACAATAAAATCTTTCCTCTACAAGTTGTCTGCGGCCATGATGTTTTCATCACAGCCACAGTGACACTGAGACAACACGTCTTCCATGGTCTACAATGAGATGCTGTCTCAGACTGTATTTGTGTACTGAGCCTTTGAAAGCTTGGCAGCTTACCCCTCAGATATGCTTCAATTGAAAATTTCTGGATGTATCTCATGGTTAATATCTCGAGTAAGGATGCTGCAAAAGTGCAAAGCTGTTCTTGGCTCATCTTTTGAAAGGGTCTATGGCATCTATAAGGCATTGGTTAGATGTTCACCTTGGGCTCCTCCCTACCTGGGTAGTGTTTTCACCTCTCTAAAGTCACTTTACCCACAGTACCCATGTTCAGCCCATACTCCACAGTGTCTATGTGGCAAGGGTGAGGGTTAGGATCCATTTCCTGCAGGGGAAAGAATTACATGTAATATACTGGTTAGTTTTAATTATCGATTTGCACAGTCTAGAATAACCTTGGAAGGAAGTCTTACTGGAGGAATTATTTCGACCAAGCTGTACTATGGGTATGCCTGTGGGAAATTGCCTTGTTTCTTAATTTATGTAGAAAAAACCAACTCATTGTGGGCAGCATCATTACCTAGGCAGAGGAGTCATGGACAGTGTAAAAGCTGAGAACCTAAGGTAAGCAGAAGCATTTGTTCCCTTTCTGCTATCAACTATCGGTGTGATGCTCTGAGGTCCTGTCTTGATTTCCCAACAATAATAGAACTATAACCAGGAATTTTAACCCAAATAACCATTTTTAATTTGTGTTGCTTTAGGTCAGGGTATGTGTTATAGCAATAGAAATAAAGTTAGACCATAGAGCACTAAATTTTCCCAGGAGGATGATGTAAATCTCTTTGCTCCCCATGATTTATGCACCTTTTTATATCAGTTGGAAACTAAGTACTTTCTTTTATACATTTGTTTATTACTAATACTAAATCACTGTACTTCTGATATCATTCCAGCTTTGGATATTGGAAACCCTCTCAACTAGCTCTATTGACTCTTGTCCGGCACCTTTCTACTTATTTATTTTCAGAACTTTCCTAATTTATACAGGTACAATAGGATACTGGCTTCACCTTGGACTTTCCTTGCCCCGGCCTTAGAGTCAGCCACTTCTCCAAGGAGCCCTAATTCCTTTTATTACCCAGTGGTACTAAAACCTAAGATCTGGACACCGGGTGCACTTTGAATTTTATAGATGCCAGCTGAATACTGACTGACTGACTGATGAAGGTAGTTCTATAAAATTATGGGCATGGTTATCAGCAGGGAGCTACAGACTCATAACACAAAATGGACTTTGGTGCTATCAATGGGTTTGGCCATTGTCAATTCATTTATTATCTTACTGGTATGAAAATGCCACACATCATGAATGAGAGAGTGACACCTAAAGCATAGAATGCCTTGCATGTGACATATGACCTGTGAGTGACATGAGGGGTTTTGATAAGATTGACTTATTTTTTTTTATCTTTATGGGTGTTTTGTGTGGATCTGTGCTTGTGCACAATGTGCACGCAGTGTCCTCAGAGGTCAGAGGAGGGTGTTGGATTCCCTGGAACTAGCATGACAGATGTCTCTGAGTCACCAAGTGAATGCTGGGAATCAAATCCAGGTCATCTGCAAGAGAAGCTGGTGCTCTCAACCGCTGAGCCTCCTTTCCAGCACTACCCACCACCCCAAGATGAGGCTTTTTAAAGGCACATTTCCCAGATTATTTCCTATTTCATGACCACACAGGGTTCTCTAAGAGAATCTTCTTCTGAGAAAGATTTGCTTCCACGCACTAAATACAAAGTTCTTGGTTTCTCCAACAAGTCAACAAATGTCTGAGTTCCTCCTACATACCAGACATTGCTTTGGTCCTGGGCATCAGATGATGAGCACAAAAGCTTCCAGAAATTATGGAGTTTATATCCCTGCAGAGAAGAAAATAAGTGAGGGAAAAAAAAAAGAAATAAGGCATTTTATAGAATATAAAATACTGTGCATAAAGTAAAAATTTCCAGGACATGATTGATGAAAAGCAGCCATATAGGTGGCTGGCAGAGAGCCGTGCTTTCATTAGGACCCAATGGGTAAAAAAAAAAAAAAAAAAAAAAAAAAAAAAAAAAAGCCATGCAAAGATCGTACAAGCCCAGCATCGGGGAAGTATCTAGGCTAGAGTGGTTTTGACGTGTTCTAGGAAATATAATAAACACCAGTGGGACCGAACTGTGGAGACTTAGGTGCACGGAAGAAGATAAAGCCAGGGCTGGGCAAAGGTTTAATAATAAAAGGTTTTGTGGGGCTTGCAATGGTGGGTATTTATTATTTATCTCTCAGAGCGGCACAAAGCTATTGGGGCAGCCTGTCAGGGGAGTTACACAATCTGATGGGAACTGTAAAATCCTTCTTTTCCACATTTTGTGGAGAGTATATGCTTCATAGTTCATCAAAGTTAAGAAACTATTGATTGCAATTTCTGCTCTTATTTTTGCTGTGCCAGAATCTGAAAGGAAAGGGGAAAAAGGGAAATAAGTAGCATGATTCTGAAGTACTCTCCACTGATTGTCAGGCATATTCCAATCCAGAGGTGTTCCATATGTAAATGAATGCAAACCTTCGGAAGCAAGAGTGAGGGCAGCAGCAGTTCACAGGCCTGTGAGCACGGGAGCAAGAGGACCGCTTGGCCCCTGCAGGTGTGAGCTGACCTAGGAAGATGCAGTGCCACTGACATCACTCAGTGTGCCCTGGGGACACTGGAGGTAGATGAGGCTTATTCACAAATGAACTACAAGGTCGAGGAAGGAGAAATAGGACTTCTGGTTTGGTGCTGAACGACAGAAGGGTTGTGGTATTAGGATGGAAAGTGGCATTTTGAAAGGCTCCAGGCTTAATTTTTTTTTGATTCATGATTTTCTTTTGTAAATCAACCGCCTTTTTGGTCTGTAAGTTGGGACAGCGAGTAGACTTCCAAGTGGGATCATCAAGGCCGTGGTTGAACAAAGACCTCTCAACACAGCAGATGTGGGCGTGAGATGGTGATCCTGATTTCGGAGTCAGTCTTGGGACAGAATGAGCAAGAAACTAATGAGGAAAAGACTTTTGAAAATCCTCAAGCTTAGTTCTGGGGGAGGGAAAGTAGGTCAGTTGGCAAAGGAGAGAGGAGAGCAGGCTACACAGAGAGGGACAGGAGGTGACTGGGAAAAGCTGAATGTCATGGAAGGAGGGCGGTGACAGAGATTTTACAACATGGAGACTTGGGCCAGGGCTCATACCCTATAGATGTGCATCTTAGATGAGCTGTTAACTCTTTCAATAACTGGTGAGGCAGAATTCTGACTTCACCGCGCTGCTTCTCCTTCAGTGCTGCTTTCTTTGATGGCTCGAGTTCTTCGTTTAAGACTTATGTCATAGTTTCCTCACCACCACCCCAGAGTTAATGTGTAAGTGTTCTCATAAACAGTACACTGCCACCATGCCTTGCCGCCGTCAACATGGCTTGCCACGGTTGCTGTTCAATTTTCTCTCTGCCTGGGATAGTATTTACCACATTTCTCTGCTGGAGTTGCCGTCATTCTCCTTTTCCCAGTGCACTCGCTGGGAGAATTTGCTGTGCTTGGTTCATGCTCATTTTGTAAGGAGTCTTCACTTTCTCATCATAGGACACTTCTGCAAAGAAAAGTTTTTCTTCTTCTGCATGCCTGGTTATTCTGACTTTTCTCCGTTCAGTTATTCAGTCAAGAATGTATATCAGTATGGACTTATGATACAAGTTTCTATATTTGGGGTTAGAACCCAAACAGCCCTGATTTCTGTTCTTTCATTTGTTTCTCTTGTTCATCAACATAAAATGATCTAAAGTTCATTTTTCTAAAAGATATTTATTTATCAATTTGTGTGTGTGTGTGTGTGTGTGTGTGTGTGTGTGTGTGTGTGTGTTAACACATGTGTGCAGAACCTGCAGAGGCATGGAACTCCTGAAGCTGGAGTTACAGGAAGTTGTAAGTCACCTGATATGGATGCTGGGATGAGCTCTGGTCCTCTGAAGGAGCAGCAAGTCCTCTTAACCTCAGCTATCTCTCCAGCTCCTCCCTCAGCTTCTTAAATAGTTGCATATTATTTCCTTAGTTATATGTGTAGGTAACATTAACTAATCACTAATAGTTGCCCATTTTATACAAATAAAGTACTGTGGAGACTCTTATCAACATGCAAATTTCCATGCAAAAATAAGGTCTCCTAAAGACACAGTATGGGTCTAGACTCACACAGTTCAAGATTATTTCCCCAGTGGCAGCTGAATATGCAGGGCTTCATCCTCAGAGCATGGGAACCTGAGACCATTGCTGCATCTGCATGCGTCTGCTCTAATGCCTCTTTAAGGGACCACAGTGTGTTTGCTGACGCCTCGTGTAATGATATCGTCTTAATGAATAGCACAGCATGCTGGGATGATTTAAACTCCTTCTTGACATCTTACCACATCTGTTACCATTGGCTTTCCATTACGATTCCCAGTGTTAGCAACAAAACAAGTATCACTTAGTGGCCACCTGGGATTCTTGGTGAGTGAGCCTGAAAGTGTTAAGCTGCAATGCCCTGTACCAAATCTCAGCAAGAACATTGCAATTTGTTTAGGAAATATCATATGCCATGCAATACTTCCACAGCTGGGCAACCCTTGCCAGTCTGTGGCCAGCTAGCTGGTGGGATGAATAGAAAAGAGGCATCAGTGGCAGGTTTAAGACTCATGACTGTCTCTGCATCAAGCTCATGGCTTCCCAGGGGTGATTTTACAATTTAGAACTGAGACTTATGGAACTGGGTTCTGGCTCCATGGGTAAAGTGTTTGCCATGCACTATTGAGGATCTGAGTTCATATCTCCAAGACCTGCATAAAATATGGGTACAGAAACAAGCATAAACAACCCCTGTACCTGTTGGGGCAGAGGCCGACTTATCCCCGGTGCTCACTGGCCAGCAAGTGTAGACGAAATCAGTGAGTTCCACAATCAATGAGAGATGCATTCTCCAAAAATAAGATGCAAAGAAACTGATGAAGATATCCCGTATTGACCTCTGACCCATGCACGTGCATCCCACATGTATAGACAGAGAAATGTTGGCTTCTGCATACATGCTACTGTCATGAGTATGTCTACATGCATGGACCACACACACAGCTGAAATTATTCTTTTAATATCACAAAATTCCACGTTTACTCATTATATGTACTTAGGTGGGATTTATTCTGTTTGTGGACAATACAGATTATGTGTAACATTGCATGTTATGTTGACATAATAAGTTCATGGGATGCTATGGTTTGATATAGACTACTTGACATGGTTTATCTCTTTTCCTCATTGCACCTTGATAGGATCTGGCTATGGAGACTATTTTACATATGAGTACAGATTAATGCAAGCATGGATGCTACATGTATATGTGTGTGTGCATGTGCACATGCATGTGCATGTGAGTGCGTGTGCTCTGCACTGAAGAAGTTATTAGATATTTTGCTTCTTAGTGAGTCAATTACTATCCCATCTTGCAGTGAGCACTATATGGAGCAGGTTTTAAAGTAGAGTAGGAGACAGAGAATCATTTGAATTACTTCTAAAGAGAATGTGTATTGCTTTACAGACTATTGCACAGAAGTACTTGAAGTCATGCATATTATAGTTAAATCTTAGGAATGGCTTGCGGATTCACAGACTTTGACAATAGGGCTTTCAACCATTATTTACTTTTTCACTGTAATTTTCCAATATTTTAGTTTTGACGAAATCCCAAATAATGTAAAAATACAGGTGTATTTTATAGTCAGTTCAAACACTACTAATACTATTTCAAACTATTTTTCTTTTTGGAAATTTGCCCTTAAGGGTGAAATTACTCAAGTAGAGCCATCTGATCTACCTCTACAGCCTGAAGTTAGGTCCAAGTCCCCATTCCCCAACCCCTGGTGCCGAGCCTTGTCCCTGCAGCTGGTATCTGTTCTGATTTTTGGAGGAGAAGTGCCCTCCACAGACTCGTGAGATCTCTCAGTCTCTTGCTTCTGTTGCCATCCTTGCCATCCATGATGGGCTCCAACCCTCTAGACTATGTGCTAAAACAATCCTTTCTCTCTCTACGCTGCGATTGGTGAGAATGATCTATCACAGCAAAAGAAAAGGGCTAACACCATCTTGCGCCCTTGCAGTCTCCTGGCAGCACAATTAGAATTTGCTTTCATCCTTGTTTTGTGTGTTCACAGCCACATGCTATGGTCTATCCACTACTTCACTTAGCAGCGGCCACTGCCTATAGGTTCTTTTATCATGAGATTTAACTTTATCATAGCATCGAGTACATAGAGCTTGTCACCTGGCTTGCCACCTGGCTTTCTGAGGAGAAAGAGCCACCCTTCCCCACTACTAATCACACTGATAACCCATGGTCCTCCATGCTCCTGCACCACACCAGAAAGTATTGCCCAGCTTACTCCAATGGTAATATTTATTCTAAGTAGGTATTTTTCTACTATTAGCTTTGTACTTATAGAATTTCCCTCTTGAGCAATGATCTAGTAATTTAACACTTTAGATTTTATATGTTTAAGAAGAACATTCTAGGCACTGACAAGTAGAGAATTTTCTCTTGTCTGTTCTACATCCAATGGCATCCCTCCCCCCCCCCGCCCCCCTCCCCGCCCCAGTTCTCGGAGCACAAGTATCAGGGAATCAATGAGAGGATCAGTTAATATCTCGTGGGGGATAATGTCACGGGCTGTAAGTGATTTGTTTTAGCAATTACTTTTGCATTATATCCTAATAAGGTTCTATGGAGCCAGCTGTGGAGTGGGAAAATAGCTAGATTTGGCTAATACGCTTTAAAGAAGCGATTCTTTTCTGCCACAATTGTCAATAGTGCTTGACAGGCAGGCCTATCCACCTCGGCAGTATTGAACTCTGAGGTGGGATAATTCTCTGTTATGGAAGGGAAAGGGAAGAAGGAAGGGGGGGGAAGAGGAGAGAAGGGAGGGATGAAAGCAGGGGAGAGATGGGGAGAGAAGGAAGGGAGGAGGGAGGGAAACAGGAGAGAAAAAGGGGAGAGGTGTCAGAGGAGGAGCTGCCTGCAGATTGTACACAGAGCTTCAGCGAGACAACTTGTGTGTTGGGTGGGTTTTCTGAGGACGTAGCTTCCGGGCTCTCGCGTGTGCCCCTCACCGTAACACCAAGCATTTCTTCACTCTGCAGTGGCCCTCTCTATCCAGAGTGAACAGCTATCCTGTCACCAGGAAAGGTCGCACAGAGCGGTGGGGTATAATTGTCACTCAGTTGCACGTCTTTAGGCTGTGGAATTCTGAAGAGGTTAATTCTTTTATTCTTGTATGGTTTTTGTATAAAGTACTGAGTTCTATTACAACGTTTTCATATTTGTGTGCAATGAACTTTGATCATACTTACCCTGCCCCCACCACACTCTCATCTACCCCTCCTCCTGCTGCTGGTCTTCCCCCAAAATTCTTTTTTTTTCTCTCTCTTGTCATGCTGTTTTGTTTTGTTTTGTTTTGTTTTGTTTTTTTAAACCCAAGATCTTCATATACGAGAAAACATACGAGATTGCCTTTGTGAGTTTGGCTTGATGTTCTTAATATCATGACTCCCAATTAAATGCATTTTTTTTTCTGCAAAGGAAATAGCTTTGCCTTCTCTGTGGCTGACCAATATCCCACTAATCCATTCACCCACAGGGCACCACAGGCTGACTTTATATTTTGATATTGTGTATAGCTTCACAGTACACGTGACTGCAGGTGTCTCTATGATTGATAAAGGGGCTTTGTTTTTTTTTTTTGGTCAGGGGGTGGGGGGAGTACACCCAGGAGTTATAGAGTCATATAGCATTTTCCGGTCCTCCTTCCAATGTCTTTGCAGGAGAGTGACCTTGAGGAGGTTAAATTTAACTGAGATTTGAATACAACTAGGGCTGGCATCACCATTTCCCTTCGATTCCTTATTTCTAACGGTTTCTGTAGTTAAAAGTTATTACTGCTTTTAATCTATGGTTGAGATTGTTTTCAGCATTTGGGCTTAGTTAATGCTAATGTAACATGTTGCAGAAGAAAACACCATTTCTCACATACCTGGTGAATTCTAAAATACAGATCTTTCCACGATGCACATTTAGGGCAGTGAAATAACCACTTTAAGTGTCTGAAGTTTTGCATTTCTCTTTTTCATTTTGATTAGCCTGAAAAGAAAGTTCACATATTTCTCAGTCCTATTGTGAAATGCAGCTTTGGGCTTCTCCCCTTAGTGCCCATTATATAATAATGGATAATCATGGACCTATTTTTCCTACATCATACGTTTCTCTGAAAATGCCCTTTCTAGGTTCTTCTCCCAAATGAAACACTGGCCCATTATTATTATTATTATTATTATTATTATTATTATTATTATTATTAGTTATTCTTTCCTTCCTCTGTGTGGGAGTTTAATCTTGTCTTTTCTCCTTCACAGTAGTGATTTACTTCCTCTTTTTGCTATTATCCCAAAGTTAATTTTTCTTTTCCTTTGTCCCCCAAAATGAATTATTCTTCCTGAAGACCCCAGGAAAGTGAGTTCATCTGTTCTTCTCCACACTGAACTTCCTCCTCACTTCTGGAATAATTAACTTTCTCTAGCCTGCTCTCTCTCTCTCTCTCTCTCCCTCTTTCTCGTAATATTTCTTCATTTGTTGTCTCCTGTTGCCCAAATGACTGACTGTAAAGTGTCCCCCATCCCATGCTCCTGCTAAAGCTGAAGCAGTCAGCCCTGTGTATGAAGTCACAGCTCCACCTCTTCTCCCTCCACCTCTTCTTCTGTGTCTTATCATGTGGATTAACAGAGAAGTTAATGCCTAGGATGTTGTTGTTTAGGCTATTTCTTCCTTAATTACTATCTGAAGTACCTATAACTTATTTAACATCATATTTTTAATTGAGAATATCTCCTTTTCTGTGGTTTCCAAACTTGTAATTGCCAACTGCCATTTGGCAATTGCAATCGTTTCTTTGATCTGCTGTTGCCCTCTCTATCTATCTGGGCTAAGCAGCCTTCTGTCCCCAGGAGAAGCACACAGAGTCATGGGGTATAATAATTATAAGTAAGTGCACATTTGGGGTTTGTAAAGGCTGCGTAAATAGGGAATTAGCTTCTTCTTAACGACTTCCTGGTAAATGGTAAATTTGTTTCCATTTTCTTCTGCTTTCATGATAATGGCAGGTGATGGAAACTCTTGCTCTTGTCCTGCTCGCTCTTATAAAAATATTTATTCTTCATCAAATACTTGAGCATCTACATTGTTTGGGACATGGGGGCTTAGTGCACATAACTGTGAAGATCTAAGCTAATTCTTCTGAGATTAGTAGGTTAGTTAGTATCTTAGTATCTTGGGTGCATTCTCTGATGTCATGATAAGGTGACCCGGAAAAAGCAATGCAAGAAAGGGTCTCTTTGGCTCACTTGCAAGTATAGTACATCATAACAAAGAAGTCACAGCAGCAGGTGCTCAAGCATCTAGTCACCTGGGATCCACAGCCAGGAAGAATAGAACAACCAGTGCTTCCACTTAGCTCACTTCCTCCTTTTCTATTTAGCCTAGAATTGCAGCCTAGGGAATGGTGCCACCAACAGTGGGCGAGATTTCCTGCCTCATACACAGCACCAGAAGCAGGAAAAAGCAAGTTCCCTGGTGTGTGGAAATGCAAACTGAGTTCCAGAGTTAATAACAGACTTTAGAAGGCACAGGCAAGCACGTGCTAATGGGAAGCTCATAGCCTACCCTAAGGACCTCATCTTTGGCCTTAATGAAGTTTTCAGTCATAACATTCTTTATCCCAAGGGGGTACTGAGCAGCACAGATGGTCACTCCCTGTAAATCCTAATTGTGTTCCTTGCTGATAGTTCCAAAGTGTCCAGACATTGGCAGATACTCCCTTTAACCAAGATGACACTTGGTTTGAAATTCACTAGTTTGATAGTTAACTGTGTGGCTTGATAGGTAGCAAGATAAAGAAAGAGTGCATAGGTGGAGGCAGAGACTGGTGATCTCATTGCCCAAAAGTAGTTCCGTTCTGGGTGTGGATGGACATGCCAGGAATCCCAGCACTCAGAAGGCTGAAGCAGGAGGTTTTGTGTTCCAGGCCAGCCCAGGTTCTAAAACAAAAGCGAAAGGAAAGAAAAGAAAAGAAAAGAGAAAAGATATCTTGCATTGATTCTAACAAACATTTTCCCAAAAGTGTGTATGTATACACTTGGAATACTACAGTTGTCCTTGTCAGATGAAGATGCCAGTCTCTGAAAGCCTCACTGTCGGTGTGTGCACGAGTACTGATGACCATGAGAGGAGACTGCCTCCCATCATTGGCAACCTGTCCTTTTAATGCACAACTGGTTTCTATTTCCATTACATTCACATCCATTAAATAATTCAATTCCCAGAAAGCATATACTATGGGAAGACACTTGGGCAATGCCAGATCGCTCAGCTTGTAACCCCAGAAAGCAGTGTTGCTCATGGTTGTAAAGTTGGGGGGGGGGGTTATTGTCTGTTCGTAAGCTTCCACTTTTCAGCATGTGACCATATATAAATCACCTAGAAACTGGGTGCAATGGCTTCGTTCAGCACAAAATGGAGATACCACTAACAGTATCATTTGTGAAGGATAGTATCTTTAAATTGATGGATCTAGGCCGACTGGACAAGCTTCTGGGCATGCCTGTGAGGGATTATCCAGATTAGGTCAACTGAAGTGAGAGGATTCCTCATAACTGTGCAAGGCACCATTCTGAGGGCTGGTATTCTAGCCTGAATAAAAAGGAGAAAGGTAAGCTGCTTCTGTTGAAATACAGTATACATAACAATATAATACGATACATAATATAACATATAATATATTATATTTGTATAATATAATATTTATTATATAATAAAATTACAATATATTAAATTAATATAATATGTTAATATAAAAACAGGAAAAATAACTAATATAGTATCTTAGATTTGATGTTATACTATGGCTATTAAATAGTCCTGAATGATCACTATTTCTCAGGTTCTATTTGGCCTGCCATTGTTATTAGGCATGAAAAGCTTTAAGGGTTGGCCCCTAGAGTACTACAGGAACACATAGTTCCAGCCTTCAACCCATGGACCTTCTAGCCTTCCCGTGGAGACCATGGGACCTCAGGATCATACAGGTTAGATGCCCTCACCCCAATCATCTGCCTGTGGGTCCAACTGAGTCACAGCCAGCAGAGCATTGCTGCTGGCTATTCCTGAGATCCAGCCTCTGGCCCTCAGCTCTACACACCATCTCAAGAAGGGCTACCAGACCACAGGAACATCCTGCATCCACACTTCATCCTAGGGCTCTTCCTGCCTTGCTGAAGTCCAGTGGGCACTAGAAACAACCAGCTAAAACCAGGGACAACTAGATGGCTAAAAGCTAGCATAATAACATAATTAACAAGAGCCAGGACAATATGGCTCCCTCACAGCCCAGCTATCCTACTACAACAAGCCCAGGATATCCTAACACAGCTGAAACACAAGAAAATGACCTTAAATCTGTTCTTATGAAGATGATGGAGCCTTTTAAAGAGGAAACAAATAAATCACTTACAGAAATACAGGAAAATACAACCAAATAGGTAGAAGTATTTAAAGAGGAATTGAGTAAAGCTCTTGAAGAAATATAGGAAGGTACAATAAAACAGGTTGAGGAAATGAATAAAATGGTTCAAGACATGGAAAAGGGAAATAGAATCAATAAAGAAAACAAACTGAGGGAATCCTGGAGATGGAAATCTTGGAGAAGAGAACAGGTATTATGGAGGTGAGCATCTGTTGGTGAGCATCACCAACAGAATACAAGAGATGGATGAAAGAATCTCAGACATAGAAGATACAATTAAAGAAATTGATAAATCTGTCAAAGAAAATGTTAAATCTAAAATTTCCTGATGCAAAACATCCAAGAAATCAGAGACATTATGAAAAGACAAAACCTAAGAATAATAGGAGTTAAACAAAGAGAAGATTCCTGGATCCAAGGACCAGAAAATATTTTAAACAAAATTATAGAAGAAAAATTCCCCAATCTAACAAAAAAAGATGCCTATAAATATTCAAGATTCTTACAGAACACCAAATAGATTAGACCAGAAAAGAAATTCCTCCCGCCACATAATAATCAAAGCACTAAGCATACAGAACAGAGAAAGAATATTAAAAGCTACAAGGTGAAAAGGCCAAGTAACATATAGAGGCAGACCTATCAGCATCATACCTAACTTATCAACAGAGACTCTAAAGGCCAGAAGAGCTTGGGAAGGTGACTTGAAGACCATAGGAGACCACAGGTGTCATCCCAGATTACTATACTTAGTAAAACTTTCAGTTACCATAAATGGAGAAGACAATATTTAGCATGACAAAACCAAATTTAAACAATATCTATCCACAAACACAGCTCTACAGAAAATACTAAAAGGAAAACTCATGCATAAGGAGGATAACTATACCCAAGCAAATATGGGAAATAAATAACTCCATTGCAGCAAAACTAAAAGAAGAGAAGCACACAAACATACTACTACCACCAACATCCAAACAACTGAAACTAAAAATAATTGGTCATTAATATCTCTCAACATCAGTGGGCTCAATTCCCCAATAAAAAGAAACAAGATAACAGAATGGATGTATAAATAGGACCCATCAATCTACTGTATACAAGAAACACACCTTAGCAACAAAGATAAACATTACCTCAGGGTAAAGGTGTGAAAAAAGGTTTTCTAAGCAAATGGACCCGAGAAGTAAGATCGAATAGCCATTCTAATATATAATGAAATAGACTTTCAACCAAAATTAAGTAAAGAGTTGGGGAATAACACTTTATACTCATCAAAGGAAAAATCCACCAAGATAAAAATCTCAATTCTGAACATCTATGCCCCAAATACAAAGGCATCCCCATTTCTAAAAGAAACATTACTAAAGTTGAAATCACACAGCAATAGTGAGAGACTTCAACACACCTCTCTCACCAATGGACAGATCATTAAGACAGAAACTAAACAGAGAAGTAATGAAACTAACAGATGTTGTGAATCAAATGGGCCTAACAGATATCTACAGAACTTCTCACCCAAACAGAAAAGAATATACTTTCTTCTCAGCACCTCATGAAACCTTCTCCAAAAGTTACCATATAGTCTGTCACAAAGCAACCCTTAACAAATACAAGAAAACTGAAATAACCCATTGTATTTCATCAGATTATCATGGATTAAAGCTGGATACCAACAACAACAGAAACAAAAAGAAGCCTACAGACTTATGGAAACTGGACAATGCTCTACTCAATGACTACTGGGTCAGGAAAGAAAGAAAGAAAGAAATGAAAGATTTTCTAGAATTCAATGATAATGAAGGCCCAACATATCCAATCTTTTGGGTTGGATCCATATCCAATGAAAGCAGTATGTGAAAGATTTTCTAGAATTCAATGATAATGAAGGCCCAACATATCCAATCTTTTGGGTTGGATCCATATCCAATGAAAGCAGTGTGAAGAGGAAATTTCATTGCACTTCATAAAGAAATTGGAGAGATCTCAGAAGAGAAACTTAACAATACACCTGAAAGCCCCAGAAAAACAAACAAACAAACAAACAAACAAACAGACAGACACAAGAGGAGTAGATGGCAGAAAATAATCAAACTCACGGCTGAAGTCAATAAATTAGAAACAAAGAGGACAATACAAAGAATAAAAAACAAACAAACAAAACAAGAGTTGGTTCTTTGAGAAATCAACAAGATAAACAAAGCCTTAGCCAAACTAAAAGGCAGAGAGACAATATCCAAATCAACAAAATCAGACATAAAAACAGAGAGATTACATCGGACATCAAGGAAATTTAAAGAATCATTAGATCTCACTTCAAAAGCATGTACTCCACAAAATTGGAAAATCTAAAGGGAATGGACAATTTTCTTGATAGATTACACTTACCAAAGTTAAATCAAGACCAAGTTAACAATATAACCCCTAAGTAAATAGAAGCAGTTATTAAAAGTCAAAAACAAACCCCGAAGCCAGACAGTTTTAGCACAGAATTCTACCAGACATTCAAAGAAGAGCTAATACCAAGTCTTAAAACTATTCTACAAAATAGAAACAGAGTAATATTGCCAAACTCATTCTATGAGGTCACAGTCTCCCTGATACCTAAACCACATAAATACCCAACAAAGAAAGAATTTTAACCAATTTCCCCTATGAACACTGATGCAAAAACTCACAAACTGAGTCCAAGAATACATTAAAAATATCATCCACTGAGATTAGTTTGGCTTCATCCCAGACATGCAGGGGTGACTCAATATATGAAAGACCATGAATGTAATCCAACATATAAACAAACAGAAAGAAAAAAAAAACCAGACAATCATCTCCTTAGATGGAAAAAAAAAAGCATTTGATGAAATACAACATTCTTTCATGTTAAAAAGTCTTGGAGAGATAAGGAATACAATGTACATATCTAAACACAATGAAGGCAATATACAGCAAGCCAATAGTCATTATCAAATTAAATGGAGAGAAACTTAAAGCAATACCATTGAAATCAGGGAGAATACAAAGCTGCCCAAACTTTCCATATCTCTTCAATATAGTACTTGAACTCTTAGTTATAGCAATAAGCCAACTAAAGGCGATCAAGGAGATATAAAATTGGAAAGGAAGAAGTCGAAGTATTGCTTTTGGCAGATGATATGATAGTATACATAAGTGACCCCAAAAATTCTACCAGAGGACCCCTACATCTGATAAATACCTTCGGCCAAGTGGCTGAGTACAAAATCAAAAATACAAAATTTTTAAAAATCAGTAACCCTCCTGTTTATAAATGGCAATTTTACTGAGAAAGAAATTACGGAAACTACATCCTTCATGATATCCATAAGTAATATAACATATCTAGGTGTAACTCTAACAAAGCAAGCGAAAGACCTGTATGACAAGAACTTCAAGTCTCTGAAGAAAGAAATTGAATAAGATATCAGAAAATGGAAAGATGTCCCATGTTTATGGCTAGGTAGGATTAACATGGTAAAAATGGCAATCTTAACAAAAGCAATTTACAGGTTCAATGCCATTCCTATCAATATCGCAGCATAATTCTTTATAGACCTTGAGAGAGCAATTCTCAACTTCATAAGGAAAAACAAAAAACCCAGGATAGTTAAAACAATCCTGTACAATAAAAGAACTTCTGGAGGTATCACCATCTTTGATTTCAAGCTGTACTACAGAGCAACAGTAATAAAAACTGCATGTATGGTACTTGCATAGACACAGACAGGTGGATCAGTGGAATGGAACTGAAGACCCAGAAATAAATCCAAACACCTATGGATACTTAATTTTCTACAAAAGAGCCAAAACCATACAATGGGAAAAAGAACGCATCTTCAACAAATGGTACTGGTCTAACTGAATGTCTACATGTAGAAAAATAGATCCATATTTATTACCCTGAACAAAACTCAAGTCCAACTGGATCAAAGACTTCAACATAGAACCAGACACACTAAATCTGTTAAAAGAAAAAGCGGGAAAGGGCCTTGTATTCATCATCACAGGAGACAACTTCCTGAACAGAACGCCAACAGCTCAGGCTCTAAGATCAACAATTAATAAATGGGACCTTTGAAACTGAAAAGCTTCTTTCTATAAGGCAAACAAAGGACACTGTCAATAGAACAAAACAGCAGCCTACAGAATGGGAAATGATCTTTACCAAGCCTATATTTGACAGAAGGCTAAAATCCAAAATATATAAACAACTCAAGAAGTTATACCAAACCAAATAATCCAATATTAAAATGGGGTACAAAGCTAAACTAATTCTCAACAATGCAATTTCTTATGGCCAAAAAGCACTTAAAGAAATGGTCAATGTCCTTAGTCATCAGGGAAATACAAATCAAAGTGACTCTGAGATTCCACCACACATACTTCAGAATGTCTAGGATCAAAAACTTAAGAGACAGCACATGCTGGCCATCATATGGAAAAAAGGCAAATATTCCTCTATATCTGGTGGGAGTGCAAACTTGGCAATCTCTTTAGAAATCAACCTGGTTCTTTCTCAGAAAATTGACACTAGTTCTTCCTCAAAGCCCAGCTATACCGCTCCTGAGCATATAACCAAAAGATATTCCACCACACTGCAGGAACATTTGCTCAACTGTGTTCATAGCAGCTTTATTTATAATAGCCAGAAACTAGAAACAACCTAGATGTTCCTCACCTGAAGAATGGATAAAAAAAATGTGGTACATTTACACAATAGAATACTACTCCACTATTAAAAACAAGGAAATTGTGCAATTTGCAAGCAAATGGGTGGACCTAGAAAAAAGTATCCTGAGTGAGGTAACCCAGACCTAGAGAGAAACACATGGTATGTACTCACTTACAAGCAGGTATTAGCCATGTAGTATAGGATAACCATGCTACAATTCACAGAACCATGAAGCTAAGTAACAAGGAGGGTTCAAAAGGGGTTGCTTGAATCTCACTCAGAAGGGGAAATAGAACAGACAGCGGAAGTGGATGAAGAGAGGGAATTGGGTAGGAGATGGTGTGAGGAGGGAAATGAGGGTGAGGATCAGATGTGGGGAGAGCAGGGACTATAGGAGGTGAGAGAGCTAGGGGAGAGAAAGTGAAACCTAGTAGGGGCATCTTTGATACAAGGTAGACACCTGTGATGAGGTAGGGTTCTGGAAGGATATGGGGGTGACTCTAGCTGAGACTCCTAGGAGCAGGGGCCATAGGGACTGAAGTGACCACCTTCTAGCCAGGCAGGACTCCTAGTGGAGAGAGGGCGACACCAATCCACCTACAAAACTTGTGACCCAAAATTTATCCTGCCTGCAAAGAGGTACAGGGATAAAGAAGGATCAGAGATTGAGGGAATATGCAGAACAATGACTGGCCCAACCTGAGACCCACTCCATGGTAGAGAACCAACACCTGACACTGTTAATGATGCTCCAGGAGCCTAGCATAGCTGGGTGAGAGGCTCTACCCAGCCACGGATAAAAACAGCTGCTGAGACTCGCAGCCAAACATGTGGTGGATCTTGGAGAGAGGGATACAAGGACGCACAGGCAACAAGCACTCCACAAGAAGACCAAGAGTCAACTAACCCAGGCCCATGGGGACTTACAGAGACTGAAGCACAAATTAAACAGCACATATATATGGTCTAGACCTAGGAACTATACATATATGTAACTGATGGGCAGCTTGGTCTTCACGTGAGTCCCCTAGCAAGTGGAGCAGGGGCTGTCTCTGACCTGGACTCTGTTGACTGCTTTTGACCACTTTGCTCTAACTGGGCTGCCTTGCCCAGCCTCAGTGGAAGAAGATGAGCTCAGTCCTGATGTGACTTAATGTGCTGGGAGGGGGGTCTCCTTTCCTGAGATGAAGAGGAGGGGGAATGTGAGAAGAGGGTGGGAGGGTGGAATCTGGAGGAGAGGAGGGTAGGGGCTGCATTCAGGAAGTAAAGTGAATAAACAAACTTAATAAAGAAAAAGAATTTTTTTAAAAAAGGCATTGCCACCTCGCTTGAATTCTTTAGGTCACTGAATCTGTATCTTGAGGTTATACGTGACCTTGACCTTTCCTACCTTCCTCTTTCCCTTCCTTCCCATGAGCCATATTGACCACCCCTGTGATTCAGCCTTGAAGTTCTTCCACAGGCCTGAAGCAATGAGACTTTATGGACTTTGTATTAGTTTTCTTTTTGTTTCATTTCAGTAACAGAATGCCTGACAGAAATAGTTTAAAGAAGAAAGATGTCTTTGGCACACAGTGTCATCGGGTTGAGTTTATAATTGTCTGGCTTCAAGTGCTTGACTGTGGTGCCAGGTCTGTAAAGATACTGATAAAATGCTTCTGGAGGTGGCAGGCATGACACAGAGGAAAGAGGGATACACACAGGAGTCAGGGCACGGTATAACTTCCAACGTGCCATCACATGACCTACCATCTACATGCGGGTCCTGTCCCCAACCTGTCTCCATGTCCCAATAATTCCATCATATTATGAATCCATCAAAGGCTCAATCATTCATTACATCAGAGACCTCATGAGATCTAACTGTCATGCCTAAATGATTTTTAGTAATCTTGTAGGCAGTTTCATCCAAGTAAGCTAACAAAAGTAATCATTGTGAAAAAAAAAAGTTGCTTGCTTCCAAGCCTTACAACCCAAGTTCAAGTCCTTAGATCTCCATGGTGAGGGAAAGAACCCAAAAGTTGTTATCTAAGCACCATGTACATACAAGGGCACATATGTACATACATACATATATACAATATAGATGCAAATAGGATACATAAATAAATGTCCATTTTGTAAGTTAGAAAATATTTAATAAAGCTTTAGACCAGTTCTCAACCTGTGGTTCTCAACCCCTTTGGGGGTTGCATATCAGATATCCTACCAAAATAATCATTATGATTCATAACAGTAGCAAAATTACAGTTATGAAATAGCAATGAAACTAAATTTATGGTTGTGGGAATCATGACAACGTGATAAACTATATTAAAGGGTTTCAGCATTAGGAAGGTTGAGAACCGTGCTGTATACAGATGTGTCTAAAACTGAATCAAACTAAATCTTTTTTTAAAAATAGATGACCATCTAAGGAGCTTGTGACAGTAACTGAGAGTTAACTAACATGATTGGTAAGAGTAAAGAAAGGGCTAAGACACATTGCTGCACATTCACCCTGAGCTTCTTTTGTTCCTGGAAAGGTGAACATGATGAATGACACACTATTTGGTTGATACATCTAGCATCATGTGAGTGACAGACAAGAGCACATGGAGTGTAGCAAAGTATGGCAGTGCATGACAACAGTTGGGAGGGTGAGGCAGAAGGATCATAAGTTTGAAGCCAGTCTGCTGGGCCTCCTAGAAAGATAGGTCCCACAAAATGTGTGATGTCAAGTAATGGTGTCTTAGTAATGAGTGGTCCCCAGAAACACTGGGAGCACTGTGGTGAAACCATGACATCATCTACCATGACATCATCCAGGACAGGTGTCTTTGGAAACACTGGGCCCAGGAAAACACAAGTGCATTTCCACTCCACAAGGTGAGTGAGCAGCAGGGTTCACACAATGAATCCACTCAAATGATGATTAGCCACACATTTTTGAGAACAGTTTTGAGAACAGCCCAAAGAGTCGAAATCCAACACTTCAGACTCTTTAGTCAGTTTGAAATTCAGAGAAACAGTATTTATCTAGCTATAGCTTGTGTAATATTTGACATTTATGTATTAGAGAAATGTCCCTTTTGCTTACATGTAATTTGGTTTCTACTAGGTACCATATCCCAGCCCCTGTCCCCCATCAGGAACAATAAGTGGAAACTGATTGCCAGAGAAACTTCTGGAACTGTCGTACAATTTTTCTGGCAGTTACAAACCAAACTGGGGGCTGAGAATATAGCACGGTTGGTAGAGTTCTTGCCTGGCCTACCCAAAGCTCTGGGGCTGAATTCCAAGGTCATCCTTAGCTATATAACCAGTTCAAGGCTAGTGTTGGCCACATGGGACCCTGTCTCACAAAAGCCAAAGCACAGAGAGATAAAAGCATGGAATGTGAAAAGTGAGGCCCTGGGGGAATGTAAGGCAGGTTGTGTCTACTCTTAGCATTAGATGAGACACACATGTCAATGTCTGAAGCACATCATTTCTATCTACGGCTGGCCTAGACTGCTGTGTTTTCATATAGCTCAAGGGAGGGAGTACAGGGCAGGACACACAGGCAGACTCAGAGGGCATCATCAGTCTTGGCTTCTTCTTCTTCTTCGGTAGATAATGAGACTGATGTGTCCTCTTGGAGGGAAGATTCCCCACTGGGCTTCTTGAGTCCCAAGTCTCTTTCCTGATCTTGGGTGGGAAGTCTCAATCAGTGAGAGTCACTCGGAACTGCTCTACTGCACCATGGTAGTAGTTAGGAGCTGAAGACATGAATAGCTGGAGTCAGCAGAGATCCAGCAATTCTCACCCGTGTAGAGCACTGCCTTTGCACCACTGCATGAAAAGGGCAGCCTCAGCAGAGTCCCACTGTCAGTCCACTGCTGGCTTGAGAGCATCAGGGAATCCCACAAGGTGTAGAAACCATCCGTGCAATCAATTAGAGGCAGCAGGCTCACGCACAGGGAGATCTAGCTCCTTTCCTGCTTGTTGCTCAGAGTAATGAGGAGGTTGAGAAAAATCTCGGATGCAAGGGGAGGGCCTGCAATCCGATCCACACTGGCTACCCCCTGCCCCTGCCCTATTTCTTAGAGACCCTGTGAGCGATGCATAGACAAAGACCTGTCACACTGTATCAAAAGAAATGTCACCTGCACCTCAAAGTGGAAGGTTTTAGAGCTAAGGATAACACACACGGGACGTAATATACATATTGAGGCTGGCATTGAGTCAAAGCTATTAGAAGAGTGTCAGGAGAACGGGCTGCTCTGAACACTGTCAGTCTCTCTTGGTTCCTTACCAGGTACGTTAAAGAAGGAATTCATATCCGTGGTGGTGGAAAATTCATCTGTTGATCCTGGAGCCCCTGCCACCACGCTGTTTCTCCCCGCCCCCCTACATGGCAGCTGGGAGAAATCTCCTTTTCAAATAAGAGATTTAAATGCAGATGCTCACCTGATTGACTGATGGGGGAGAAAAGGGTAAGAGATGAAGATGTGCAGAAGGGTGACACGAGAGGCTAAGCCGCTGCAGTGGATCTGATGAAGAAAATGAAGCGAACTTTAAGTGGTCTGTAGAGCCATCGCTGCAGCTTTCAGATAAGCCACTTGTCACAAGTCATTTCTTTCTGGACCCCTATTGGCTATGACAGGTTTACAGTGGATACAAAACCAAGCACCCAAACTGAATTTTCACCTTTATTTCTTGAAACAAAACACTGGCTGGCTTAACTCAGATAAAGCTAGAGCCTCTCCAATGTTAAATATTGAGTGTTTTCTTCCTGGTGTTACCCTTAAGTGCTTTCATGTCAACGTGTCCTTTAAACCAGCTCTCTGAAAACCTAAGGAAGAGGAGCCAGTGGGCAAGCCGTCCAAGTCTGGAGGCAGCCGTCTTGTGACTATATGATCATTCCTCTATGGAACGCCTTGCAGTTGGGCAGTGGTGCCACATGCTTTTACTCCTAGCACTAGTGAGAAAAAGGCAGGGGGATCTGAGTTTGAGGCCAGCCTGGTCTACAGAGCAAGTTCTAGGACAGCCACAGTCTACACAGAGATACCCTGTCTTGAAAAGCCAAAAAGTAAACAAACAAACAAACAGAATGCCAAGCAGCTTTTCTGCTAAGTAAATACCACGATTCAACTTTGTATGAAAAGTATTTCTAAATTTTTAACAAACAACATCACCAAATTATATTATTTTTATTTTTTAACTAACACTTTTTCTTTTTTCTTTTTTTTTTTTCAGACAAAATCTTGGGCCCAGAGAGATGACTCAGTGGTTAAGAGTGTATATCACTGATGCAGAGGACTGGAATTAGGTTTCCAGAACCCAAGTCAGAGGGCTCACAACTGCCTGTAACCCCAGTTGCAGGAGATCTGAGGCTCTCTTCTAGCCTCTATGGGCACCTGCATGCATGTGCACACAGCCACGTGCAGATATGCACACGTATATGTAACTAAAACAAAAATAATGTTTTTCTTCTCTCTTTATTTTTTTCCCCGAGACAGGGTTTCTCTGTGTTGCCTTGGCTGTACTAGACTCACTATGTAGATCAGGCTGGTCTAAAATTCACAGGGATCTGCCTGCCTCTGCCTCCCAAGTGCTGGGATTAAAGCCATGTACCACCCTGGCCGGCCCCCAAAAATAATGTTTTAATGAGCTGTATTGCTTTTATGTTTTGGGATTATCTACCTAGCATATGTCTGTCTGTATATCCATCTGACTTTCTTTAGAGAGAAGTCAACTTATAAACCATGCACATAGTGCAGGGTATATTATATTAGCTTGGCATTACATAGCTGCTCTAATTTACATAGCTAATTTATTTTCACCAGCACATCATTTTAAATTATTATTTTAACCAGGAGTTAATCAGTTGACAGGTTTTGTTAGACTTTAAACACTAATGCAGTAGGGATGCCTAGGTGTGTGTCAGTTCCTGGCTGTGAATTAGTTGGATCAGAGAGAACTTGGAAGTTACTTTCTAATACTGTCCTAGTTATGTTTTTGTCACTCTGATAAAATATTCTGATAAAAATCAACTTAGGAAAGGAAGGATTTCTCTACACTGTTGTCATCCTTCTTGTGGGAAAGTCAAGACAAGAGCTTCAAACAGCCAGTCACATCACATGTATAGTTAAGAGAAGAGAAAAAAATAATGCATGCATGTTTGCTTGCTAGCTTCTTGTGCTCACCTACCTAGGGAATGGTGCTGCCCACAATGAGCAATCTCTTCATATCACTGAGGGTAATTTTCCATTTATCTACAGTCTAACTCCATATACAATGATCCCACACTGAGAATTCTCATAGGTAATCATAGGTTGTGTCATGTTGACAAATTTAATCATCACAAACTCCTAATGGCAAGTACTTCAGATACCCACCAATAGCACATGAAGCTACCTGTTTTATTTGAGATTCTAAAGTTTCCTCCCCATAACAAAGGGCCAAATGCTCCAAGAGAACAAACAATTGTATTAAACAACACATATATTTCATAATTTATCCATTTTTCCCTATGATTCTCTGAAGACATTGCTGTTTGAAATTGTCCAGGAGAGGATGAAATACTGACAGGGTCACAAAGCAAAAATAAAAACCATACAGCACGAATCCAAAGGTTCCATTTGAGAAGAAAAGTAAGGTGTTGGCTGACATTCTGTGGGCCAGCTCTCCAGCTCAGATATTTCTTACAGACACTTTCCCATGACCATGGTCAAGGTGCTGGGAGGATGTGGCTTTGTCTTTGGGATTCAAGGAAGCATTAACTCCAATTCTATTCAGGCTGCTGGTTGCGTTTGTAGCACTGAAGCCTTCCTTCCCTTTCCTCGCTGGCTTAGCCAGGGACTATTCTGGGATGCTAGAGGCTGCCCCCATTGTTTGGCTCACAGCTCACCATTCCTGCTTGCAGAGTCCAAGCCAGGCACCTTCTCCTCATCTGGACTTCTCTTCCACCTCAATTCCTCTTTGCTCTTCCACCTTGCATGACTGTCCTCGCTTTCTGCACTGTAAGGCTCGTGCGATTACACTGGACCCACGGCGATGACTGAGATTGTTCTATCTGAGTCCCTGAGTGGGAGGGTAGACTTCATCTGGGCAGCTCATATGGAGCGCTAGCATAAGTCCCCTGAGCAGTTTTGGAAAAGGCACAAGCCCTAAGTATCACAGACAATTTTATAAGTTTCAAAATACTAAATCAGGGCCAGTGAGATGTTATGTGGGTAAAAGCTCTCTACTATACAAGTCTGATGGCCTGCATCCGAGCCCCAGCAGCCATATACAAGGACAGATGTGGGGGCCACGCTTCAGTCCCAGAACTTCTACACTGAGATGGGAGATGGGACAATAGAATCAACTGGAAGCTCCCAGGCCAGTTAGGAAGAAACTATAAGAGAAACCCTATCTCAACAAGGTAGGAGAAATTGTCCTCTGACCCCTCCACACATATCCTCTCTCTCTCTCTCTCTCTCTCTCTCTCTCTCTCTCTCTCTCTCTCTCTCTCTCTCTCTCTCTCATCTCTGTCTCTCTGACTCCCTCCCCTCTCTTTCCTCACTCTCTGTCTCACTGCCTTACAATAACTAATTAGTAAACAATATTATTAAATCAAAACCTAGCTGACTATAAGTTCAGTGGGGATGGGATACCCTGGGTCTTATGAACATTTTTCTGCAAATGGTTTAGAAAAACAAAAGTAGGAAACATATTTTTATTCTGACCATGAAATATATAAGCATCAAGGTTCTATCCTGTGTCAAACTCTGTTCCAAGGAGTAAAGAAATTGAAGAAAAACTCTTATCACACAACTGTTACATTAATGTGGGGAGAAAAAGTTGGGTACTGAGAACAATGCATAAATGATGGATTTATATTACACAGGACCATGCATATTATAAGTCAGAAAATGAATCTGAAGATAGGAGGTATAATTTTAAATGAAATGAGCATCAAAGACCTCATTGAGAATGGGACAATTTGAACAGAAAATTGAGAGAGAGAGAGAGGAGAGAGGAGCGCTGAACACATCTGGAGGGAAGAAATGCAAATAAAGCTCCCGCACGCCCATATTTTAACCTGTAGCCACTCGGTATTCAGCCATTAAAGGGGTGGGGGCTTTTAAATAGCAGTGAGACATATTGTGAAAACTGTGTAATTCTGTCAGAAGTTAGCGTTTCTTGTGAGATGTGAAAATAAACACTCATTTATACTCATTGGCATGTGCGTTCAAACAAATCCCTAACCCTCCAAGAACTGACAAGAAAGGTTATTTACGGCTCTGCTCGATTCGCACATGTATACAGCCACCCAGATGTTCTTGCAGCTTCCAGAGGGACTTGTGCCCCAGGGTAGCAGGGTGTGAAAGCTAAGTAGCAAGCAAGCAAACCCTGAGAGCTTGCCTCCCTTCGGTGGAAAGCCTACTACCCCACTTCCTGTCCAGAAACGGGCAGTTTCCTGGGTGGATGTTTGGTTTCTATCTGTCTCTTTGTGGAGAAGAGTCCCAGAGGAAGGGGCAATCTGAACCTAGTGGAATTGCAATTTCTGTGTTTGAGAACTATGTGGGCATGGGAAGGGAATAAAAGAGGTTTGTGAAAAGGCAGCATAAAGCAACGTTGTGGAAAGAACACCCTATTTTCATTTCTACCCCGAGCAGGAACAAATGGCTAACGCTGAATCCACAGCACTCGCTCCTTATTGTCTCTGCAGGGAGTCCACTGTTGGCGTAGAGGCTTCAGGTCTGTACTTTCAGGTCTGTACTTTAGCCACTGGGCTAGATGTTGGGTGGGGAAAGAGGACGTCAATTACAGCGCTCACAAATATCACTGGGGTTCTGTACAGATAAGAATTCATCTGCTCAAGGAGGAAGATACTGTCCTTAGTGATAACACGCGCGCATGCGCACGCGAACACACACACACACACACACACACACACACACACACTCACGCACGCATGCTCAAGAAGCATAAACAGGATAATTATGTATCCCTTTCCTGTAAAGCGCAAACAGATATAAAACATGCTGATACGTTGCGTGTCCCCATCAGACACTAAGGCTATTTTCATCCCGTGGCTTTTCCTCCCAGCCCGGCTTTTCTAGCTCACAATCCAAGATGATCGACTGAACTGGCATCCGAGTATTTGCAGGCCTGCTAATGGGAACCCACGCTCTGCAGTTCATATGCCCTTGAGATGTTTTGGCCACACACGCAAGTTCCACTTCTGTCCCCTTTTTTCTGGACTCAGTGACCTGGATTTCAAGTCTCCGCTTCAAGTGACTGTAGTGCTCAGTTGCAAATCAAGACGGTTATGAATAAGATGGTGGGACACTGGCTCCAGGGAGTAGCACTCAGTAGAGTCTCTAAAACTAAAACGTCGGATGTTTGGAGCTTGCCGCACACTGTGATAGCCGGTCTCGCTTGTGTAAACATGACAGGTGCCTGATTGCAGGCTGCAAACAAAACCCTAGGCTCACAGGCTTAAACAACTTCGTCTGGTTGAAATACTTCATGTGTGTGGCATTACCTCGCTGCTAAACAATAACGTGTCCCATGCACCTGTTTGTGGCAGTTTGAATACAAAATGCTCCCCACAGGCTCACGGATATGAGCACTTGGTCCCCACTGGGTGGACTTGTTTGGGAAGTTCCTGACCCTTTAGGAGGTGGAGCTTGCTGGAGTAAGTCTGCTTCCTGTGTGTAGATAAAATGTGGACGCCCAGCTTCCTGTTTCTTTGGCGGTGGCTTTCCCCCACCACAATGGACTCTCTCTGGCACCGTAAGTTAAAAACGAAATCCCTTCTTCTCTTGAGTGCCTGTGGCCGTGAATTTTATCATAGCAACAGAAGGGCAGTGTGTACAATCCTGACTTTTCACCTCAGCCAAATGTTCCTGTTTCCTAGTCATCTTCTTCTTTTTTTAATCTTTGGTTTTAACAAAATTCTGAGTCCCGCGGACAGCCACAGACCTAACATGCACTTCAGTTTATGGGTCTTTCTACGAACTTGCAAAGTTATGATGGTTATTATATAATCTATGTTGTATAGGTGAGAATCTGAAAACTTTGAGGGGTTAAATATGCTGTCTGGCATTCCAGTTTTTGCTTCTCTGATGCTGTGATAAACACCATAAGTGAACCTGATGTCAGAGGAAAGGGTTTATTTAATGGAGGAAAGGCTTTATTTAATTTTAACGGTTGCAGCGCATCATCAAGAGAAACCAAGGCAGGGACTCCAGATAGGAACCTTGAGAAAGGAGCTTAAGTAGAGTAAGCTCAAGTTGCTTACTGGCTTGCTACCCCTGGATCGATGTTCCCTTTGTATACGATACCTAATCTACAGACCAGGCCAATCTCTCTCGGGCGTGTCCTTCCTCCATCAATTAGTGGTTAAGAGAATGCCTTGCAGACACAGACACAGGCCAAGCTGTTCTGGGCAGTTCTTTATTTCAGGTTCCCTCTTCTCAGGAGACTCTAAGTTTGCAGCAAGCTGATAGGTAAAGCTAACTATGACATCTATACACTTAAACTATTTTATGGGGCCTGGGACCCCGCTGCTCTCCTAGAAGATGAAAGGTGACCTGAGTGGATAGGTGTCCCTTATTGACAAGGTCGATCAATATCAGATTGCAGGGTTAGGCTGGCTCAGTTTCCACCCACTCTATTACTCCTTACAGAGCTTGTAAGGACACAGGACTTCTGTTTGTCCACTGGAATGTGAGCAATAGCCACAGACTATCATACTGTCTAAGCTGAAAGCAGAGCCTCGGAAAGTCTCCATGAGTCATAAATAATTGATTTGAATAACATAGAAATCATTTGTTCCCACACACATGTGCACTCCCTCTTTATAAAGGTCTTTTAGGTGACAGGAGTATTTCACACAGTCGAATATCCTTGGCAATCAGATATAGCGCTACAGTACAATTAGAGAACAGATGGTGACTCCAAATCCGGCATGTCACCACTTTTAGGTTTTTAGCTAACTATCATTAAGTAAATCTCAGTATGATTTATGTAAAGAATAATGAAATAGCATTGGCTGCTGAGGTCTTATCATCCCGTCTCTTCAAACTTCATTTTCCCTCATGAAATGAGATATATAAGAAAGACATTTTATGATTCTTTTCAATCCTTTCATATTTGATGTGCTCAAAGACTAATTCTTTCATATAAGGCTTTCTCTCTCTTCATCAAATCTATCCTATTTCCATCACTTCCACTTTATAGGTACTCATTTTTCCTGTAATCTTTGTTTTGCAAGCTTTAAAACTTAATTCAAAGTTTAGATGACCAAATTGAATAAATTGATATCTTTAACAATTTCTGTTATTTGAAAAAGCTTATGTAAGATAGACTGTAATTAAATTGTGGCATGTATGATTTTCTTAATTAATCATAGATTGATATACACATGGTTTAAACAGGGGAAAAGGAACTATAATTAAAAATAACAGTAGGAAAAACAAATTCCATATTTGCTGCACTGTGTATGACGCAGAGACCATGTGACCAGTGACAATCTGTAATCAGGCCAATGGCGCCAAGGTATAAATGCCTGCAGCCTTCATGTGGTGAATGTCAACTATCTGTGTGTGCAGTTCACAGCAGGCTTCACTCTTTCTGTTGTTTGTTTTTTATAGTGCATTCCAGATCACCCTAAACTCATGATCGCCTTCGCTCTGCATCCCCAGTTCTGAAATTACAAACATAAGCCACCACAATGGCTTGGGGTTCACTGTCGATACCAGTAAGTACAATCCCAGGTCAGATAGGAAAGCAGATATCAGATTTAGACACCCAGAGTCATATTAGGTCTTTACCATGAGCCTGGCGTCTGAGGCAGTAAACTGTTTATTGGCTTATGTCACAGTGAATGAATCAATGAAGTCAAAATAATGATTCCTCCTCCTTCAGATGATGCTGAGAGATAAAAAACCTCAGCTCAGAGGTAAGTCAATCATCACGCAACACTGAGCACCGAAAGATGCTTATCAATTGCATTTCAAGTCCCAGGTTTTATCCTCATAATATTCTGTAGTGAGTATGATTATGTATTATTAACGTTAGTAACACTTTTATTTGTGTGTGTGTGTGTGTGTCTATCTGTATGACTGTCTATGTATATGTAGGCCACTGCTCTTGGGGGATGTTCTCAGCCACCTAGTTTTTTGAGACAGAGGCTCTCACTTGACACCTGGGTCTCTGAATAGGCCAGGGTATTTGGCCAGAGAGTCCCGGGGGTCCTTCTGTCTAACTCCCTAGTGTTGGGATCATAAGCGCAAATGCACCTTCCTCTCTGTTTTTGTTTGTTTGTTTTTTAATGTGGACTCTGTCATCAAATTGAGGTCTTCAAGCTTCCATGGCAAGCCTTCCCCCTCTCTGTCTCCAGCCCTCATGATTATGCTAAATGCACACACAACTCCAGCACAGCCAGGCACAGTGCTTTAGCCAACAAGCCTTTTCAATGAGATATTTACTAGTGAGCTTCAATGGGCTGATTAGTTCAGCAAGTCAATAATCAGCAAGGCAGAGAGTGGAAACAGGAGTGAATTTCATGCAAATGACAAGCCTGAAACAACACCCTGGACAAGAACCAATCAGAGAATGCCAAGAGAAGCCACCAGGGCTTTCTTCCTCAGACCTCACAAATGCGCCTCAAATGCTACACCTACCCTTTGAAAGGCTTGACATTTTCCCCAGTTGTAAGTAATTTGGTTAATAAAGCTGTAGGGAAATTGAACCTGTCAGTATGTTAAATGTAATTAATAACAACAGAGTGTGACTAACGCTGCCTGTGTGTGCACGGGCGTGAGCCCATCCACCGGAACACGGGTGGCCTACCAGGAGAAACAGCCCTGGGGAAAACCTGGTCCCCAGCAGCCATCAGCTCCTAAGACAGAGAGATCCTCCCTATCTGTGCTGGAATTCTAACTCAACTATTAACTGTAAAGAAATGGAAGCAGAGCTTGCAACCTAAGGCACGTGTATATGAGCATCAGGTGAAGGCTCTGCCTGGTATGGTCTTTTCTGTTATAATCTACTGTGCAGAACTTTTCATAATGAAAGATGTTGAGACACTAAATTAAATTTCCTTTGCTGTGATGTGTGTGTAGAGCTTTGCATCGGGGCTTGAGCACAGTCAATTTCCTGGCACTGTCATCTCATGAATTACCAGTTTCCTATTAGTATCTCACATTTGTTAACCATCATCAAGTTTGCAATTACAGTGTTGGTGGAGGAATTCAGATGCAAGGTGTAAAATAAGAAAGACTTTAAAAGGCTTACATATGCATCCTTTGAGAAGACCAGGGTTCTGGTGTTATTTGAAACTCATTCAGTATGGAGAACTGAACAGAACTTTCTGTAGCCTCCACAGTGGTTGTTACTGAGATGGTAAATTTGGTAGTTTGTAAAGGAATTTCAATTCAGAACATGGCTGTGCTGACAAGAGATCATATCCAAAGATGTTCTAGGTCTGTGTGATCTGCCTGGAATAAACTAATGCCTTTAATCCAGGAAACAGAGGCAAACAGATCTGAGTTCAAGGCCAGCCTACTATAGAGCAAGTATCAGGTAAAGAAAATCTTAGGTCCAGGTGTGGTGGTACATGCCTTTAATTCCAAACAATGACGATAAAGTTAGTTTGTAGAAGGAAGCACCCATGTTTGAAAGTGATATTCAATTGAGTGAACAGAAAATGTGACAAATCAAAGATTTGACAGAATAAAATACACCCAACTCTCAGGAGGAGAGGAAAAGGAAGCTACTTAAGGGACAATGCACACACACACACACACACACACACACACACACAGAGAGAGAGAGAGAGAGAGAGAGAGAGAAAGAGAGAGAGAGAGAGAGAGAGAGAGAGAGAGAGAGAGAGAGAGAGAGAGAGAGAACTCAGGTGAAGACCGAATGAGCCAGAGAATAAGAAGAACCCAGATTAGAGCAGATTGCTCAGTTAGTTTATGGTCAAGCAGAGCAATTCTGGGCCGAGAGAGAAGCCAGACTGAATCAATCATCTGGGAGAGAAGTTTGAGCCAGAACAGCTGAGTTGAACCAGCCAGCCAGAGCTCAGAAAAAACTAGAAGGGTGAGCTTATTCAGCAGTGAGTCTCAGAGGCTGAAAACATTCTAGGGCTAGGTTAGATTGTATGGAGGCTGGAGGCTTCCAGGACCACACCTAGGTCAGCGACAGAGGCAATAGCTTCTGAGACAAACAACAGTTGAATAAAAGTTCCTTTTACAGTAGTTCACGATGGCTTTCTAGTCAACAGCTTGGGAGACAGAGTAACAGAAACAAAGGGGAAGAGGGAGGGGGAGGGAGAGAGAAAGAGAAGAAAGCCTCATGTTCATTGTACTGAGATAAAAAGAATTCAACAAATCATTTTGGAGGAAAAAATCATTACTTCAAAAATCAGGTATATATGCATTGATAGTCACAACAACCAATATATAGGGTTACTCTAACTGCATCGAGAGATGAGTGGATAAATGGGGTACCTGTGCACACTCAGGAGAATACAATTCAGCCTTAAACAGGAAGAGATGCTGTCGTATATAACAATATACAGCAACCTTAAGATTTTTGTGTTACACCCAAACATTGGATGAAATGCAGGGAGTCTTATGGAAGAGTGGGGGGTGGGGAGGATAGAAAGACTCAGAGGGGGGCAGGATCCCCACAAGACCAACAGAGCTAACTAACCCGGGGCGGGGGGGGGGAACGTGCTCTGGAAACTGAAGCTCCAACCAAGGACTACGCACAGACTGGACCTAGGCACCCCCCCCCACACACACACACAGATGCAACCAGTGAACATATGGGTCCTCATATGGCTCCCCTCGGAGGAAGGGGAGCGGGGGGGCTGTCTCTGACATGGACTCTGTTGCCTGCCTTTTGATCAGTATCCCCTGCCAGGGTGGAAGAGGATAAGCTCCTGATGTGACTTGATATGCTGGTGTGTGTGTGTTGGGGGGTTCCTGTTCTCTGAGGATTAGGGATTGGGGGGGCAGAATAGGGAAAACAGGCATGGAGGGTGGAACCGGGAGGAGAGAAGGGAAGAGGCTATGACAGGGATATAAAGTGAATAAAAATAGTGGGAAGTGAAATAAACTGGCCACAGGTGTGTGTGTGTGTGTGTGTGTGTGTGTGTGTGTGTGTGTGTGTGCACGCGCGCGTGAGTTCATGAAGAGAAGCTATAGATTTATAGTCAGAGAGGGACATGCTGCCACCAGGTCAGTACAAGCAAAAAGCAGGGAGATAAACTAAATGACAAGGATACAGTTTTAAGTCAAACAAAGTGAGCGAGTTCTGGAGAGCCGCTGTACCATAGTGTCGCCATGGCGCTCGATAATGTACTTTGGAATTAAAACCCTGGGGAGGGACTCGGGAGACGGCAGCTGTTTCACAGACACCAGGATCTGTTCATAGCCTAGAGCTCATGCGAAAGGGATATACAGGACAGCACGTGTGTGTGATCTCAGCCCCAGGGATCTGAGAAAGGTGGCTCACCCTGAGCGAGTTCTGTGTCAGTGACAGGCTCTAGCTACAACAAAAATGGCGGTCAGAGCCTAAGGAACCCAGCAGTGGCCCTCTAGGCTCCACACAGGCACGTATACCCATGCGTGTAAATGCCAAGCATACACATATGTGATCTCGCACACACACACACACACACACACACACACACACACACACACACACACACACACTAAAACCTCTATCGAGTGGTACACTTCACATTAAGTCTTCTGACCACAGTACAATTAAATTTATAGGGAAGGAAAGATATAACCCCATTACCTACTGTGGCCTGCCACCGTGGCCTCCCACCATGGTAATTTAGAAATACAAGAAGAGACAAATGCAAACAGGAAGATCTGACTTTTGGTGTGTGGAAGGCAGTTGGAACTGACAGTTTCCCTCTTAACGTAAGATAACACTCCAGGGACACAACTTATCTGCAATAGAAATATGGCTGTGTGCACCATTAAGCCTGGTTTGTTTTGACCTCGCCTGACAAAATAAACAACTCTGTTGTGAATAGACCTTTACCAGACAGAAAGGAAAATGCATTAAAGGGAATACGTCGCAGAACAGTTACAAATGGAAGCTTCTGGGGAGTACTTAACATTCAAAGTTTGAAAATAGCCCTGTTCGACTGTGCTCATGCCCTCACCCCACCTCCACACAGTCTCCTCTTCCAGGCTCCATGTTTTTCTTCCCGTTCTTTACAAATTAAGTTATTTACAAGTTATTTTAACACTAGTTGTTTCTTTTTAATTTTCTACCAAATACCCCCACCCCCATCACCTGTTTACTGACTTGATTGACATCAAGTCATTGTTTAAGATCTACACTTCCTAACCTCTGGCTGTCTAAGACAGTGGTGCTGTATGCTGAAGGCTAACAGCTCCTCCAGGTCAGAACATCAGTTTCTCAATATTTGGCTCCACAAAGGATGTTGTTCTGTTTGTGCACTGAGACATTGCAGCTAAGCGCACTGGCCAGGCTCACTTTCTCTAACTAAGGGGACATCCTTCTACACATTGAGTGACTGTTACATTTTGTTTTAAATTTTTAATCATTTGTTTTTCTCTGCCAGACAGCCTTCCCCCAACAGCTTCAACTAATAACAGCCCAATTATTTTTCCATCAAGGATCCACCCTCTTCTTACTCTTGTGCTTTGCAAGGCAAGAGAAACTACCAAAAGCAGGTTTCAGTTTGCATCTTTGCTCAATTATGACATACTCCCTAACCAGACAGGACCTAGCCCATGTGTCCCAACTTCACTTAATGCTATGATAAAAATCTCCTAACAGCAACTCAGAGAGGAAAGGGTGTGTTTGACTTACAGGTTTCAGTTCATTACTGTGGAAAGTCAAGGCTGGAACTGAAAATACCAAATCAACAGCCAATAATAGACAGCCAGCTGTTAGCTAGCTTTCTCCTCTTCTTGGACGGTGCCTCCCACAATGAGCCGTGTCTTCCTATAGCACCTCACAATCAAGACAGCCCCCACAGCTATTTCTACAGGCCAACGTGACCTGGATAATCCCTCCAGGTGAATCTAGGTTGTGCTAAAGCAGACAGTTAAAAGTAACTTGTAGTGAGAATTTTGTGATCTTGGTTTCTTTTTTTAAAAAAAAACACAGAAATGTGGTGGGAGTATGTTTTTACCCCAGGTGTGTGTGGTGGCGGAGGGGAAAGAGGCTGCTTCACAGCAGGTGAGTGTAATTTGCCTCTTGCTCTACCAGGGGTGTGGTTTTGCCAGTTGTAGACAGTTTCTGCAAGTGTGTGATGCTTGGAATTCTGGGAACTTTTCAGAGGCTTTATAAATGCTAGGGCTGTGGGAAGGCAGGGCGGCTGTTGTTGGCTGGGTTGCTGGTTAGTTGGTGTTGGCTGCTGCCTGTCAAATACCTATGAGCAAAGAAGCAAGAAGAGATTAGGTAGCCCGAGGCGAAGATCACACTTGCCCTAAGGAACTCCGTGCTCCTAATCACCAGGTCGCAGAACAATGATAACTTTGCCCCGTTCAGTCCAGTTCTACCCTCCTCTCTCCTGTCTAGTGTCAGGGGGTTAGTTAGCGAGGAGAAGGGTGGATGAGAGAAAAAAAAGGAACCCACAAAGTAGCAACTCCAGCTACACTAACCAGACCCTAGACAGAACCCTTGGCACTGGAATGGTGGTTGTCATTGACGTGGAGAATGTCTTGCAACAAGGACAGTGGTAAAGGCTTGTTGTATGTCCAGATGTATTGGAATTGCAGACCTGGGGGCTGGTGATGTCATTGAGCCTCTCTATCCACATAATCTAAGCCAACCCTCTACTGGGAAGGTTTAGATGTAAGAGTCAATGCCTTTGCTTTGCTTGCCTAAGCTCATTGAGACACATTTTATGACACCATACAGCTTGGTTGTGGGAAAGACTGTCATAGAGGTGTCTTGGCAACCATATGTGACCTTTGCCTCTCAGATTTTCAGGGTTTCAACTGAATTCTCCTTTTTTAGGTACAGTGAGAAGTTTCCTTATGACTTTTTCTTAAGGCAGAGTCTTCTATCTGGTAGAGAGCTTAGCATGAGATAAATTTGGAACAAAATATTTCCACACATATACACATAATCTCATACACGCACATAATACAAGATTTAGTTCATGCAATTTGAGCAGTCAGCAGGTTAAAATTGTGCAGGACTGGCTGACAGGCTGGGCCCCAGGAGAAACCGGTCCGGCTTGAGTCTAAAGGCGATCTGTGAACAGAATTCCGTCTTCCGGAATGGCTGTTTCCTTAAAGCCACCCACAAATGGAAGGAAACCCCGAGGGGATGGGCAGTGTATCCAGTTTGTGTTGCTTTATTAAACCCCTGAGATAAAACGTTTATTTTGCTGGTCACACTTAAAGTCTTCAGGCCATGGCCAGCTGGCTCCACTGTGTTGGGTCTCAGGTGCGGTAGATCGTCATGGTGACAGAGGAGGAAAGGACAGAGAGAGAGAGGACAAGGGACAGAACACCCTCATCAAGGCATGAACCCGTGACTCAGTTTCTCCTACTCTTAACATTTCCACCACCTCCTAAAAGTTCCTCCAGTTAGGAACTGAGCCTTCAGCACACAGATTTTTGAGGACCAACCAGATTCTAAGTATGCAGAGAATAATCTCCTTTGCTCAAAACATATCCACTCAATTGCTCATCTTAACTATGAAATAACCTTCAGAGAAACATCTGGTGTAGGTTTTGCCCAAATAGCCAGGTAAAGTGCTCTAGCCACGTTGATATGCCATTAACCACCACAGTAAATATATTTAAAAAGTTAACATTTGATACAAAGAAATAATATATACATATTATATATCTAGATTTAGCATATATATATATATTCTATGTATTTTATCCTACACATGTAGAGAGGCTTTATGTCTATAGATATATATCAAAATATATGTAAATATTCATATATAATATTATGTATATGATATATTATGTAGAGTCAAGAAAGACATATATAAGAATCCTTTGCCAGGCACCAAATCTGCCAGCACTTTGAACATTGACTACTCCAGCCTATCGTGAAGATTAGGTTTCTGTGGAAAATAGGTTTCTGTGTTTTCCAAGCTTCCCAGCTATGCAATTTTTAATCTGTAGTGAAACAGATGAAGATCATTAGAAATACAAAAGTTAAGCTCCAAATTGGAGCAGAAATTACTGGGTGAGGTCTCCTGGTGACTCACATGTCCTCCCAAAAAGTGTAGGATTCGATTGGTTGTTTTCGACTCGGCTTCCCTTATCTGTTAAAGCTCTTTTCTAACCTTTCAGTCCTATGTCGCTTCAACTTAATAGTTTCATCTTTCAGGTCACTACTTTTGAGCCTCTTATTCTCCGAAGACTTGATTTCTTCTTTCTTAGTCTCTAAATCCTAATTGTTGACTTGATAACCTTTATTTCTAGCATCAATTTTAATTTCTAAGATTGCTTTTACCCCATCTCACCGCTTAGTTGAAATATTTTAGGTTTTAGCTCATATTTGTTTTAATTTCTAACCTTCAATCTGCTCTTCCTTCTTAAACACCTCTCACTTCTGTATTCGTCATCCCATTTTCCTCGTGTTGTGATTTTTGAAATGTGTTTCATCTTCACGCACAACAGGAAATGGGTCTCGAATGTTGTGGATAGAAACTTCAGGCCCAACTGTAAGATAACTGAGCCAGTTTTACCAAAGTTTGCCTTGATACACTTCTAACCACGCCCACAACTCTCTAATAGATGAATCTCTAATAAATGGGGCAATGTGTGACTCTCTCACCTCTGCCCTCTTAGCCTTCCACCTAGCTGAATTTGCTGAACAGTGTCCATTTTAATAGCTTACACTTGTTTCCTGTGGCTGGTTCTTTTGATAAGCTCGACCAAGTGAGCCAAGAAAGGTATTGAGATTGCCCCCATCTGTAGGTGAGCTAAGGCAGAACATTGACCTTTGGACCCCTCATTAGGGCCACATGTCACATGCCTTGTGGTATCATAAGGGGGGCTTAAAATGAGCCCAGAGGAAGAAATCCATATACATTTTTAGAACTCTTCCATACCAAGAGTTCCAGAACTCATGATCCCAGTGATGATGTGCAATCTGCAGCTCTCAGCCAGTCTTTGAATGTGAGAACGCATGTTGACCTATTCTAACATAAGAGAAAATAAAGAAATACATTAACACATGTAAACACACACGCATGCACACACACACATACACAAAAAGGATAGGTTTGTGCTAAATTGTAGAGGCAGTACAGTGAGGGAATTGAGAGTATGGACTCTATCTACTCAGTTCACCCAGCTGTGTAACATCGGGCAGGAGTCAGGAAGCTGCGGGTCCTTCCAGCTGCATTGCTTTAGGAATTTCACTTAACTTTTCTATGCCTTAATTTACTCATTCATAAAATGGGGATATTGACACAATTGTTCTAAAGGTAAAATGAGTCATAGAATGTAAAATAATTAATGTGTTACTAACAGGCACATAAGTGTATTATTAAATATTTATAATTATAAAGCTTGCATATATCTACAAACCCTTAAAACGAGCCACTGCTAGCTTTTGAAGAATGGGGATTTTTGAGCCAATGCTTTAAAGTATTTTAAAATTATTTTTTAGATTTAATTGGAAAATAATTTGATTTCTCTTTAAAAGCCTATAAAATATTAATGTGCATTTTTATTTATTTGATTGTGTTATGAGGAGCTGCAGGTTCAGGAATTTTCATTCAGAGCCTGTGTGCATGAGCTTGTGCAAATACATGCACGCAAAGAAACAAACACACATACATATACACACCCATACACTGAGTGTCATCAGATCAGCATCCTTTGGAATGTTAAGTAGTTACGCAAAAAATACACACACAGCTTGGCTCCAGACTTAATTTACCTATGGATTTTCCACTAATGGCTGGAAATCCTTTAATGAAGAACGCATTCTGAGCTGAGTCACGCACACTTGTGTTAGGGGATAATTAGATTCATAAATAAGTAATTAAAGCAGTGATGGTTATGAATTAATGTGACCGTAAGCATTTCTGGAATGCAGCTGTCCTCTGAGCAGTGACTCAGGGATGGGTCATTATTAAGCGTTGGCCTTCCTGGGCCTATTAAACACATAAAGAATACTTTAAAATCAGTTCTTTGGGACTATTATATTGATCTTTCTCAAAAAAAAATAGCCTATAGAGAACAGGGGAAGGACCTCAGTCTTCAAGGTGTGAACCCCAAAACTCACATGAGATGCTAGGCTCCTGTGAAGTTGGATTTTGCCTCCACCTTTACATGGCTCTGAGACTTGTAAGTCAGTGCTTTTACTTACTGGACACACACCACACACACACACACACACACACACACACACACACAGAGTCATGCACACATGGGATTCAATAACTAAAGACAGTGGGAACAGTACACTTAGAGATTTTGCAACATGTGCAGGGAACACTGAGGGGACTCATGGGTTGTGTTTGTATATTTATTCATGAATATGTGTATTGAGCAAGAATGGTTAAAGATGAGGAGCCTGTGAATTTGAGAAGGGGGCCATGGGAAGGGAGGAGGGAAGAGAAGGAGGGTGAAATGATGGAATTATATCTTAATTAAATAAAAGTAAGTTAAGTGATCTCAGGGTAGGGGATCAACCTGTTGATCTATGTTTGTGATCCCAGTCTTTGAGGCACAGACAGGCAGGTCTCTGGGCCTCACTGGCCAGCCTAGCCTACGTGGTGAATTCCAGGCCAATAGGAAATCCTGTCTCAGAAAACCAAAACAAAAATGGAAGACACCTGAGTAGCACACCCCGGGCTACTCTGTAGCCTTCTTTCTCTCTGTCTCTGTCTCTGTCTCTGTCTCCGTCTCCGTGTCTGTCTGTCTGTCTGTTTGTCTGTCTGCTCTCTCTCTGTCTCTCTCTGTCTCTCTCTGTCTCTCTCTCTGTCTCTCTCTCTGTCTCTGTCTCTCTCTCTCTCTCTCTCTCTCTCTCTCTCTCTCTCTCTCTCTCTCTCTCTTTCTTTCTAATGCACACATGAGATTCAATAACTACAGATAGTGGGAACAGTACATTTAGAGAGTTTTAATGAAGATTTTGCTCACATATAATTTTTTCTTATAACATTCATTCCACTGTCCTTTGTGTCATTCCCACCCACCTCCCCCACACCCCATCCCAAACTGAATTCCTTTTTCCCAATAAACTTCTGAGGGTCCCTGAGGTACTGAAAGCCTCAGTACTGAACAGACTTGCCTGCAGGGTGTTTCCATGAACAACTTGTTCCGTGGGGGATGTGCCAAGCTGAACCTGAGAGGCAGAGGAGGGGGCATTTCATTTGGAATGGTTGTTGCTTCTCATCATGGCAGCTCTGCTTGGGGTTTGAGGGCTGGATCTAGACACTGAAAGCAGTCTTGTGCCTCATGCCAGCCCTGAGCAGCTGGAAATACCTTGCCTTCTGGTGTGTGCTAAAAAGAAATGATCAGCTGATGCTGAGCATATAGAGGTCTGCAGTCAATTAACGCTGAGAGTAGGATGGATATTTCTGCAGCCCGTGGCTATTGGCCCACTCAGCCTGGAGTCACATGTGTGAAAGATGAGACGTCCCTTTGTTCACCTCTGGAAGAAAAGCCTTGGAAAGCTATGTTTTCAGTAGTTGGCATGTATGTGTGTGTTCCATTTGTGCGTAGTGTACAAGTGGTTGTGTGATTCTGCACACCTGTACTTGTGTTGTGGAGGCCAGAGGTCAACACCTGGTATCCTCCTCACTCACTGTCCACCGTATTTTTTGAAACAGGGTCTCTCAACTAAGCCTAGAGATCACCAATGGGCTAGACTGCGTGGCCCACAGAGCCAAGGTTCCTCGAGGTCCAACTCTCCGCACTGGGATTACAGGCATGTAGTGCCACACCCTCATTTTCATATTGGTTGTGGGGATCCAACTCAGGTCCTCCTGCTTGCTCAGCAAGTGCTTTCCCCTCCAAGCCATCGTCCCCCGCTCCATCTATTCAGCTAGTCCACTGCAAATGCCATGACCTCTTCTGAGCAAGGAGTCCATGTTTACCCCACTTTTCTTTCCCATCACCATCCCTGCTATATACTGAACACCCCACAATATCTTAATACTACATTGACTAACTGCCTCTGAAGAACTTACTATGTGCTGGGCACTACTCAATAATAAACAAGAGGGTGACTATCAAGATTACGAAGACTTGAAGTCTATGAGTCTGATGAGGGCAGGGTACTAAGATCAAGAAGAAATAACAATGGTGGGACCCAGAGATGGGGTTGGATTTGGAAACAGACGAATTGAGAAACAGCTTGTAAACTGAAATTGGAGTATGGGTAAAAATTTGGCAGCTAGAGATTGGGTATTTGGAAGAGCCTTTCAAACACACGGCGCCATATATGCAAAGGCCAGGGGGGAAGGAAAGGCTTTGGTGTAAAGCAAATACTGGCTTGGTGTGGGTACAGTGGGAGAAAGAAAGATGCCCCAGGACTGCGGACAGGCAGGAAGAGAGGCTCTGCTGGACCTAGATGCCACCCTACAGTGATGGAATGACACCGGGGAGCCATAGAAATCCAGTCAAGGGCTGGAAGTGCGCTGCTGTAAGCACTTTGATTGAATGCTGTGGGACCAGATTGTTTATAGTGGCTACCCCCTTCAGACAGAGTGAGCCCCCTGGCTTGTGAGGGTTCACACACTCCTTTGGGAT
The DNA here is from genome assembly GCF_964271855.1 of Acomys minous. Classification (NCBI taxonomy): domain Eukaryota; kingdom Metazoa; phylum Chordata; class Mammalia; order Rodentia; family Muridae; genus Acomys; species Acomys minous. Next base: position 63,868,797 of record NC_140485.1, on the reverse strand, counting down.
ATGATTGATGACAGCACAGAGGAGCTGAGCTGCTTGACCCTACACCCTCCCTAGTGTCCCAGAGGACCTGGATACCGGTAAGAATGCCGTTGGCTGTCACCAGGCCCCTGCCTTTCTTTGAATAACCCCAGGTAACACTTTCTCTTGTGTTCCTTTCCATACTGAAAAAAAAAACTATCAAAATCAAGGAGGCTAATTTTCTACACTGCTGGGAAATACAATGGAAATGAGATGGGAGAAAATTGCCCCATTTGGTTAAAATCCCATGATGCCACCTTCACTAATGGCTTAGGAACGGCCACCTCTGTGAACTGCCAAAGCTTGCTTGGAGTCTAGCTCACTATACATAGTAGGGTCGCCAGCTCTGAGGCAATAGTTCATTTCCTCAAAGTGTTCCTTCCATCGTGTATTTCAGCAAGACTTTCCTCCTAGAGGCTGGGGTGCATCCCGAGACCATTCAGGCCTCTGCCGGTTGGCTCAACATTGAACATTTTATTTCTCCCATCTGATCTGTTTTTATATGAAATGGGAAAACAAACATCTGAGCCTAAGTCCCTGGCCAGGGTTTGGCCCATGTTTCATCAATGCAGCTTAATAACGTTGGTAGATTTTGTTAAATGAGCATTATGTTAATTGAATCAGCAAGAAGCTATTGGGATGCTAAATTGCAATCATTTGTTCTTTGATCAAGACACAGGCTTTCTCAAGTAAGTTGGTTAGAGAATAGGACTTTTGTTGTTCACATTGCCAGCAGCAAGAAAAAAATCCATTTTTCCCCAACCCAGTGATGTTTAAATACATCTTAATTGTCCTGATTACTCCGAGAGTTTTATTCTTGACATTTGGCTCCATTTAGAGAGCTGAGCACTTCCTGAGAACAGTTCTGGCTGAATTCATGCAGCCACAGTCAACGAGGTTTGATGTCTCTTTAACTAGTTGTTTTCTCTCCTTTTTGACCTACAATGTAGTGCGGCTGCATTATAACATGGTCTGAAAGCTCAGGGGGTGTCATCTCCTGAGAGTGAAGAACCCTCTCACCTTGGTGCCTCCTGTTTTGCTGTGGTCAGTGATGTTGCCTATAAACTCTGTGATTCCTTCCAGTACCTTCTGTCTATATGTGACTGATTCTGATGTTGGGTTGTGCTCTGCTTCAAGGAGGGTGTTGTCTCTGCTTCCTTACATGGAAGAAGAAATTGCAAAGCTCCCTCAGGCCTATTTTGTAAGAGAACTAATCCCATACACAGACACACAAATATACACAACTTAAAAACAGCAAAAAATAAATATTCCTTTTTAAATGTATTTAATTTTATTTTATGTGCATTGGTCTGTGGGGGTGTCAGATCCCTGAGCTGCCATGTGGGTGCTGGGAATAACCTAGATCCCCTGGAAGAGCAGATAGTACTCTTAACCAATAAGATGTTCCATCCTCTTTGTTCAGGATCATAATCTTAACATGTGGATGGCATCTCCATAGTCACAGCCATTTTTAGCTGGGTGTCACCCTCTTATGCAGACTGGTCCATGTGCCTTTCATCCTTATCGTCTCCTTCCTCCATTGACAAAAGCCTTTGCAATGACCAGTATGTAAGAAAACAATGAAATACTGGCACAGATGTGTGCCGAGGGATTGTACTGTGTTTTAGGCATTAACATGCCAACCAACAGCAAACCTGTATAACAAACAACAACAAATAGCGACGAGAAGGAAGTCAGTGACAATAGTATTTTCATCTTATTTTGATTTTGGGGGACAGGGTGTCACTATACTTTCATATATCAATGTCTCCATGTAGCCCAGGCTGGCCCCAATCTCCCACTTCTCTTGCCCCAGCTTATATTTACGGACACACTACCATGCCTTACTCATAGTAAGTAATCATTTCTAGTTATGTGAGTGTGTGTTTTATAAGGAGGATTTGTGCCTACATGTCTACATAATAAGCAACTTTAGGGCTTCTGTTCATGAAGCAAGGCATAAATATCTTAAATACAAAATCTCCAATGGTTAGATAAAGAGACAGACTTACAGCATCTCGTGCATGGCTTTTACTAAACTGTAATCTCTGCACGAGAGGTGTTTAGGTCAGTGCTACTATCTCAGTGCAAGGGTGTCATTCCGCAGTGACAGAGAAGGTGAGGTGTCCCTGAAGCAACTCTGAAGAGCTCCAGATATTCGAGAATTTACCCTCAGAATAAATTCATGCAGCAGGTGTGCAAAGTCCATTTAAAAGGGTTCTCCTGGCTAACATCCAGGGGAAAAGGTGCTTCCTAAACATCAGGTAACCAGGCTGACACGAAGATCTCACATGCTGGGAAATAAAGCCGGTAACCACAGCAGTTAATTACAACTAAGGCCAGTGTGTGTGCCTCTGGAGAGGGTTGCTTTTATGATAACATAGTCTAGAGTTCTTACCGTGATACCACTAGGGCCCAACTCTTAGTGTTTTTATCATTTAAAAATTCTCCAAGGACAAAGGGTCCCTCTTGCCCTTTGTAAGATGGACCTCTCCCATGACTCGACCCTTGCTTCTGTGCTCAAAGTGCCCACAGAAACAAGTGCCCCTTGACACCAATGGTTGTCTATAGCTTGTCTGCAAGGCCTAAACTTACAACGAAGTATTCAAAGTCATGTCCTAAAGACACGGCTCTCACAAATCCATCACTATTGACACGCAGAGCTTTGTTCCTTATTTATATTTACTATCTATTTATTTATTTTTGAGACAGGGTCTCAGGTAGCCCAGATTGGACTCAAATTCACTATGTAGTTGCAAGATGGCCTTGAACTCTGGATCCTTGGGCCTTTATCTCAGCTTATGTTGAGTTTTTGAGTTGGTGGCAGTGTGTGAGAATTCACACAGATACTGCATGGTTTGCTGGTACTAAAACCCTGATAGCTGCTGTGTCACTCATGAAGAAAACAGTGGCTGGAAACCACACATGATGGATAAGGAACCTTCAAACCAAGCAGATTAGTAGGCACGAGAAATTGATTGATGGCTCCCAGAAGATGGGAGAAAAAGGGAGAAGGAGACTGATCACTTCTGGAGGTAAGTCTTCATCTTTGGGGTTTGCAGGCATGATCTACATTTAGGGTCTGATTATTGTTTCACCACTTTCCAGTACACCAAAACCAAAGACGTGTTATATCTTAAGCGGGGGAGTTTTATACTATGTGAGTTGTTGCTCAGTCATGTTGTTAAGACAGAGGAAAGAATAGGTGGGAGATCAGCTAACAGCCATATTACGTCCCAATGGCTAAAATTGCTGGTCTTCTAGTAGACTATTTATTTACTTATTTATTTATTTAGGACTGGCATTTGCAATCTTCAGTCTGCCTCTTACTCCTTTCTTGATTAACTCATGAGCCAGAGGCCAAGGTCTAGCTGCTGTTGTTTAAATCATTAACGAAACACTGTTTTCCTCATGTTGCTGCTAAGATGACATTTAACACTTCTCATTAACTGTCTCCAGCAAACACACAAACACAGGACGTTAAAATACAACTAATGGTGAGTCATTCTTTGTAGGGACTAATGGGGAAATAGTGGTGCTTCCTTTCAGCGCCTTCCAGCCTGCCTCAGTGACTAAAACTTGTACCTTAGCATTCTTCCGAGGAAAGAAGAACAAGAAGGTGGTCATTAGAGTAAACATAGCCTGGAGGCAGCCTACGGAGCTGAAGGTCAGAACTGTCAGTGGAGCACAGGCTGTGACCATGTCTCGCACTGTCAAGTTCACTTTAGAGATGTGTGTTACTCAGGGAGCCTGGCACGTGTGTGTGTGTGTGTGTGTGTGTGTGTGTGTGTGTGTGTGTGTGTGTGTAGAGAGAGGGAGGGAGACAGAGACAGAGAGACAGAGACAGAGAGAGAGAGAGAGAGAGAGAGAGAGAGAGAGAGAGAGAGGGAGGGAGTTCTTCAGTGTTTCTCCCTTGTGATGATCTGGCTATTTTTTGCCTTCCCTGGTCGGGCTTCTTCTGGCCTCCCTAATTTAATGTCAGCTCCTCCACCTCGAACCAATGTTATGTAGACAAGAACATTCAGAGTCAGGCATGGGGAAACAATCCCAGCACCAGATAAGCAAAGCTATGTAGCTCTCTGGGAGTTAGAAGAATTGGTGAAATTCAGGTGCTATCAGAGTCCCTATCTAAAAATAATAACGTAGAGACTGGAAGTGACATCCCAAAATAACATCTGACCTCCACATTCATCTGTACACACATGCACACAGAGACTCATACAACTGCATTCATATACACAAGGAAACCCTGAGGATTTTCAGCCCCCTCTCTCATACTTGTATGCATACAGCTTGCATAGATATTTTTTAATATTACTGATTGTAGGTGGTGGTAAAACAGGTGGCGTGCTATGTGCACAGGATCAGCATGAAACACAGTAAGAGGGAGTGAGCTCAACTCTGGATCTTTCAATTACACAATCCTTCCAAGGGACACACTGCTGGAAACTATGCTACCCTCAGCTCTCAGTACCACAGCTCTCTCCTGTCCAACAGATTCTACCTCTGTAGGACAGAATGGGCTGTCAGCATCCGCTTCTAGAATATTGTTTGTTCTGGGTTTTGGGCTGCACAGTAAATGTCTTGGCCTGAATTAGGACCCATCGTGGACGGGGCAGGTAGGCATGGAATGGCCCTACTCTACACTGAGGTCTAATCTTCAGTGGCTGAGAGTTCAGAGCTCTGTATAGTAAGCATGCTGGCTGAGAAGCTGCCAACCATTCTAAGAGTTGGTCAGGGGGTCGGGGGTCAGGTGACTTGAAGAAGGAAAGTGTCCTGACGTAGACACATGCCCCAAAAGCACAGATGGAAAGCAAAACTAAGCTTAAAAAGCAAATGTTTCGCATTAACTTCAAGATGATGTGAAGGCAAGAAACTTAGAAACTGCCCAAAGACAAAGCAATTTGATTTCAGAATTCCTATGGCTCAAGAGGCTGAAAAGAGAGACTGCAGCCTTTGTTAGCCCAAAGAAGATCCCTGAGAATTCATATATGTGCTGTATTCTATGCCTCTTCATCTGAAAATGTATATAATTTACAGCACCAAATTGTTTTTCACCTAAACATGCTAACTATGCCTAGTAAATCTTAAAATTATTCTCTTTCATATACATATATAATATATATACATATTATACATATAAATGCATATGTATGAATGATTTCCAAATTAAAAAAACTTGGTCAATAAATTTATCATTATGTAATAAAGTACAATGTAAAGTACTATACATTAATTACAACATTATTTATGAGAAGAACCTTGAAAATTGTTTTGTAATTTTTTGGCACATGTTGAGGTCATCCCACACTGTACTGAGTGTTGTACGGATAACTCTGTTTTAGTGTCCCGTGCACTTTGGCTGTATTCACTCTTCCCGTTAACCCTCTTGATTCCCTCCCCTTCCTTGTCCATTCTCTTATTCTTTCTCTTCCCTTAGCATTCCTTGTACTTCCATTTTACATGTGTGTGTGTGTATATATATGTATGCGTGTATATATCGTGTGTAGTGTTTTCTGTAACCATATGGACCCACAAATGAGAAGGTAATATGTGATCGTTGGGTTTATACTGCTGACTTGTACCACTTCCTGTGGAGGAATGTCAGTTGCATTCATTTCCCAGCATGCAACATGCTTTAACTCTTTATGGCCTAAACAAAACTCCATTGCGTGTGTACATAACACTTTTTAGATTTGTTAGTCTGTTGCCAGGCAGGTAGACAACACTTTGAAATGATTTTAGTGTCTAAAAACAGAGGTTTTTAACTGAAAGAATTGTTATTGAATTAATTGAACGGCTTTTTATTGAAAAACACATCACATTATTAACTAGTCCATAGAAGAACATGAGAACTTTTCAATTCTGTGATACTAGCTAATATGTCTACATTCGCATCTGGTTGGCAACTGTAAGTCAAAATATCTACAGTGATAATATGAAGATTTTCACAAATTGTTGTTCTGTGTGTCCTGAATTCCTGGCAAAAAAATTTATTATTTAATATTCAGAAAAGCAATGAAAGTAAGATTATCCTTAAAAAAAAAAAAAAAATCAAACCAACCCGCCCCCTGCAAAAAAAAACCCAAACAAACAAAAAAAAACAAAAAACAAAACAAAACAGTATTTCATGTACACAAGGGACAAATCTTAGTATGATTTTATTTTAGCCTAAAACAAAATGAAAAAGAAATTCTTGAACAAATAAACATATATCATGACGTAAACTAAAACAGCCTGAGAGGAACTGACTCATATAGAGGGCTCACAACATGCTGCACAGTCTTGTAGGCTTGTTTCAGACCTGTCTGTCATTCCTCCAACCATATCATGATATTCTCAGAGGGATTCGGATGCTGTGATGTCACCTGTGCCATGATGCTCTCTTCCCACCCACCCTGGAAGAGAAGACTTGATCCATTCCTTCTGCTGTGTGTTAGTGTCCGCACCAAGAAGAAAAGCAAGTAAAGAGGTGCCCTTGACCGTGTGGTCTTCCTCTCCCTCTCCTTAGGCACCATGAAGGTGATTGTAAAACTCATTTTCTGTGCTGGAGTCTTCTCTGTATAAGGAAAGTTCTCTAAATTCATCAAAAACAGTCACAGATGTACCCACATGTAACAATAATCAAGGGTGTACCAGACACTTCCCCCTGCTCTTCTGTGTCAGGTTGTTAAGTTACTGGATGTGGTGGACAGTGACACAATCTGGAAGCAAGGACAGAAAGGGGAAATGGGAGCACACCTGCCTCTTTTTGTTCTTAAATATTTCTAAAAAAAAAAGTTCTATGTAATGTCTTCAGTAGATACCATAGTATCCAGAAAAACACTCATAGTGGGGAAGAAAGAGAAAGAGAGAAAAAGAGAAGACACACACACACACACACACACACACACACACACACACACACATAGAGATAGAGAAGAGAAGAGAAAAGAGAAGAGAAGAGAGAAGAGAAGAGAGATTCATTGTTCATAACAGGTGGGAAGGGCTCATTTTACTCAGTCTGTTTGCTGTCTGCTCTCTTTGGAACAGCAAGAAGCACACAGGATGCGGTTCATAAATATTTGGCAAGTGAGAAGTATATTTCTATGGTAAGAGGAGACATACTTAATTAAAATGCCTCTCCTGCCCCACATAAAAGAAAAATCTCACTTCATTTTAATTTGTCTTGATTTTTATGAACCGATAGAATGCATTATTCAGAGAATTTAAAGCAGTACCTATAATCGTTCTTTTAGTTTTGAAACAATTTAAAAATTAGATAAAAGTCTAATATAAAGAATAGCTCACTCATCAGTCATTTGAGGCTTAGTTGCTGACAGGATAGCACGCGCCCAAGCACCTACTGGTTTAGTACATGACCTCACACTTCAGGACATTGTTCTACATGAGTGCAATGTGGCTGTCATAATCAGGACATTGGCACCAGTACACTGATTCTGTCTCCTTTGTGCATCCAATTCTGATATCTACAGACTTTTCAATCATGTCACTTAGAACATGGCAATCTGGTCCAGTGCCACACCTCTCAGGGCCTATGCCCTTCCATTTTTTTTTTTTAACTATGAAACAATACCTCCATCTTGGCTTATCTCACTCGACATTCATTCAACAATCCAAAAGCTTACAAAGGACACATGTTTCAGAGTATCTGCCTATCAGAGTTGCCTTAGTGCTGTCTCATTGTTTTATCTAGACTTTACTCTTGGGGCCATAATGTCAGAGGTAGAGGTTCTGCATGTTTCTAGTCAGTGTCCACAAAGGATATTTGTTCTGTTGCTCATGGTATGCCCTACAATTACTTCTTGGTTATTCCTATGGAAAATGATATCCTTTTGTAGTGACTCAGCTGTCGCACACATGAATTTGAAGCAACTATGGTCACTTGTACAAGATCTACACAACATCAACCATTGGGGGAAAAAAAACCAGAATGGAGTCGGAAGTAGCGGCCCCAATCCCTCCTTGAGGAGCTATTGGCTGTTGGTGGTTGGTACCAGAAGGAGATCCAGATTTCTCTGAGGGGTGGACACTGGCAGGTTGCCCAGGTCATAGTAGGCAACTCCACATTTAACAGCACCAATAGAACTCACTTGGTAATAAACAATAAAAGCGAGAAGGGAGATATATTGGAGAGGGATCTAGGGGTAGCTGGAGGGAGTGGGGCCTGGATAAGCTGAGATGCATCACACACATCTAGTGAATTTTCAAAAAATAATACAAAGGGGGAAATATTTATGTAACTTGAAAAATGCGTGAATGTCCAATTCCTCATTAAACTTTCACTACCCAGGCCCATATCCACGCATTTCGTGACTGAGTTATTGCACACAGCTGTCAAATGTGTGTCTAACTCTATCAATTTTATTTTTTTACATTTACTAGCTGATGCTCTACTACAGAAAACCATTTCTGCTTTTCCCATTTCCTTGGATCAGCACAAGCTCAGAGGTTTGTATTTTAGTCACTAGGTGTCATTTGCTGTCATGTCCAGTTGGAGCCCTGAGGTTGACCCAGATTCCATCATGTTTGTTATTTTCAGGGCACTTGTTGCTCTCTGGCTTCAGATGTGCCAATGTCACCTGGTTCTTTCCTGTCCCAATCTTCGCTTCCTTCCAGAAGGGTAGTATTTAGAAACCACAGAGTGGACACAAGGTGTGTTCATTGTCTTTGGGCGGTCAGCTCCCCTTGACCCTTTGAAGAGGATAGATGCAAGGAGGGAAGGAGAAGGAGGGAGGGAGGGAAGGGGGTACACACACACACACACACACACACACACACACATTATTGTATCATATTCCTATCAATTTATATCTCTATATCTGAGTCAACAACTGTCTTCTTCACTTTTCATATGTTTAAGGTTTTTTTTCTGTAACAGTGAAACCAACTGCTGACACCCCTAATAAGTACACTCACTGAAATGACACTCAGCCTCGTGACTTTTCCGCCTCGACTTTCCTCACTTGCATGTTTGTCCTTCAGTTCGTTGATCTCTGAGATGTCTTTCCAGCTCCTTACTGTCAGCCTCACTCTTAGCTCCTGAACCGCTCCCAAACTCTCGTCCATACGATACTTTATGAACTACATTCAGAATGGCATTCAGTGTACTTAAGGCAGGAGATGGTGGAAGAAACAGGATGAACTTGATCCTTGTTCACAGGGAGCCTGCCTACATCCTGAAAAAACACTGGCTTACTTTAGATTTTCAATGATTTTCTAATGGAAACAAAAGTCCCTATAGAGGCCTACAAACTCTGGTGGAGACAGAGGCCAATGCATTGCAGAAGCACAAACAGCTTTAAGCTCAGCTTCACTCTTCTGCTAATTTTCCATGCATAATTCTTTGGGAAAGATTTAGAAAGGATACAGGTCAAGTTAAATAATACCCATTGGTGAGTGCTATTCATCCACGTGGAGAGCTTTTATCAGAACTATCAAAGTACAAACTTCTTTTAATAAGCTTTCTTTCTTCCAGCTAAATGTCTCTTGTCGGAGCTTCTCTTGGATGCAAATCTTTCAAGTGAACCCTTGCTGAGACGTCTGAATTGGAGAAGACAGGTGAGAGGCCATGCTCCCCAGGAAGCTGGAGTGGGGGTGCAAAAGAGGCTTTGCCCCTATTTTTCTTCTTGCACACCTCATGGTGGCTCACAACCATCTGTAACTCCAGTTTCAGGGGATCCAACTCCTTCTTCTGGCCTCTGTGAGCATTTCACCCATGTAGTTGCATGGACAAATACATGGGCAAAATACCTATACAGATGAAATACCAGAAAAAACAAACAAACAAACAAACAAACAAACAAACCTAAAATGGCTACTATGGCTAAAGGCCATAGGAAAATCCTTGAAGAATGGAAAAGATTAGCCAGGACTTAGTTATGATTTTGGATTTTATCTTTAAAGACAGAAACAGCCATTGAAAAGTTTTGTGTGGAATAGGGGCTTAACCGATTGATGCTCGTCTCAGTTTGGCTGCTTAGCATCTTACCTCTCTCTCCTGTATTTGGGACAGTCCTCTATTGGAAACAACTTGACAATCCATGTTCATCCTCCTGCTCCAAGTGTAAAGCAGACTTGTGCATATCTAGGTCCTGAACACACTGAAGACCAGATAAAGAAACGGAGGTCAAATGCCCTCTTGATTCCGACAGAGGCTGGATTGAAGGACATAGCTGGAGGCCGCGTGGTAGCACTGTATCATGGCAGCACTCTTCTCCCATGTCTAGCTCCGCAGAGTAGCCTCTGAGGAAGCTGGGCAAGCCACCTCTCCTTTGTCAGATCTTTCACTCACTCCCAAGACAAAGAATGCAAATGATTCTGCACCTGGATGTTGCTGCATCTACTATGGAGCAAAGGGAAGATGCCAGAAGTTACGCTGATGAAGCGGGCATCACGGGAGAGAGCTACGAGGAGCAAGGCAACAAGCAGTGTTCCTCTATGATCTCCGCTTTGGTTCCTGCCTCCAGATTCGTGGCTTGGATCCCCCAAGGCTTGTCTGTAAACTGTAAGTAAATCCTTTGCTTCTCCCAAGGTGCTTTTGGTTGTGGTGTTCACTATAGCAACAGGGAAAATCACTAGGACTGCCTGCGTTTCTGAGAATCTCACTCAGTGTTTCCCAGGCACAGAGGAAGCAGGTGTCTCTGGTTGGTTGTTGAGCTGCAGAGGGTGAGATGGCATGTCTTCATTGCATGTGCCTCATTGGACAGAGGCTACGAAGCCAAGAATAGCAGGACGTTAGCAGGGCGAGATGCTAATAGCAAGCATGCAGGTCCATTTCTAGAACGACCCATCTTTCCTGCTTATCAGTGATAAGAGATTCCCAGAACCTTTACTGCTAAAACCAGCTTGAGCTTCTAGGCATGGTGGCACACGCCTGTAATCCCAGCACTCGAGGAGGCACAGGCAGGCGGATCTCTGTGAGTTTAAGGCCAGCCTGATCTACAAAGGGAGTCCAGGTCAGCCAAAGCTACACAGAGAAATTGTGTTTTGAAAAACCAAAACAAACAATTAAAAAAAAAAACAAAAAACCAAGAACACTCTAACTGCGGACTACCCATCATCACCCTGTTTTCATGAGCATTTCTGGGGCACAAACTTGGTTTTCAACAGTCCCCTCCCTTTGAAGAAAGCCAACCCCCAACAAGCACAGGGCCAGTCACTGACATGCATGGTTAGTTCCCAGAACTGGGGCAGTTTTCCAAAAGGGAAGTTCTGTGCGTTGTGGGTAGGAAATGCACACAGCATGTGGGATGGGTACAGTCCCTAGAAAGGCTGGGTTTGTGAGGCAGTGAGGACAGGTGAGCCTGCATCCGCCACCACAGCATGCTGTCAATAATTTCATGCCATGTCCATCCAAGCGACCCAGTTACTGCCCTTCACATTTTGGAATTTTGTGTAGCTGGGATGACAGGCTTTTTTATGAAGCGCTTTTATCGTGTGTCTTGGTAATAGCTTACCTTTTACAACTAGAACATTCTGCGTGCCCAGTTCTCATTTGTGTATACGCAAAGTTTATGACTTGCTGACTCAGAACTGCTCAGCTTTGTTAATGCTCACTGGGGGTGAGTCAGGGACTTTGAGGGCATGTACTAACTTCTTAATGAACCCAGAATGCCTTGTAGAGAAATCTGGTTCTCTTTCAACTTGACAAATGGCATCCTGGCGGGGCAATAGAGGCAAACTTTTCACAACTCTGAAACAGCCAGTGTAAAAGCAGCCAAGAAGTAGGTAACCAATCGGTCCTTTCTTTCAGTTTCAAATGACTTATTTCGAACTTTCCACCTGCTACTTCCATTAAAATAACCAAGTAATTTTAAATGCAGAGCAGGGATAGCTGCAGGTATGTGTGCTATTCATATGCCTGCATGTATTTGTGTGTGTGTGTGTGTGTGTGTGTGTGTGTGTGTGAGTGTGTGTGCATGAACGTGTATATAAATGTGCACCAGAGGATTCTCTCCTTTCTTTGGACAACATCGTCAATAGTTTAAAGGAACCCGTGTTAAGAAATGGGGTCATAAGAGGAATAGTGGAGCTGACGAGGCATCCACACTCACGCAAACAACACAGGAGGAATCCAGGAAGCAAGTAATGGGCTTAGAACAAAAGGACATTCTACCCATGGACTTGATAGAATAGCGCCCTGCATATCTCCACAGGCCTAGCATCTAAAGGTAAATTTCATAGTTTACCTTGCTCACAGGATGAAGTCATTCTTTCTGAGAGGCGCCAGCCCTCCTGAATTGAAGAAAAGGTAAATGTCTCATGAGAGTCCTTCCCTGATCTATACGCAATATATATTGTTCATCTGTATTACTAGACTGCAATATGTGTATTCCCGGGAAGCCTTGCAGAATTACTTGGTAAAAATAATGGGGCTTATGGGGAAAATAAAGTTAGGCAAACCACTCAAACCATGTAATCAGAATGACAATAATAACAATAACTCTAAAATCTCAATGCCAGCACACATAAAAACGTTACCTGTTAATAAAGAAATATGACAGTAAGTACAGGAGTTTATGTCGCTTATAAAAGACGAAGAGAGCTCATGTGGCGGTTTAAGTGAGAAATGTACTCCATAGGCTCGTGTGTTTGAACACGTGGTAACCAGTAGGTGGTGGTGTTTGGGACAGGATGGGAGGCATGGCCTTGCAGAAGGATGTACATTACTGGTCACAGACACTGTATAACTTTCAGTTCACCCTCCCTGCTTCATGTTGGCCTTGAAGATGTGATCTCTCTGTTCTATGCTCCTTGCTTGCTGCCATGCCTCCCCTCTGAGATGGGCTCTTCTGGAATTAAGGTGACGCCATCTTGTCCTGACTCCATTTTGTCTGCTTAGACTCTTCTCATCGCTCTATCCTCATAAGGGCTGTGTCTGCCATTGCAACACTTTTGGGGTTGTTTGTGACCATGGCCATGGTCCAGGTGTGCCAATCAAAATAATTAAAGTTTGTATAAACGAAGCTTAAGCTAAATAACTGATAAAGGTATAAATCAAACTTAGTTATCATGTTTCTCTGACTCTCGTCTAAGACAGATATAATTGTGGTCTGTGTCTTTAAGATCACTGTATCCCTAAGAATTGATACCAGGAGTCTTTCTGAGGGTCTAGCCATGCTTGGACTCCAACCAAAAATAAAGGGTTCTAATTTGGCCTTATATGCACTGTGGTCTGCAGATTTCTCATGTGGATTGTTTCAGAATCATAAGCCACACCCAGGTTGTGACTTTAAAATACAGGGCACATCTCTATCAATGGCCCTGTTGAGTTGTGATGCAGTGTTCATCTCAGAAGTGGGAAGTGCCGAAGAACAAGACATGCACTTAGTAGGGCAAATGTGTGGGTGATTTAAGGCACAAAACTACTTTTCCACACAGGTATTAGGTGGAGATTTTCTTTGTTTGCACACATGTACTTCAATTTAAATCATCTTGCTTTTGTCTTATTGTGTGGCATCTGGCACACTATTTACAAAGCCACAGCATTGATTTCCTGTCCAATGAGAGGCTCTAGTGTTTGGCAATTGGCAAGCAAAGGATGCATTCTGCAACAGGAAGTCCTGTGTTTCCTGGCTTTAGAAATGGTATTGACAGATTCCTCTGTTTGGGTTTGAATATGAGTCAGTGAATGAGGTCAAGGATGGATTGTTCTTTTCTTTACTACTGCACGGTTTCTGGTGGGGCTCTCTGAGCATTTCCTGCCCCTATTCAATTGCCACAACATTAGTAAGATAACTATCAAGGAACAAAACAGTTTCAACTTGCATATGTCTTATCACCAAGTCTTTGATGATACTTTAAACTGTAGATGTAGGCAAGTTTTGCTAACACGTCAAGATTGATCCTCAGGAAAGAAGAAATCAAAGTTCCTGTATCACGTGGGTTGCTCCCTTACGGCTCTTGAGGAGGGATGATCATAAACAGCCAGTCTAAAATGTAAATGGCACTTTCAATTTGGAAATGACTGGCTAAATGCTGGAGGACTATTGAGAAGTATGCCTGCATTTGCGCTCAGCCTTTCTTCCAGTCTACGGGTTACGAAGCAATGCGTAGAGTTTTCAGTGGCATTTCCCTCTGACCTTAGGAGAGGTGCATGCTTGCCACACTGCGTGCGTATCTCTTCTCTTACGGCCGACAGACAGAACACACACAGATACAAGAAAACAGATCTGGGAACGTGTAAAAAGGGCATATCCTTGCCAAATGTTGACAAATGACTTTGAAGGCTAAAGTTCGCCTCTGGGAACCAAATTAGTTCTGAGAGAATATGCCACGTGTGTTAAAATTGGGCAGTTGTATAGCTGTTTTATGTTTCAGCAAGAGTTTTGACTTTTCCCCCTCCTTTCTCCCTTGAACTGACTTCTTCTGAAGAAGGTATTTCGAGGGCTGCAGAGAATCAGGAGTCTGAAAATCTCAGGCTGAGTCCACTAGGACAGACAGCTGAGTCATTCAGGGGGTTTGCCAGCTTTCTCAACCCCCGGGATGGGCAGCCGGAAGTATGGGCTTGGAACTGAACACACCTCTCCTCTAGTCTGTATGTGCACCTCAGACATGCCAATCAGCGGTGTGGGGAGGAGATCTGACTTTTACCCGTGTGGAGGCGTGGAGGAGTGAAGTAGGGACAAACCCTAACTGAAATGATAGGTCATGGTGATTGCTCAGTTACTGAGTTCCCACCTCAGCTTCATTTCAGTTCTGCCCTGTTAGGAACACTCACCGCTCCCATAGTCCACAGAGTGGGGTGGTTCTCCCGAGATCCCTTCAGACTGATCTGAGGGCTGGATGATGGGAGAAGCAGGCATTGTCTCTAGTGAAGAACCTGAGGCGGGAGTGGTGGTGCACACCTGTAATCCCAGCACTCTGGAGGCAGAGGCAGGCAGATCGCTGTGAGTTCGAGGCCAGCCTACGTCTAGATCCGGGCCAGCCAGGACTACAAGAGAAACCCTGCCTCAAGAAAAAAAAAAAAAAAAAGGACTCAAATCTGCCTTCGGTGCTGGGAGACGGCTAAGTAGGTAAGAATGCTTTCTGTGCAAGCACGAGGATCTCAGTTTGAATCCCCAGAACCCATATAAAAATTCAGTAGTGACCACACATACACACCTGTAACCCAGTGCTGAGGGTAGGAGGGAGCGGAAAAGCAGGAGAACCGAGACCACTTGCTGGTTAGAAGCCTAGCTCTGGTTCAGTGAGAGACTCTGTCTTGGTGGGATAAGGTAGAAAGTGATATAGCAGCACAGTTGACACCCCCTCGCCAGCCAGGACCGGAAGACTCGCGTGTGTGCGTGAGTGCCTGCATGCACCTAATATAAGTCGTATGCAAGCTACAACTATCTCTGTGTTAGGAAAAGCACATTTTCTTCCCCAGAAGAAACGGCACAGCTCCTTGAAGAATGTTTACTCTTTTCATATCTGCAACTTAAAATATCAAATAGAGTTAATAATGTTGATATTAACTCAATCGATTTTGCGAAAAAAAAAAAGTATCCATTGTTGGTGATGATTCCGAAAAATCCAGGATTCTAGAAACACAGCCAACTGTTACTTTTTCTGTTAAATTGAATCTGACTTCCCCACTGATAGTAACGCTTGGTCTCGTCTACACAGAGCTCAGAACTTACTTGTTATTTATAGGCAAAACGCAACACGTAGAAAGCTGTCCATCACAAGAAAAGTAGAGATTTGGAACTACAAATATTATTTAATTTTAATTAACTAAAGGAAGTAAAAAAAAGATATCATATATTTTAATCTTTCATAATGAGTTAGTCTTCTTTTGTGATTGATACCAGCCCCAGGCAACCAGACTCCTGTGACTCACTGCTTTGTGAAGATGAGTCCACAAGACACCGTCACTACCATCACCAAAGTCATTTACCTATCAGTGCATGCACAGTTTCTAATATCCCTGAGTTGCCTTTTTTTTTTTTTAACATCTCCTTCATCCCTTATTGCTTCTTTCTGATTCTTCTCTCATAAGACCATGGAGACATTAGACCCTCCTAAGGCTGGCCTGCCATTTTTTAATATCTGTGTCTGTGTCTATATGTCTTCCTCCAAATTATATCACTCCCTAAAGTAAAAGTGAGTGTTGATGGCCTTTCTCTGAGGTCTAGATCCCTATATTAAAATATCTACTTGGCACCGAGTGTTTATATAACATAATTCTCTGATGTGACACGTTCATATAAACCAAGGATTCTACCTGACTCCATATCCTTTTGGCTGTACCGTCATTTTCAAAAGGATTTTATTTTTATGTGTGTGTGTGTGTGTGTGTGTGTGTGTGTGTGTGTGTGTGTGTGTGTCTTAATAAACATGTAATGCTAAACGTTTTGCTTAAAAGCTTGCAGTGCAGAGGACGACTCTGTCTTATAAGCTAAACTTGGGCAGCCACTGAGATAAGGTTTCACACAAGTCTTAATATCAGGCCTCCACACAGATGGGTACACCCCCCACATATATACATATTTACACTAACAGGGAGAGAGAGAGAGAGAGAGAGAGAGAGAGAGAGAGAGAGAGAGAGAGAGAGAGAGAGAGAGAGAAACACAATAAAAACAAACAACTGAAAATACACAGATCTGAGATATGTAAAAGAAAATGACAAAGCAAGATGGCCACTCTTCTACAGTGGTCCTGAGCTTGTATAATTCTGTTCATAAAAGGAAACCAGACATAAAACAACACTGACTATGATTTCATTTATATGAAGTTTCAAGAGGTAGAAGACTGAGCCACACCACTTAGCTATTAAGCTAAGGCAGAAAAAAAAATTACAAGGAACGAGACAATCATTTTGATATAAGTAAAATTAGCATTTATTCCTGAGAATGGGTGGGACATTTAGGAGGAGCACAAAAGTTTCTAGAGTGTAGGCAAGACTGTTTTTACTGCCTTGCATTTGTTTTTACAGTGATGCACTTGTGTTAATTCATCTCTAGTTTTTGCTCTGTATGCCTTTGTATATATTTTATTTACTTATACACATGTTTAAAAATATACATGCATTGTGTTTTATACCAAAACATATGGATATAAAAATAAGAAGAACTTCTCCAAATGAAACTTCTATGTGCACAGTAAATCCACACACCCAGAGGCTGATGCACCCCAGCCATGGCACTGCGGAAGCGACTCCCTGGGTGTCTTCTTCTAGCATGTTGTTGCTTGCTCACCATCTTGCCCCCACCTTTGTTTTTGGGGGTCTCTACTCCTGACTGCCTCTTTACTGCAGGACCCCACTTGGTGACTGTGGGTTCGCCTAGCTCCTGCTGACTCAAGTGGAAAAGAGAGCCCACGTCAAGGTTTTGTCTTCTCTGCCATCCCACATCCCTTATTTTCTTCTTTGTGTTCACCTAGTGAGTGAAGTTCTTGTTCCTGCCTGTGAACTGGCTAACTATCCCTAGGAATTCCTTAGATGCTAAGGCTCCAGGGACCTTGTTTGTTTCTTTTACTGTGACTTGAGAGTTTGGCATACACTGACGCTTGGCTAACTAACATGCTGGGAAGACATTAATGTATTGGACTTAGAGTCAAATGACATCCCCATTGACTGCCATATTTGAGAATGTTAACAAGGATGGAGTAATCGGAAGAAAGAAAGGAATAGACAGGAAGCACAGCAACATCTTATGTCTTTGCTGCGCCTCAGCTGTGGATAGATGAGAGTATAGTGTCAGCCAAGACCAAAACTGGAGTGACAGAAAGGGGCGGCTGGCAGCGGACTAGATTTCCTTCTCTGCTCTCATGTTTCTTATTGAGTACATGTAGTTACATGTGAGATGAGCTCAGCCATTCCTTCCCAGATTATCACTGTAAGAAAGCACTGAACCAGAAGTTCCTTCATTTTCAAGAATGGTTCTTATTGACATCAAGAAGCAACATCTGTCAGGTGAAAGACCCTGACCTGGATGTGAGCCTCTCAGGACTCAGGGCCTGCAGACCTCTGCGACTTAGAAGATCCAGGGCTTTCAGCCACATCCCTGGTTCCTTTGTAGGTACCCTCTGCTTCCTCTGGCAATGAAGCAGTCACAAGGCCACTGTCAGTGTGCATAGGACAGGTGACAGCTGAGGAATGACCACCATGCTAATTAGGTGGCCCGTAGATCAGTCAATCTGGAAAGCTCAATGTCTCTCTCCATTTATTTTCAATCTAAAGGGAAACTGCACATTAAGGGTGAAATCAGAAAACTAATTAATTCAATTCAGCAATTTTCCAAACACGTTCTTCACAGCCATAAACCAGCAGTATCTGAAAATTAATTTCATAATATTAAGCTTTACCCCTTTATCTGTTACTCACAAAGAGGGGTAGACACATTGATGCTGCTAATATACACACATGCTCTGAAGCAATTTCAACGGCAATATATTAATAACAATAACTCAGACCGTAAAATATGGATCTCTATGAGGAAAAAAAAATCATTTTCCACGTTAATCAGTCATCAAAATTGATATCCTGTACCAAGTCTGTAAGTTTAAATGGCCAAAGTATCTCAAGGAGCAAAGAATTATTTTCCATGTCAATTGGTCCTCAGGCCTGATACCTGGTATCAAGTCTATAAATTTAAATTGGAGGTGGGATGCCAATTTTCTTTAAAGCAGCATTATAAAATTCAAAATGTCAAGCCTTAAATGGCTTATTTGAGGGTGAGGCATGGAGATTAATGTTTATTACATAATGTATTTTGTAAAAGACAAAACATCTGGCTTGATGTGGTAGCTCACACCTATAATCCCAGTACACAGGAGGCTAAGACTAAAAGATTATGAGTCTGAAGCTAGCTTGGGCTGAAGATTATATCTCAAAAAATAACATAAAAAAGCAGAAAGGCTATTTAATTTGATATATCAGAATCTGGAGTTGCAGGTTTATTTACTATAAAATCAGTTGTTGGGTTCATCGGTGTTTTCCTATTTAAATAAACATACAATCAATTACGATTAAACAAAACCTAAGAAGGATTAGAAAAAGCTAATAAAAATCAATGTATAACTTAGATTAGGGTCAGTTTTGTGAGCCTTGCTTTAATTTTTGTCTTTCCTGGTGTTAATATCTGGTCATTATTTCTGGTGAGTGGTGTCTTGAATGAGAGATGTCCCCCATAGGCTTAAGTATTTGAACACTTGGTATTATGCATTTACCCCAATGGGTGGTGCTGTTTCAGGGGGTTACCAAATCCTTTAGGAGGTCTACACTTGTTTCCTGTGTAGATAAACATGTAATGGACCAGCTTCCTGTTCCTGCCCCTTCCTGTTCCTGTTGCTTCCTGTTCCTGTTGCCATGCCGCACCCTTCCTGTCAAGATGGACTCCAGCCCTCCAGAAGTAAACAAACGCAAGCCTTTCTTCCTAAGTTTCCTTTGGTCATGGTGTTTTATAACAGCCATAGAAAAGTCACTAATACACCAGTTTTAGGCTTTTTAAATGGTCATCTTCTTGATATGTAACTTCCTTGAGATAAAATTTAGTCTTACTGCTCTTTTCTAGCTAGGCTGAGATTGGGTGCTGTCAGATGTAGAAGTGCTATGGTGCCTTCGTCCTCTAGGTACCACACTGGAGACCCATGATGTCGATGTGAGCCGTTATTCATGGGCCTCATTTGCATACCTTTTCTATGTAGTCTGCCAGATTATCCAATCCGTTGTGGAGTTACCACTCCTTCTCCTCTTGTACTAAATACCCCCATGGGATGTCCCTCTGCATTGTCTAAACATCCTACCCCAAACAAAGACTTCTCTTGCTAAGTTTGTGTCTGCATCAATTTTTATGGTGGTCCTTGAAAAAACGGATATTTCTCAACTCTTTTATGATTTCAAGATTTATTACTAGAGTGAGTCTTCTCTTGAAAATTAAGTGAGCGCTGATTTGCTACAACCCTCCTCCCTCTTTCCTGAATGCTTCTGGGCACAGACTTATACCACATTAGCTGTGGGAAATCATCTTCACTCTGTAGGCTACAACTGTTTCTGTAACCTCCCTTGAGATGCTTGCAATACCAAGACTTGATTCAAGCTGGTTTTCATGTCTGGGTATGTTCTCCTTGCTTGTATTATATTATATTATATTATATTATGCCATATTCATTATTCCTAGAACAGAGATGTAATCAACTATCACCTTGCACTCCCTTTCCTTGTAGGCACAGAATCAATCACCCCTTGTATCCTGCCAGCTAACAAATGTGACATGACTACTAGGCGTCTGTGATAGTTTTAGCTGTCAACTTGACACAGTATCGAACCTCACAGGAAGGGAGTATCAATGAGGCATTGTCTAGACTAGGATGGCCCATGGGCATGAATGCAAGGAGTTTTTCTTAATCTGTGTTAATTGTGGTGTCGAGATCGGTCCAGAAAGTGAGCAGCACCATTTTCTATGTTTGAATCTCGAATTCTACAACAGTCGAGAAGGCAAGCCGAGGCCCAAGCAAGCATGCATGCAGACATGAATATAATTTTTTTGCTTTTGATTGTGGATGATACGACCACTTGCTTCAAGTTCCCTAGGCCTAATTTCTCTGCATTAATGGACAAAATCCTGGAGCTGTGAACTCAACTACCCTTTCTTTTCTAAGTTGCCTTTGTTGGGATATTTTATCACAGCCAAGGAAGTGGCATCAGAATGGTATCTGCATGTGTTTAAGATGTTTTCATATCTGCTCCAGAGATTCGAGAACTTTCCAAGTCCTGGGAAGGGAGAGGGGGCATAGTCTGCCTTTGTCTTTAGAAAAGAATACCACCCATAGGAGTTTCTGCTGATGTACCCAGGGACAGAATACACTGGCACACCACAGACAGAGCTGGGAAAAAAAAATCAGAGAATCAAGTTCTTTTTGAAAAGGAGTTCAGTGTTCTCCTATTCAAAACTATTTCTTAAAAGCAAGAATAAAAATGTGCATGAGAGTGACAGCTAGCAATGATTGCCACACCATAGCATCTAAACTCATGTAAGAGAGCTATGCACATATTTCTATTGCAGTGCTTGAGCCATCTCATTTGAAGACGAGCCCACGCCTCTTTGTCAGGTCCAGTAGAAGTATCCAAGACATTTATTTTGTTCTCAGTCAACATAAACACAGCCAGAGCCCTGGAAAGCCTAAACAGAGCCTCAGTGTTTTGAAGGGAACCAAGAAGACAGGTCTTCACTCCAACTGTTCACTGTTGCCCATGTGAAGGATGAAGGGTAAACTCTACATAGTTCACCTTCAATAAACACACAGAAAGCGTCTCTGTGACTTTAGGCTCATAGATTCATCACCCTAACCTTGTCCTTGTTCATACTCAGTTTATGTTCGGTGTCCTGACCCCCATCCCCCTTCTCAGGTCTCAAGTCAATGACCTTGAGGATAAGACAAAGGTTCTGTAAAATACACCCATTTTCAGAAGGATAGCATAATGCTCAACAGGCCTCTGTGAAGGCTTTTCGATCTGACCCACACAAATTTGCAAACCATTTCCTGCAAATAAAAGGAGGTACTTTCTGTTCTTTGTTGAGAAATGGACCATGGGAGCCACCATTGATTATCTCTTGGTTTGGATAATAAGAATTTTTTAAATGGTACAATAAAGAGACAATAGTCACTGTGTATCCTTGTTGGAACATAATTTTTCTCTTATAGAAGCGTGAATCCCATTTACAGAGTCTTGGGAAAGGAAGAACCCAATGGATATTGTTGTATTGTTCAAAGCAAACTAACGATGGATGCTAGGTTCCCAGGCCATGGATTACTCAAGTCCCGAATCACATTGGTATTATAAGGAAGGAGAGGGCTCAGAATGATTTGAACAGGCAGTCATGTATTGGTCTGTGTCCCTTAAACATAATTCCATTTTGAAATTATTTTTAAAATCATTTTGTGTACAGAAAATCCCACCACTACTTTGTCCATTTTTAATTACTGTAAATTCATGTGTTATGGGCCTGAGACAGTGCCCCAAAGACTAGTGACTTTTCCTGGGACTTGATTGAGCTATTGTTTGACTGCCTTATGGTTACTATCACTTTGAAACCAACAGTCCCTGTTTCAGACACTAAAACTTGAGTCCATCTAGAATTCTGGCATTTAACTGTTTTAGGCACGATTGTTTTTTTAAATACATTTTCACACAAAGAGACACACTCACAAACATACACATTCAACTCACACAATACATACTTTTTCTCTCTCTCACACACAAACTCACACATAGCTCCCCTCACACACATACAGACACACTCACACACTCTGATACAAATACTCTAAGGCTTTCTCACATACATACTCTCTCTCTCACACACAAATACTCTCACACTCACACAGACACACAGACACCCTGATATATATACTCACAGGCCCACCCCCCTCTCTCTCTCCCTCTCTCTCTCAGATATGCGCGTGCACACACACACACACACTCAGACACCCATAGTATTCATGGGGTAGCTTAGTAAAGATATTCACTTCAAAATCTGATGCCTAAAATGCCAGAGCCCACATGATAAAAGGGCAGAACAGATTCTCAAAAGTTGCCGTCTGGTACTTACATGTATGCCATGGCACATTAGTGCACATGTATACTCACACCAATAAATTAGTTTATGAATAAATAAATATACTAATATTTGTTAAGAAGACATCACTTGAATGTTACAACATCAACACAACGCACTCTTGGGCTGGTCTGACTGTTTTATGCTGCTTTTATTTTCACAAAGATCCTATATATTAGTGCCCGAGTGTGTGTGTGTGTACATACGAGGGTATAGATGACTTTCCCTGGGCCTGTCCACACTGATGTCAGATGTTCATGTTGCTCTCCCATTCGCACCTTTTATTTTGAGGTAGAGTCTCTCACTGACCTTGGAGTACTCTGTTTTAGGATGACTGGTGGTCAATGATCCTCCACAACCCACCTGACTCTGGAGTCCTGGGAATCTGAACTCATGCCCTCATGGTTGCACACACAACAGGCACGTTAGTGCTGAGTTGCCTTCTGGCCTCACACAAAATATTTTGCCAAAGTATTTTCAGACAGTCCCCACAGACACGCCTATAGACCAGCCTAATATAGACAATATTGGGAACCCTGGTCCCAGCTGATTGTAAATTGTGTCATGTTAATGACTAAAACTAACCATTGCACTGTCCCTTTTTAAAATTTGACCTCAAGTGGCCAGGTCTCTGTTTGCCACTGAGTCATGTGGCTTGTCCATTCCAAATGTTCTGCTTGATCCCAGCAAACATACAGCGAAATCCTGCCCAGAGTTGCCATTAGTGTCATTTTCTTCTAACATCTCTTGCATTTTCTATCTTTGTGTACAGTCTTTAGGAAAACTAATCAGTCTATAGTTGGAGGGCCATGTGGAAGCAGAGCTGTAGAAGAGACACAGCAATTGGGTCAAGTGAACATACACCACCCTGTATTCAATAACAGTGGCCTACAGACTTGTGCTGAGTCCTAGGGAGAGACAAGTTTCCCCAAAACCCTCACACTCACCCAAATAACTCAGTGAACCCATAGTGTGTGAACACTGCATCTGTTAGAAAACTCAACAGCTCATGAAGGGTCTCTCCTAGGAATGAGGCAGAAAATGAAATTAAAAACCAAGCCAGGCATAGGGTCACATGCCT
Source organism: Acomys minous (assembly GCF_964271855.1). Classification (NCBI taxonomy): domain Eukaryota; kingdom Metazoa; phylum Chordata; class Mammalia; order Rodentia; family Muridae; genus Acomys; species Acomys minous. Next base: position 63,845,160 of record NC_140485.1, on the reverse strand, counting down.
TTAAATCCCAGCACTCAAGAGGCAAAGGTAGGAAGATCTCTGTGAGTTCAAGGCCAGAATAGCCCTATAAAGTGAGCCCGGGACATCCAGCGCTGTTATACAGAGGAATCCTGCCTCCGAATAAGCCTAATCCAAGCCCCATGGAGTTAGCAGGACCTTGAGCAGTGTTCTGTTGCTTTCCTGCCACTTGCAGGAGGGACACAAACTAAGCCCCATCTATGCAGACATGTAAGAAACCCTAGCCTCACCCGAATGCTGTGTCATTTAGGCAGAGACTGCACTTCTCTGCGCAGGAACGATCACGTGTTTGCATATACTCACTCGAGGCTTCGAAGCTTCCATTTTTCTCCCTGCACCTGGCCTTTCCGTTGTTTTCATGGATGTATTTGTTGTCTTAATTTCATCCATTTTCCTGGTTGCTTTGAAAATGGATATGAATGCATTTGTCAGAAGTCTGAACTGGCATAGGTGTGGGAAGGACTGCAACACACGACGCTGGGCTCACGGCCCTCTGTGGAAGCACTTTAACTCTTGGAGCATCTGATAGCTCTTTCTGTTAACACACACACTCCTGAACCCGATAGTACCATGACCCTTGATATAGCCATGGTCCAAGACGAACCAGGTCAGAATGCAGCACGAACACCAAAGCCGAAAACCTGTCGTGCTAACCATTTTCAGTCATTTTTAGCCCAGTGGAGGGAGCTGTTCTAACACTATAGGATCAGAACCCCAAATCACATGTCTCCTCCTCCATACCTTTAGCAAACCAAGGATATGAAGGTTTATTTCCAATTTGGTTACCAAGGGGCTAATCTTATTTCAAATGAACATAAAGAAATTCTCCCTTCTGTCTGCATTTGCAGCACCATTGCTAAGCGGAGCATCCTCAGGGTTGTGACTTTGCTGCACTGTGTTTCAGTCAAGTGCATTTTCTGCTTTGACATTTTCTGTCTGTCTATCTCTGTCTGGATAGAAGGGATTTCTAGAAAGGCCTTCACAAGTCTGGGTGTGTGATGTCTGCGCTCGTGCTAGCGCATGAGCGGATGCTGTTTCAGAGAGAGCCAGTGCTCGGGGCTTTGGCAATCTTGTCTCCTCTAGGCAGAGAAAGTCACTGCATGTTGTGAAAGAAATGGTTTCTTAAGAGGAATGGAAACAAGTACAATAAGAAAGAAAATGCCTTTGTCTCCTGAGAAGAGAAGGGAAGGACAGTCTAAAGATCACTCACAGGCTTAGAGAGAGGAAAATGGAGCAGAAGAGCAATAAAGCGGCTGCCTGCTTTGAAGTCATTTCACATTTATAATACAAATTTTATAAAAATGAAAATGATTTGTCCAGGTTGTTTTATGTGAAATGGGGAGGGAAAAATAATTTTGATGCAATATATATATATATATATATATATATATATATATATATATATTTCTGAGGCATTTGGATACTTTTTTTCCCCATATCATATTAAGGGCTTGATCTGAGGTAAAAAGACCCAAATTGCTCTCCTTTCAGGCTCACCTTTAATGTGTGTCAACTTTTATTAGATTTGAACTCTCAGGACCGGCGAGCTTCCTGCTCTCTCATCATCCCCACATCCGGCACATAATAATTACTAAGGGATGCTGTCCTACAAATCTGGGTTCCGAGAAGTGATTACTGGATTACTGTCATCTTAAAAATGTACTTCTAAGCAAGGCACCTTATTTTTAGAGAAGGGAAAATCACTTTTCTATGAAGCCATAATGGGGGCAGAGGTGTGGATGGAAAAATAATCCTAAATGCATTATGGATAGGTTGGACTCTAATAAACCCAGGGAGGCTTCTTATTCTGAGAAACAGTGGGAAGTCCATCAGAGATCAAAGCCTTGTAATGGCAAACTGCATGAATAAAGTCTCAGGGATCACAGGGGATGTAGGCTCATTCAGGGGCCACTCAGCCAGCCAGTTCTGGCTTCCCATGATCTCCAGGAGGAAAAATCCCGAAATGTGCTTGTGTTTTTACCAGACCCAGGGCCAAACTGGGGAATCTCTCTGGAGCTGTAGATGTGACATACGTGTTTTGTGCTGTGGATATGACATGCATGTTTTGTGCTGTGGATGTGACATGAGTGTTTTGTGCTGTGGATGTGACATGAGTGTTTTGTGCTGTGGATGCGACATGCATGTTTTGTGCTGTGGATGTGACATCCATGTTTGAGCTGTCATTATCTTTTGGATGTCTCAGCAATTAGACTCTAACAGAAGGATCTGAACATAGTTTGGGGATAGACAGTGGGCTTGACGCCTGCAGTCCATGATGGCTGCTTGCTTACTAAATCTGCAGATACTCCTGCTGGGTTACTTTTTCCGAGAAGAGCTTGGTGACCCCCATTTGCTGACATTTTAGGATGCCTTGATAGAGGAATGAGCAACACTACCTTCCCTGGAACTTTGCTTAATTTTATCCCAGTTCTTCTGGTCCATTTGCAAACCAGCTTCCTCATTTTCCTACTCACCTTTTTTTTTTTTCCAGCCAATAGAAATCTGAAATAACCACCATGTTGCTAAGGTCTGAAAATGCAGTAGTTAACCAAGAGCAGGAAGAAACCCAGACTCCAGGGAGGTTCTTTCCCCCTTTACTTCCTTCTTTCCCTCTTTTCCTGTGGCAGATTCCTTTCTTCCATCCTCCTTTCCTCCATGCCTCCACCTTTCCCTCCTTCTCACTCACTCTTCTTTCTTTGTTTCATCATATATATATATATTATGAACATCATGATGTTTTAAATATATACATTATGGAACAGATAAATCAAGTTAATTAACCTCACTTTTCTTTTGTGCTGAGAACACTGAAAAAAATCTAAAAGTCAATATTTGTTGCAAAAAACCAAAACCAAAACCAAACCAAAACAAAACAACAAAAAGCTACTGAATGAGCTACCATGTGCCAAGAAAGGGATAAGAAAAGGATGGATTCGCCTTATGTAAAGATTTCTTTAAAAATGAACCTTCTTTTCAGTTTGCGGTGAGTGGATTTGTCTAAAGCGTATTATGCATATATAAAATTCTCAAGCAATGAAGGCGTTTCTTCAGAGTTCAGTATAGAAAGTGTAATTATTTCCTTCAAATGCTCCCAGGCCTTGGAATAATAAGCCCTTCCTTAGACTTCTGTCCTACCAGATCCCGCCATCTGGTCAACCCACCATAATTAGCTTCAGTTGTCAACTTGGCACAAATCTGGGTAGAGGGAACCTGCACTGAAGGGATGCTCTCCCCACACTCATCAGCGGGCGTTTACCTGAAGCGTTTGGTCACTGGTATAGGAGGCCCAGCCCACTGCTGGCGGTGCCACTAGGCTGATGGGCTTGGACTATGTAAAAAAGGTAGAAAAGCCAGTAAGCAGCATTCCTCTGTGGTCTCTTGTAAAAGTATCTTCTATCTCCCACCCCCACCCCCACCCCCACCCCCACCCCCGCTGCACTGTGCTGTTGTCCCTTAAGTCGTCTCTCTCCCCTGCTGCTCCCATGAGGGTTGGACATACCCTACTTTGTCAAACCTTTCTCTCATTTGTCACTTTGTTTGTCTATCAGTTAGACATCACTTTCAAATAGGAGTGCTTCCTTTTACAAACTACCTTCCCCATCACTGTTCGGGACTAAAGGTGTGTCCTAAGGGTGTGTCCTATATTTCCAGCTAGAGGGACAAAAGGTATGTGCTAAGGGCCATGTGGCTGGGTTAAAATCACTCTTACAATCTCTTTTTCAGTTTCTGACTCCAGGTTCCTGCCTCAAGTTCTTGCTCGGGATTTCCTCCATGATGTGCAGTAAGCTGTAAGACAAATAAAAGCTCTTCCCTTCCTGCTTTTGAGTATGTGTTTATCATAGCAACCAGAAAGCTAGCCTGGATGCCCACAGAGAGGCTGCCTCAATTTACCAATTCTGTAGCAGGTAATCTAATCCCCCCACTTTGTTCCATGTCCACACCTTCTCTCTCTCTCTCTCTCTCTCTCTCTCTCTCTCTCTCTCTCTCTCTCTCTCTTTCTCTCTCTCTCTCTCTGTCTCTGTCTCTCTCTCTCTCCCCTGCCTCTCTCTAATATTTTTAATATATTTTATTTATTCTTTGACAGCCTCATGCATGTGTGCAATGTATTTTGATCCCTCCCACCCCCAAATCCTGCTGTCCCAATTCCCCTGACATTCCTGAACAATCCCTCATCCCTCTTCATGTCTACTTTCTTTTATAGCCTCACGAACTCAAATCGTGCTGCCTACTGGAATGCCAAGTTATCTTGTTTACCCCAACCTGCAAAACCAGCCCCAGCTGCAGCAAGCTCATAAATGTAACCGCCATGGCACATCCGGATGCAGCATCCCACAGCATCCATCCACATCCTCTGGTGTCCCCATTCTCTCTGACCCCACTCCCCTGCGCATGTGTCCTTGGCCCTGGGAGGGAAAATTCTTTCTTTTTTGAGTGGTCACCCTTGTTAGGAGAGTTACTGTATTCATTTGATTATTGGTTTCATCCAGTGTCATCTTCCAGAGAGGCACAAACTCCATGTAGCAAATGTTCATTTTGTTGGTGAGAACTTGAGTGCCTGTGGCAGAGTGGGTCCCCTGGAACTGAGACATACATGCCAGCATGTGCTCCAAGGCTGAAGAGATGAGGAAACACTTGTATCTTCATGTTTGTGGGGACCCATGACAAATTCTGCCATGTCAGAAATCTTGTGCTTAGGCTGTATGCTGTGACCTTCGAGTTGCTGACCTTTACCTCACCTCAAGGTCTTGTGTTCTAGGCCATCCTTGGACTATTTACCTTTGAAAGAAGTAGAGAAGTATCAACTTGGAATCACCCAAAGGATCTAGGAAGTTCTTACAAGGAACTACTCAGAGAACTAGGAAGTTCTACAGGGAGCGATTTAGGCTATTGCATTCTTGCCCGGGGGCTAGGGTGAGTGAGATAAGAATAGATCCTTTTGACCTTGCTCTATATATGTTCCTGCTAGTCGGCAATAAAGTGAATCTTGATCAGAAATTTCCTGACTTGATTCGTTATTTCTCGAGTCTCTGTATCCTACTTTCAATCCCCACTCCCTCTTTCAGGTGAACCCTGGTTCAATTTTTCCCACGGGTTGGGACTCGACACATGTTAATGTATTTGCATGCAGCTCTCCCACACGAATGCCGTTTTCCTGCCTGAGCTGCTCTTCTCTGTCTGTGGACAAGGCCATCTGTTACATTGCAGTTGTGACTGTTTCTGCAGATGGGTGTTAAATTACAGACACAACCAAGAGGCCAGAGCATCCCTTGCCACTGGCCTTTGCCAATGTCCTTTTAAATGTTCGTTTTGACACTGGACCAGTTATTCAGCTGAGACACATTGTTTGCCAGGGTGGCTTTGTCACTGTATGGGCTTCTTTCAACACTGGAGAGCCTGGATTGTCTCATGAAGCCCAGCTATGCTGCAGATAAGCAGTTGGGGGGCAGAAGAGAGCATGGAAAAGGGACCTTGTGTGTGCTTCACGGTGTGACATATGTTCTCGCCACATGGGCTCAGTTTCAGATAATTCATTTGACTTTCCCCTTAACACCCAAGTGCTTAGACACTGTGTGCACGTGTTGTCATTACCAGTCCGTCAACTGGAGGAATCTAACTGGTGTTCCTCGATTCTGTCCGTCTGTATCCTGGTCCAGGCTACACAGAAAACAGTCTTTCCGCCCATGCCAGTTGTTTTGTTTGTTTGTTTGTTTTTTTATTTTGAGTTTGTCATCACGTTGAATATAAGGGGGGGTATCACAAAATTGCAGTGTCACACTTTAAACACCGCATGCACCGGCTGATGTGTTTGTAGCCAGAGGGCAGTGCGATTAAAAGTGTTGCTTTTGGTCTTCTACTTCAGACCCACCTGTCTCCAGAGTTACTGACTTTACCATTCCCTCCACTTCAGAGTGGGCACATGGCTGAGGCAGACAATCAGGAACACACAGTGAATCCTGGTAATTTAATTTCATGAATTCATGGATTGATTGGTAGAAACATCTAGAAAGATGACAAAATCCCAGGATACACTGAGGACATCCTATGTGAGAAGCAGCATGTTCCCCGGTGGAAGGTAGAGGTAAAGATGGAGGAAGAGAGGGGATCCAAGAGCAGGGGCCCTGAGGGCTGCACCCAGTGGTGCCACAGGGCAGACGTGCTCTTATTCGTTTCAGCCTTTTCCCAGGAGATAGACTCACAGAGCTCAAGATGGTTATATAATGTCTCAATGGCTTGCAAAGTTTAGTCTTGGCATTCACCTAGTCTTCATCCGAGCCTCAAAGACTCAAGCTTCTTTACAAATTATGTGTGAATGATTTACAGATGTGTGTCCTTATCGGCCAATCCTAAAGTTAATTACTGTCTGAGTCACATTGATCAGCACTGTTTGGACCATCTTCTTTAAAGACTGGGCGAAATCACTCTTAGGCAAGTTCAAACACCGAGAGAGCCAAACAAAAACAAAAACAAACAAGCAAAAAAAAAAAAAAATCACCTCTGTATTTACAATTTCTTCCAGGCCTACCTCAGGGGAGATGTGAGTCACCATGTATCTATTCCATTTCAATTTCAAAAGATATTGCCACTGATCAAAGGACACTGAGCAGTACATTTCCATAAAATGAATTCTGACAATTTTCTTTCAAATACCCGTCTTATTTTAGCTTTCCATTTGGAGGGGAAACCGGAGGTTGCCAGGAAAGATAAATAAAAGTGATACTGGGATGCTGGAGGCTGCCACTTGGTCTGATTTATAGAATTTCTGTAGTTTTCTAAACCTGAGGGTTTTAATCCAGATGGCAGACAACTGCTTCTGAGCCCACTTTTCCATTTCCTTAGGATAATGGAAGTCATAAAGAAATGCCCTCTTTGGCCCACCACCAGTTCAATGTCAGGAAGGTCAAGCCTGGGAACCTTATTGTTTGAGAATAATTTACCTATGAGACTGGAGTGAATAAAGTGCCCTTAGGTAAATTTCTCAGAGACCCACATCCTATATTCCTCAGATCGCAGGGGAGTGAGGTTAGTAAATCACCCTATTGCTCATATTGTTGTACGGGCACTGAGGTCTGCTGACCTTATAAGGAGAGAGAACACTAAAATTGATGACATATCCATATCTAAGCATTTAAAATAGCTCTTACAGCTAGGGGCATGGCTCAGTTGGGTTGATTTCCCAACACCACATCATAATCCAAGCAGTTGGGGGCGGGTGTGATGCGGTGAAGGTGGGAGGGTCAGATCTTCAAACTTGGCTGCAGATGCACAGAGATTTTTCAGGCCAGCCTGGGCTACTTGAGGCCCTGATTCAGGACCAACAGTAGCATATTATATCATGTTATTTCACATGTATGTGCATCTACATATACATGCACTCACGTAGGCATGCTTAAGCCCACCCCTCACACACACTCAACAGTATATGGGGTCACCCGAGAGACACACACTCAGCAGTATATGGGGTCACCTGACAGACATTGTTGCCAAGTCAGTGTCTTGGTTAGGGTTTCATTGCTGTGAAGAGACACCGTGGCCAAGGCAACTCTTATAAAAGACAGCATTTAATTGGGGCCTGGCTTACAGTTTGCAGAGGTTCAGTCCATTATCATCATGGTGGGAAGCATAGCCCCAAGCAGGCAGGTGTGGGGCTGTAGGAGCATAGGGTCTTACATCTTGATCCAAAGGCAGCCAGAGGAGACTGTTCCACACTGGGCGGATCTTGAGCACTAGAAGACCTCAAAAGCCCACCCCTACACTGAAACACGTCCTCCAACAAGGAAACACTTACTCCAAAGCCACCCTTCCTAGTAGTGCCACTCCCTATGGGCGAAGCATTCACATGCATGGCTCTATGGGGGCCAAACCTATTCAAACTACCACAGTCAGCTATCACATGCCACTTTTAGAAGCCTATACAAACTATCTTGATAATATATATAAAAAAAATCTGACTGATTTGAGATCTGGCTCACAGGTAACTGCTCCCACTAAGGACAGAGCTATGATCATAAATTGAAAAGGAATGTGCCGTGAACCAGGTGTAATTTTTATTTTTCAACAATTTACTCCTGACCCTGTATCGATATGTTAATAATGCTAAGTATTAGTTGTATAGCATAGAATCTTTATTGTTTAAGTCAATTATTGACTTTCAATATCCATCTCTTTGACTCATTTTTTAAATTATAGTTTCTGATCTCTGATTCAAAAATGTGAAGAACTTATTACAATGACTCCAAACCTTAACTTACTAGGAAGAGACTAGTTCTAACAGCTCCCACTGAAACACAAGGGTCATCTATTTATTGGATTAATCTATACTTTTTTATGGGAATCATCTATGTATAGGATTTTGTTTATTTAAAACTAGACTTGATCCAGGAGGAATTTTACTATGAGTCTCTAATAAAAAGAACACCCACTTTCTGGAATGCATTGTCTATGTAGTTCTTTTCTTTTCCTGTAACCCCATATGTATCAGTTATCTGATATTGTGTAAGATATGGCTGCTTGCCACAGTGAGCGATTGTGATCACATGGTCTCTCTCTGCATGAGGAATTGTGGAAGGCTTCAGTCAGATGTCTCAGTGTTCTGATGTCACATAGGCAGCATTCTAGTGTTGGCTGTGGCTACAGAATTTGGGAGGTTCAAATGGATGAAGACATGATTCTGAGTTTGTACAACATGCTGCTGTTGACAGGTGTCAGGTTCTCTCGTCTGTTACCCAGAGTCCTCTGTCCTCAGTCATTTGACATTCTAATGTAGCACTGAAACTGGGTTCTACCAGGGTGAGGAAGCTGAAAGTCACATTCTGCCTATGACTTCATCTGAAGCAACATTCCTCACTTAATGGGGTTCGCCTAGGATTGTGTTTACATATGTGGGTCACTGAAGCCTTTTCAGAGGTGTATTCCATGCGTGTGTCTGCTGGACAAAATAGGATGGCTGGATGTGAGCACCAGACGTGAGTTTTATTTATTAGCCACACAAAGCAGTCACTTCTTAACATTCCCCAACTTTGCTTTGTTTATTAAAAAAAATGGTTGCACTCATTTCTTTCTCCTGCTTTGTGCAGAGCAAGCGACTCACTAAAGGACCCTTGAACAAAGCCTCATATAAGAGTCTCTCCCCAGTGCACTTAACATCGAAAACATTCCTTTTTGCTTCCCATTGGTAGGACCATAGATGTCTGGAGTTTTCATCCACCCTCTGCTATCACTCACTCACAGGAACAAGGGCAACTTCACATCTCTAAGATGCAGCATACTTAGTTATTAAATGAGAAAAGCGGATATGACAGGATGCACACACAGATTAAATAAGTATAGAGGGGACAATCACCTCATCTGCTCAAGAAATAATAAGTGATAACTTCTAGAAACTTATAATTATCCAGTGGAGCTTAATTAATAAGTCTCCACTGTTACGATAAATGTAGGACATAGAAAACACTGAAAACCTGCTTTGAAATTCAGTCTCATTGTACTCTACTTCCCTGAGAAGTGCAGTTCTTCTGATTTTATATGCAATAAAAACCAAAGCACAACAAACAAATAACAACAGAAAACCAACCCAGCACCACCAACAAAAAGGTGGTTGACAAACTTTGGGGAAAACACGAATAGAACTACAGAACTGAACCAGAAGCTATAAGCACGTTAGATAAGCCAAGAAGCATGAAGATGGGGGGAAATAACAGTTCATGCTTCCTGAGAAAGTGCAAAGCGAATGGAGAAAGGAAATGCCACGTGCAAAAGGGGGTGGATGGTCTCTCTCCTTAGAGGAATGTTCTCAGTGGGATGCTGAGAGAACACAGGAGAGCGGAGTGACACTGGAAGTAATCTTAACTTGAAATATATCCATGAAGGAAAACACAAGACAACAGAACACACTGTCTCTGTTATGTGAGCATTATAATTCTGCAAAAAAGCCTGTGAAGTGGTGCTTTAGAAGGGAAAAAAAATTGTAAATTATGGTCCTAGTTTCTTATTTATTATTTTTTCTCTCTATTTCTTGAACTCTCAACCATCTGCCCCTCCCCATCTGAACCTCTACCTACAAAAAACACTTGCTTGTCCTAGAGAAAATACTGATAAATTCACATTCACCTTTGGAAACAATTTTCCTCCTTGTATTAGCCTGTCAGGCTTGTCTGAGATCAAAACAAGACCTTGTGGTGCTCTGAAAATGAACTTGGTTAAGCTGTGTTGTTTCAACCCTGCTCCTATAATGATCTCTGGGAAGCTGGAGAGGCAAGGCATGGGCTGGAATTTTAAAGACTGTATGTCCTTGGCCACATCTGTCTTGGCCCTGACATGGGGAGTGAGATGAGAGTCACCTTTTGATTACCCAAATATTTGTGTCCCCTTATCCTCAGCGGGGCTGAGCCGTTGAAAATGAGTCTCAGGGGGGAAGCGGGACAGCCAGTGTGTATTTCTGTAAGCCCCACCGGGGGACTGCTCTAAAATGCAGAAAAATACCCATTCTTGTTGATACTCCAGATAGTTTGTAAGCATGACACATGCCTACGGTGTTTCAGGAGCAGTGGCAGCCATCATGAACATCCGCAATTTATTGTACTGCTGTTTCTCAGTAATTTCTCATTAGTACGAAGTCTCTATTTCTTTTCTTAAAAGGCATTTGAATTCAAAATTATTACCTTTATTTTGTGAGTAAAGGCACGTGCAACATGCCACACAATGAGCACGAGGAAGTCAGAGAATGATTTACAGAAGGAGTCAGTTCTCTGCTTACAGCATGTGGGTCCCAGGAATTGAACTTCTGCCATCAGGTTTACTGGCAACCACCCTTACCTGCTGAGCCATCTCACCAGCCCACATCTCTTGATACAGATTTGAATTGAATCAAGAACGCAACTGACAATTTAGTCCCAGCATCCTTGGGTATAAAGCTAACTTGACTCCCTGGATGAAGCCTTGGGTAAGTTTCCCAGTGTGCCTCTGGACTGCAGTTGCCTGCCCAGTCACATAAAAGCTTTGGAGGATTACAACTGTAAGCAGAAAGTAACCGTGTCAATTCCATAGTGAAGATCCAACCAATGTGGGGTTTTGTTGTTCTTTGTTGTTGAAAACCATGACCTATGTTGTGTGTCATCAATAAACACTTGCAATGAATTTCTTTTCCAGACCAGGATCTAATGGCAGAATTGAAATGAGGAAAAACAGTTATTGCTCTAGGGTATGATGGTGTGGCTAAGTGGGTAGCGGAGCTTGCCACCAAGCCTGCCCACCCAGAATCTACAAAGAGAAAAGTGATTCCTACAGGTTGTCCTCTGACTCCAATTTTCAATCCCCACACGTATAAGTGAATAAATGAATGAATGAATAATAAACAATAACTGTATATTCGGTGTGCGTTTCAATACGGATTGATACATCTCTACTATTTTCTGTAATAGTCATTTTTTATACTACAGTCTCAAGTTTTATAAACTTCCTCTTCCCTCTTTGCTTTTAAAACATTCCCCCTAACGTGATGATATTCTTCATGTTACTGTTGCTAAATCATTTCTCTCTCTCTTCATTCCCTTATCTTACTCGTCTTTCAGTAACATGTTCACTCCAGAAGAATTGAGTGCATTTGCAGTGGTTGACTATGGCCACACCCCCTGCAAAACAAAAATTACTGCTCAGGGCATGCCTTCATGATTATGTGTTAATGTTTCATATTGGGCATCTTTGATGCAATTTAATGTCTAGTTAATGTGGAAATTCCTTTAAGGAAAACTTGTCTGTAATAAAAATTCCAGTTTTTGTTTGTAGAAACCTGGTGCTATTGCACTTTGCTCCAGAACCACAGGGCCCTGGTGACAGCCTCTGTCCTGGGTCTCTGGTCCCTGGTGACAGCCTCTGTCCTGCATCTCTGGACCTCTAGGTCTTTGAAGATAGGCTCTATGGGGGAAGCCTTGCAAGCTCTTTCCCTCTGTTCAGGATGCACCTTTGTGGAGTGGCTGCCTCTCAGGTCCTTGCATCTCCAGGGTGCTCTCTGTCCCCTACCATTTATTTTACATTCTCCACCTTTCATTAATTCCATCACAGAATCATTAGGTCTCACAAGGGTTCTTGATGGTAAATTCCATTCCTCTGTTCTGACAGGACTCTCAGTGGCCCTGCATGAAAGTCTCCTTTCTCATCTCGCCAGCCACTCCTTCCCCAGGCACCACTTCCTAACTCCCACTTCTGACCAGCGTTTGAGATAAACCATATGTCCCTATGAACTAATCACTATTTGTTCTCAAAATGTCTTATCTGGTATGTAGCTGGTGACTTATCTTTCTTTAAATTACAACTATTTTTTTTTAATAATTGTATTTTCTTCCTTTTTATTCTTTGTAGCTAGGACTTCTCTTTGTGAAGTTTTTGTCTCTGTTATTCTGTGCCTTTAGACCTTTTCTGGCAAATAGTTATTTTTATTACATATTAAATAATTCCTTTTTGACAACTTCTTGGAAGCCGATTCTTCTGTTTACTATGCATAATGACATTTTCTCCTGAGCTTTGTTTCCTTCTATATTTCATAATCTTTGATTCTAAACTCATACATATTTGATCTTAAACTGGGAACTTCAAGCTTAAATCAAGGACTTTTTTTTTTCAACATAAGGGCTTACATTTGTTCTTAATTCAAAACTGGAGCTTTGAGCCAGTGAGGCAGCCTAGCAGGTAACGGCAGGGTGCTTGCAGCCAAGCTGAACTGCCTGAGTTCAGTCCCCAGCACCTACACAGTGGAAGGAGCACCAGCTCTCACGAGTCATCCTCTGATGTTCACAGTCAGGCCATGGCACATGCGCCTTGCACACACAACTGGAGTTTTCACTCGGGTGGATCATTCAAATCCCAAACCAGTCAAACAGAACCAAACAAACAAACTCCCAAAATTTGATTTGAGTTTTACGCATATTTCAATATCTCATTCTGGGCAAATACCTTAGGATCTCAGCCATCACAGCTGTATTCAGTTATTTTTCCTCTGCCCTTTGTAACCATTCTTTGTGGCTTTCTGTGGTTTTTGCTCTGTGGGAGCATTTATCCTTTCGAGGCCATGGGGGCCCCCACAGTCTCGTCAGTCAGTGCTTTCCTAACTTCATCACTGTTTGATCCATTACCAACTTCATGACGTGAGAATGGAAAGAGATCCCAGAGGCAGAACAGGAATAGATGCAAAGCCCATTGTACAGACAAAGCGTGATAATACGTCTTACGTCAAAGGGATGCCCCTTTTGGGAATGGGAGTTTAACCTGACAGTCACAGTACACAAGGAATAGCTGTTGTGCTCACAGCTAGATGTGGGTCCCCAGCTGTCAAGAGCCATTTGCATGTATAAGGCTTCTGCAAACAGTCAGGACTAAGCCACCTTTAGCATTTAAAGCAAATATAGGAAAGGCTGCCATGGGCTTTCAGTGTCAGGGTCCTAGAGAGCCTGTGTTCTTACTTTCAGAACAATCTGATCCACTCGAAATTACAAAGCAAATAACAAGAAGAGGAAGGATGGGTGGCTAGAGAGATGGAAAACGCATACCCAAGGCATAATCACCGGAAGTGGAATTTTAACATGTCTGGTCTTCATTCACCCTCCGACCCACCCATCCAGTGTTGATGACACCGGGAAAGAAGGGATTCAAGAGAAAACACCAGAGATTAGGAAGACAAGGCTGAGAAGCAGAAAGAAAAAATAGATAAATAAGGCGCGAGGCCTTGTCTGATTTGATTTCTGACACCTTGTTTTAGGGGCTGACTTACCAGATTCACACAACATATGCTTGTTGAGCAGGAATAAAGCAGGTGGCGGCCCATCCCACCAGGCATCCTTACTCTTACTTTATTGCTGTTATTTTAAGAAATCAATATAATATACAACTTTGTTAAGAGTCTGGGTTTTGGCCCGCAAACGTACTTTGATAAATCACTGGCTGCATGAATTAGTGCCAGTGACGTTGACTGTCTGTGCTTTGGCTCCAAATCTCTCTACCAGATGTCACAAGGGCCCGTGTCCTTTCTATAGTGGCAACGTTTAAGGGAGATGGCTCCTTTGCCACGTCTCAGTATTGCCACCACCTCAGCCGTGGCCCCGTGGTTGCTGATAAACAGTATCCTGTGGTTGGCCTAGTTTTTCTCTCCCCACAGGGGATGTGAATGGGATTTGTTTCACGGTCAAATGTCTGAGTGCATGAAAAAGATCCAGAATGAACTTTCTTGTGAGGAGAGAAGAAGATACAGCCCTGCACCTGGGCAGCTGAGATGGCAGCAGCGCCAAACGTCTGACTTCAGGACCCTGGTTGGAGCCACAGGTCATCCACACGACATGGTTTTAGCCAATTACTGAACCTTGTTTTGTTCATGAAGATCTAAAGAGCTGGAGTTACTAACTGGATTTCTTCCCCAAACCATGGTGAATGGAAAGGAGAAATCTGAACATGCTAATAAGAAAAAGAAAATCAAGAAAAATCACATTTTAAAACTTTGTTTGTTTGTGTATGTTGTTGTGTATGAGTATATATATGTGTGTGTGTGTGTGTGTGTGTAAGGATATATGTGCATATGTGTATATATATGTGTGTTGTTGTGTATGAGTATATATATATGTGTGTGTGTGTGTGTGTGTGTAAGGATATATGTGCATATGTGTATATATATGTGTGTGTGTATATGTATATGCATGTATATATGTGTGTGTCTGCATGTGTGTATATATATGCATGTGCGTGTATGTGCATGTGTGTTTGTATGTGGAGGTGTGTGTATGAGCATGTGTCTATGTGTGTGCATGTAGATATATGTGTATATGTGTTTGTATGCTTGTGTATGTGTGCATGTGTGTGTATGTATGTGCATGTCTATGTGTGTGTATGTGTTGGTGCATGTGCTCACGCGCGTGTGTGTGTGTGTGTGTGTGTGTGTGTGTGTGTGTGTGTGTGCACGCGCGTGCGCGCACTACATGTGAGTAAGTGCCCTCGGATGCTGGAAGTAGTTGTCAGAATCCCCAGAGCTAGAGTTACAGGTGATCCTGAGCTGCTGATGTGGGTTCTGGGGAGAAACATGGGTTCTGTCAAAGAGCAGGAAACAACTGAGCACTGAGCCATCGCTCCATCTCCAGAAGAACATTATTTATGAATAAAGGGTTCATTGCCCTTTTGTAGATTATTTTAATCATATTTCTGTCTCCAAACATGGTCTTTAGAAAAACATTTGTTTCTGACACCTTGGATTTTGTGCCTGTTCATCCACAAGTGTCTTTTTCTCTCCTGTGATACAGCAATCAGGAACGGAATCCGACAACATTTTCAGATTACAGCATTTGGAATGATGGGAACATCAACTCCATAGTGAACTTGGAGGGGAGCCACACCCTTCGCTGTACAGAGAAGCCTAGACTGAGAGGAAGTAAGTTTTGACACCAAAACTTTAATAATAAAGTGAAAATCTCCACTTTTTCAGCCCAAGATATTTAGTATTAGATGGTTTATTCGCATCATATTCGCTCCAAAACTCCAAAGGGCAAAACCATTTCAAGACATTCAGTAAAATTTTGTTAAAATATCATAACTTTTATCAAACCTACCACTTACCAGATGCCCGGATATAGCCATTTCACCCACAACACCCCATTCTATATTCAAGATGATTACTAGACATGCGTTATAGCAGGGAATGGAAGCTGAGTCTCCAGGAAAAGGAAGCAATTCTCACTGTGGAGCTGGGATTCAAGCCGGGTCCCTCTACTCTAAACCCCCTTAAACCCTGTGGTTAGTGTTTCCTCATTTTGTTATTCAAAAACAAGAGGAAATGATGAGTTTTTTAAAAGCAAACACAAGAGAGGGATTTTAAAATGAGTGTGGTAAAGGGATTGTCATAAATGTTTGACAGGTTTATAGTATGGCTTTGTGGAAGTGAATATAATTTGAAACGCAATTATAAAAGTCCGTGAGTGAAATCCTGAGGAGAAGTGGAAACGCAGCCCTCTACAGAAACCCCAGTTGTGCATAACCATGTCACGGGTAAATGCCCATCTGATAAAGAGCTTTTAATTAAACTCTGTAATTTATTATCCATTATACTCCAACGAATTGAAAAGGATATAATCTAAGATGCCTTCTTTCTGTGACACAGGATTGTGTACCATAAATTCGATGTGCCGTGTGTTTTCAAGCAAGCAACTGTCCCCACTAATAAAATGTAGGGGAGACAAGAATTAATTTTCATAATCTTTTAACACTTAGAACATCTGTCCAGATAATTCCTTCTGTGCGGAGTTCAGCCTTGTTTTGGGCTTGAAAGAGAACCTCACAACAACAAATTAATTCAAAGGGAAAGGATTTGAATGGAAGATGAGCTGGGGACAGATCCAATGATAGATGGTCACCACACACCCTCCACGGAGAGTGGCGTGTTAGTGAATGCTTTCCATGCATGTGTTGCTCACATACTTATGCAGATTAAACCCATGTACTCACAGGCGTGGATAGATGGGTCAGCACGTAAGAGCATATACCGCTCTGACAGAAAACCCAAGTTCTGTTCCCAGCACCCCAAATCTCGTGGCTTACAACTACCTGCATCTTCAGCTCTTAGAGATGCAGCACTCTCTTCTAATCCTCTCAAGCATCTGTGTTTACATGCACAAGTCCTTACACAATAATACATTTACCTCTAGAATTTAAAACGTAGAGAAATCCTTAGAAAATATACATTCATATCCACTCATTAAAGCCTTACAAGTTGCCTCAGCTTCAACCATGATTATATTGTTTTTACATTTTAAAGCAACAAGTAGTCTTTTATTTATTTATTTGTGTGTGTGCGTGTATGTGTGTCCTATCTGCAGGTACACCTGCAGGCCAGAAGAAGGCATTGATCTCACTATAGATGTTTGTGAGCCACCAAGAGGTTGCTGGGAATTGAACTCAGGACCTGGAAGAGCAGACAGTGCTCTTAACTGCAGAGCCATCTCTCTAGCCCTGTTTTTACGTTTTTAATTGTCTATAGCTTTTAGATTAAACACAAAGCTAAAAGGACAGAAATTAAACATGTAAAGGGTCCCTGGAAGGAAGCACATAATGAAATCAACTCTCCTGATTCTTCCTTCTTCTAACCCTCTCCATAACAAAAAAATTCTAGCAATAATTTGTTGAGATTAATTTCAGGATAAAAGTCTAAGAACTACGTAACATCAGGTATGTTCTTATAATTCTATATTTCATTATTCTTAATATGCATAACTAGGCCCAGATCACATATTATTTTAAACTTTGCTTTTTTTCCACTTAAGCTATTCTCACATAAATATACTTGCTTTTAAAAATTCTAATAAACCCCATTTCGTGCATCTTTTGATAATGCATATTCTACTTCAAATAATCATATTTGCTATCAAAACAATAGTGCAATTAATAATTTCAAGCAGTGAATTGTTGGATGATAAGAAGTGGGTATTTGGAATTTTAATTGCTAGTGCCAGCCCACTCACCTCACTAAGGATGTTTCCCCAGACTGAAACAAATGCAGAGGAGAGAGAGAGCATCACTGCTTTAATGAGTCAACTACTTAATCAAATTAAGTGCTTGAGTTTCAAATCCTTTAAATATTCATAACAATTTTTCCCAAATAACTAGGTATTTTTCTTTTCTTTTTTTTTTCCATTTATTTGTGCATGTGTGTGTGGGTCTCAGGAATTGAACTCAGGTCCTCACACTTGGCGACAATCATTTTCCTCCTGAGCCATCTTGCTATGCCCCAAAAGGTAATTTTTAGTATACAAATGAAATAAAATTATAAGATAGTGGTTTTGGTGTATTTTTTTTCCTTTTAGGGCTCATGAATAATAAACATGGATAATAAGTATGATTAACTAGTATCCTATTTTTTTTAAAAGATAGCTGATTAGAGAAAAAGTGTTGTAAAATATTTTTAAATATTTTAAAGATAATAAAAAACACTTGAGCTCATTAAATGAGGAACATGCAAAAATGTATAGAGAAAGTAAACCATTCATAATCCTGTTTTTCAGTTTATATTTTTCAAAAGAGAATTAATGTTTCATAATTTTGTGTATGTTTTGTTCCATAGGTCAGGATTAAACTCTAACCTCCCTATGGACCCAGATAAAAATATGCAGCATACGTATATGAGTGACCATATGAACATATACACACAAATACCCACTATAAACTTTACATTTACACAAATTAAGGGCTTCATAAAAAGCAAAATCTAATTTCTGTTTTGCACCCTGATCTTGAAGTTTTCCTTTGGTTGATGTGGAAACCCAGGCCCTTCAAATGCATCTTGAAGTTGTAAATCCAATTTATGTTCAACGTGGAGGGAAATGCATGCCTTCTGAATGTTCGCCGTGGAGGTGCCTGTCCCCTCTGCAGCCCTATTTTAGGAAAATCCTCTTTTCTTCCTCTGTTGCTGTCAAAGGTTCATCAGAAGTCTTAGGGAGTTTTTAAAGGAAAGAAGGATTTTTGTCAAATCCTAACTCTGGGAGGAAGGCGCGACTCCTCAGTTAATATGGTTGTTCACTGCCCTCTAAGCTAACAGCCATCCCCTTAAAAGGTGGGGGCCTCCTGCCTCTCAATCCCAACCCCATTCTCTATTTTCACAGGATGGTGTAGACACATCATAAAAAGGCATCCCAAGCCCTTTATATGTTTATTTTCCCACTGCTCTGTGCAGCTGGAACTTTGCTGTATTGGCTTCACAATTGCACACATCTCCTTGTAATGAAACTATTTAATTTCCATGAAAGGTTTTTGTTTTCTTCTTTACGGAACACTCTTTTTAGGCAGAAACGGACTCCAGAAACTCCTCTGTGCTCCCCTGAGCTCCTGGATGACCAATTGCATTTATTAACAGTTTGTTGCTGATATGCCATGCTCCAACGAGAGAAGGAATTGCATGGTGGTTGGTGATTCTATTATTGTTAATGGAAAGTTGCTATCTAAAATTTGTGATTTGAGACCGTGGCTAGACATGGTTCAGGGCCTTACTGTTTACAGTAGAATGTTGTTATGTGTGAGTAAGAAACAGCACGTGTATGGAATGTGAAACGAAACTTCACGTGCTCGGGGAGATGGTATGGGCGCGGTGGGACTTTGGGTTGGAAGATGTGGGTCACATGATGTCTGCTGTGCTACCCGTGGTAAGCTCTAGAAGTCATCAAGAAAAGCAGCAGAGAAGGAAACCTGAGTAACCGGTTTTCATGAGGCCGCCTCTCCCCTTGCAATCCTTTACTGCTGTATAACCTCAGAAGAGGGCCCTGCGAGTCTTGTAATATTCTTGAGAGCTTTGTGATGTGAGTAAAACTTTTTTTTGTAATTTTTTGTTATTGTGAGCCTCTCTGGTTCCATGCAGGAAATGACTACACAGCAACCACAGAACACGGTCAGCTCATGAGGAAACCTCGGTCACCGCAGGTGGAACAGAGGAACTCCTTAGCTCCTCTGCCCCACAGTTATGGTGGACCAGGCATCGCTGCAATTAATTCTCCAGTCATCCTTTCGTGTGATTGCCTCATGGCAGCGTACTGACGCAGGTGGGTTTGTGAAGTTAGCAAGGTTATCAAATGGCAATTCCTTTTAATTGATGTATAATTTGGTTACAACACAAAACAATCTTCCAAAGGATTTTTTTTTTTTTTGGCGCTCAGCAAAATGGTTCTCATTTTTTTCAATTACTGTATCTAAAATAATAGATCTCAGAGCACCTGGGTGTGAGAAATAACATCCTAGAAGTGTTCTGCATAATTTGCACTCAAGTCACTTCCGGTTGTGTTTACAAAGCTGTATTTTCACATGAAAAGTAAAGGGTTTGAGTACGTAAAACATGAAAACTTTGCAACTTCAAAAAGCATTATAAATCATAGTCTACATTAAGCGGTTCATTCAACAAATATATTAATAGCTCCAAATATATTACTATGTTTTATTCTATTTATTTTTGCTGCAGACAGCTTTATTACAGTATACTTTGCCAACAGCTGGATGTTGCTAAGGTGTACATGAAGCTTGGATATCGGTTTATTGTGTACAGATTACCATATTCACACTAGCATACAGACCAGCGCGTATCAACCACACCAGGCCTCTGGTGGGGGGCGGGGGTGGGAACAGTGAAGATCAACTCTTAGCAAATTTAGCTCTGTGATATGGTACTGTGTCTGTATTGATCCTCTAGGATTTCCATCCTTCAGATGGAGTTTTTAACTTTTGACACCAGCTCTTCTTTCCTCCACCTAAGGCCCATGAGTAGGTGGTAGTGTGCATATTTGTCTTTCTGGGCCAGCTGCTTTTCACTTAACATTTAGTTTCTAAGAACAACTGTATATTTGTGTGTGTGTGTGTATGTCACAATTATTATCCATTTATGAAAAGCCAAGCACATCTTAACACCTCACACATGTCACAATAGCTGTTTTCAAAGAGAAAAATGTGATAGTGAGACTGTGGAAAAAGGTGACCCCTAGGAACATCTGGTGGGAACGTAAATGGATGTGACCCTGAAGAAAGAAGAATGACAATTCCTCAAAAAACTAAACTTGAATTGCCATATAATTCAAAAATCCCATTTTTGAGTGCAAATGGTTCCTCAAGGGTTACGATGTTCACTTTAGGGTTCTTTGACTTCACAACAATGAGAAAGCAATTGGTATTTAGTAGAAATTCTCTTGGCGCTTTCCTTGGGTTATATGACACTGGGACAGTGCATAACCACTGCCACTTGCTCCTGGTCAGCCAGGCTACCATGGCACAGATGGCCAATCCTCTGCTCTTATGGTGCTGGGCCATTGAGGTTCCGGTTTAAAATCCTTTAAAATTGTAATAAGTTTCTTGGATTATAGTTCCATCATCACCAAACAAAAAGAAGAGTGGATCTTCTGAATCTTCCAATGGAAACCCAACCAGTGTCTCAAAAAGTAATATTCCATGCCTCCATTATAGTATTCTTCATAAGAAACACCATCTGGTGAACTAATGTTATGTTTTGACTCGGTTTTGAGGGTCTTGACTCGGTTTTGAGACACTGGCTGGAGGCTGCCAGCTCCCCCTCTTATAGAGCCAACTGAGGCTACACTGCATAAACTGTTCTTATGGAACTCTCACAGCAGTGGAACTCTAGTTGCCCTGAGGCCAAGGATAGGCAGCAGGGAATAATCCTTGTGCCCTTAACCATCTAAATCACCGCTTGCCCATAGCCCAAGGAGCCTGCTAAATTTACAAGCTCTTGCATGCTCCTCATAAGTAGTTACTGTTAGGCAGCTGTTGGGGTCTAGGCCTGGGTCCAGGCAGCCCTAAAAAGATAGATTTGGCCAACTGTCCTTTATAAGTAAATTAGAGAAACAAAAGGTCGTAACAATGGGCAGTTTATTCAGTGTGGCCATCTGGGGAGAAGAACAAAGGGGTCAAGGAGGCATCCTTTCTGTGTTCCTGGTCCTGAGGGCTGGTTTCCAGTTCCTATCAGTAACAGAGTCAGCTTCTCCATCAACCAAGTGCTCCTGTGATGGCCTTCCACCTAGAGAGCTTTGAAATCTAATGAGGCCTTTCCCTAGGGCTTGCTTACCTGCTGCACTTATGCACCGAGCAGTGGACAATACCTTCCCCCTAGAAGATTGACTTCTCATGATGTTCCAGCAGGACCATAGCTGGGAAGATTTAGGCATTTCCTATATGAAAACAACACAAACTAACAAAAATACCACACATACGCTAAAGTACAGTTGAAATCAGCAAGGAAATGTTAGTGGACAGAGAAAAATATGAAAAACTAAAAATCACAGGAATGTGAAGGGAGTATTATGAATGAAAATGTTTATATTTAACTTTTGTTTCAATTGAACTGACCATGATAATAAGACACACACACACACACACACACACACACACACACACACACACACTCACAAGTGGTATAACAGGGGTTTTCATTCTTGTTGTTTGTTTAAAATTTTTATTATTTTATTTTATTATTTTATACCAACTGCCCTTCCTCCATTTTATTCAAAACACACTGAGAATAAAAATAACTTTTGAAAAAGGTTGATTTCCAGCTCATAGCATTAACACCTCCAAAGCAGACAAAGGATGGGGCTCTGTCTGCAGTTTGGATACATGTAGCACTGAGTGCTGAGGTGCAGCATAAAACTCAGCTGGACTTCATATTTACCAAGAGATATTCTCTTTTTCACTGCTCATTGCCCTGGTAATTACGTTATTGACTGAAAGCTTAGTTTAATTTGTATCAATTACTGCCCCTCCCCCCTATTTCAACACATCTCTCTTAGCCTTCTTAATCAAAGCTTGTTTGAGAACACCTTAAGTGTGATTCTACCCTTGAGCTTTGTCTGTTAAGCCTATTGAAGTTGCGAGCTGTGCGTGAAGCAAATCGTGCCGCATGATGATGGGTCCTGGCTCTGTATGCAAAAGACATATTTCCCAAGGATATAATGATTTCCCCTTTTGCTGAGAACAATTTCATTTCCCCAGAATTTAACCTATATCATGAATAAAAATTAGCATTAAAGCAGAAATAATATTAGAAATATTAGAAACTATTTTTTTCTATTAAGAACTGTGGATCTTTAAAACAATCCCTTTAGCTTGTTTAATTCTCAAAAAAGCAAGGATTAACTCAGTAAAACAATTGTCTTGGTATCACGGACAATTGATCTTTCTGTCAACCCCTTAAAGCCTTCATTTACATTGCAAGGGAGTGCCTTACATGTTATCAATGTAGGATGGAAGGCTTAGACTGGCTAGCTAATATCCATGGCTCTTTAAAACTTAGTAAATAATAAATATAGAATTTAATCTATCTGCAAATCCAATAACTGTTCTGGGCTTTTTGTTTTTTGTTTTTGTTTGTTGGTTTGTTGTTGTTGTTGTTGTTGTTGTTTATTCCTCAAGATCTTTTAATTTGGATTGTACTTTTAAGGTGTTTATTTATTTTCATTTTCATGTATATGAATGTTTTGCTGCATGTATGTATGTAACTCGTGTGCATACGGCGTCTGTAGAGGCCAAAAAAAAAAAAAAAAAAAAGGCATTGGATCCCCTTGTAATGGAGCTCCAGGGAGTGTGACAGTGCTGGAACTGAACCCAGGACCCCTGGATAGCTGCCAGTGCTCTTTTTTTTTTTTTTTAAAGATAATTTCATGATTATATTTATCTACAGAAAACTTAGCAGTGTACATTCAGCCCAGCTTAGTAGTGAGTTCTTTAGCATTTGCCTTTTCCAGCTTGGCAATGCGAGCTACAGATTTAGGACCCAGGACCTTGCCTCCCCAGCGGCGACGGATCTCATCATATCTGTCGTTGTAATTGGTCCTGATAGCTTCCACCAGCTTAGCCAGAGCACCCTTGTCTTTGGAGTTAACCTGTGTGAGGGCAACAGTGGTACATGTCTTCCTGTGGACCAGCCACCCCTAGCCTGGCCTTTCCCTTGATGATACAGTAGGGGGCCCCCATCTTTAGACACAGGGCAGGCAGTGCTCTTAACCACTGTGTCACCTGTGCAGCCACCAGTGCTTTCAACCACTACACCACCTGTGCAGCCGCCAGTGCTCTTAACCACCGCGTCACCTGTGTAGCCCAGGACCCCTGGATAGCTGCCCGTGCTCTTAACCACTGTGTTACCTGTGCAGTCCCTTGTTTGGACAGTACTTTCATGCATCTGTTTAGAAAACAGGAGAAATCACGTCTTTCACACAATGGGACGAACCAACAGGAGTCTATTCAGTCTTGCTCACAATCTGCAGAGTTCTGGGCCAAAGCTATGAAGTGAGAGGTAGGCCTGGAGGACACATGCCTCTAAGGCTTTAGTCAAAGCAGGATGCAGATGCGGGTGCATTGTCATCAGACAGGGTGAACATGACATAGGCCTGAGTAAGCCTGCACTCACTCACGGTCCACCCTGATTTCACGATAGAATCGTCACCCATGAGAGGAGCGGAGATGTGTCCAGGAGATTGTAGACAGAAGGAACCCAGGAAGGCCCTTCCTAAAGGCACCTAAGTGAGCACTCTGCAGTCACGCTGTGAGTTCCAGGATGAACCTGCCTTCTTGTCCTGCAGTCCCTGCTGTGTCTTTGATGTCAGTTGGGTTCCACTTCTCTTGTGTCAAGAGATTAATTCTAAGCAACTCTCATTTGCTTTACTCAAAAATGCCCATCAGTCCTGTTCATTCCCATTGAAGATGTACCTTGGTATGCCATCCAGATGTCCCACGTGACACACAATTGTGTTCAAACGTCATCATCCTCGCCTAATCCTCTGACCCATTTTCCTCATAAAGTTTTCCAACCTAGAATTTCTTTCACCACGTAAATATGCCTCTAGTTTTCTGATTCTATGCCTAACTCTGAACACCCACCAATACTTCTTATGGAAATTATTTAGTACAATTGTTTTTATTAATGCGTGTCTTATAAGTTCTTCAAAGACAGATCAATATCTGTAACTGATATCTTCCACACAAGCACAAGCTGAAATTCAGTAGCGCCCAGTGGTCATTTGTCGAGTGAATAAAAAAATGGCACATGCCCGAAAATCAGTCTTGTGGCCTTTTATTGATGCTTTTAAATCTACTTCCCTCTCAGAGTTGCATGGCTTACTCTGCGTAGTCACCAAGCATTCTTGTATTGCTCAGACAACATCGTGTCATAGTAAGATTCAAGGCTGTAGCTCCCACCACACACGCTGAGCTTCCAGAAGGCATAGCTGTGCAGGTCACCCTTGGCAGCTCCATCTCCAGCTGAGCACTGCCTGCCTTCGCTCACAGCTGCTATCTCTGCACAAAAGCTCTGCATTTCCGTGACTTTAAAACACACCAACTGTTATACTTTGGGTTGTGAGTTTAGCCTTTAACAGCTGAGAAGAGGCCATTAGGCCACAGTCCACAGACCCAGAGAGGCTAAGTAACCAG
This sequence comes from Acomys minous, assembly GCF_964271855.1. Classification (NCBI taxonomy): domain Eukaryota; kingdom Metazoa; phylum Chordata; class Mammalia; order Rodentia; family Muridae; genus Acomys; species Acomys minous. The sequence continues at coordinate 63,820,209 of NC_140485.1, read as the reverse complement.
GAGGGCTTAAGGGGGCACTCAAGGATCTCTCCAGGAAGGGGAAATAGAACACTTTCTGCAGGTGGACTTGGGGTAATTGGGGTTAGGGACAAGAGGAATCAGGTTGGGTTGAGGGAGGGAGAAATTACTAGAATTGGGTGGCATTTTGAGGATAAGGTGGAAACCTAGTGCAATGGAAACACCATGAATCTTCCAGAGCTACTTTAGCAAAGAGTCCTAGGTGTGGGGGACACGGGCCGCAACCAGTCATCTCCTGTGACCAGGCAAGGCTTCAAGTGGAGGGATTATGATACCAACCAAGCCATAAAACCTTTGACCTACACTTTATTCTGCCTACAGAGTGTGCTGAGGTTGAAGCCTAGAAGACTCATCATCAAAGTGATGGACTTCATGCAGCAACTGCTGGGAGCAGGTGCATAGTCCCATAGCCAAACATTAGGCAGAGCTCAGAGAGTCTTGTGGAGGTGGGGGAGAAAGGAGCAAAGGAACCAGAGGGGTCAGGGACATACCACAATAATAGAGCCCACAGAATTAACTCTGGGTCTCATGGGAATTTGCAGAGATCAAAGAGCCTGTAAGGGTCTGAGCTAGATCCTTTGCATATGTCTTATAGTTGAGTAGCTTGGTGGTCTTGTGGGAACCCTAGGGAGCAGGCCTGGCCCTGACTCCTTTGTGAGACCCTTTTCCTCCTACTTGGTTGCCTTGCCCAGCCTTGATGTGATGGTACGTGCCTGGTCTTATTGTAGCTTGTTATGCCATGTTTGGCAGGTCCATGGGAGGCCTGCTCTTTTCTGAGGAGAGGCAGAGGAGAGTGGATCGGATGCTGAGGGCACGAGGCTGGGGTGAGGGGAGGGAGGGGAAACTGAGGTCACATGATGATGATGATGTTGATTATGATGGCATTATGATTGGGAGATGCCATACAAGATTGGATAGCATCCTTTCTTTTTTTATTCTACTTTGATCGAGGCCACCAAATGAGAGATTCCTGGAAGCAGTTTGCAGATTTTCTCTCTTCCTTTACCTTTTCTGAAGAATTTAGGTATTTTTCCACAGGAAGCTGGGTCAGAGAACTCATCTGACAAATGCTACTCCTTTCTCATAGTCAGCCCTCTTGTGTAAACCGTGTTGTCCTTGGGACTTCCTGATGGTGCCATGCCACTTCTGTGGGGGTGAGTATTCTTGGAGGGTCTGCATGCTCCTCACCGCACCCCCTCAGTCAATATATTGGAGACTAACTTAGAAAGCATCTGTGACCATTGTTTCACTTGAATTAGCCACTTGAGAGAAACGCAGGCTGGAGCAGGAATCCTGAACATACGAAAGGCTCTGGGCAGCAGCAGCAACATGTACATTTTCAGGCCCCACTCAGACCTTCTAGACCGGAAACTGAACTGCGGACGGATGGGGTTCAACCTCGCAGCCACCTGGGTTTGAGCAGGTATGCATGCGCCCGGCGATCCTCAATGATGCTGCAGTTCAGAACAACTTGCAGCACTGCTGCGGCCTATGGACAACCATCAGCCTTCCCACTTAGCTTCTGAGACTTAGGCCTGCCTGGTCTTTCTAAAGTGCCTCTCTTCCCATATGAAATGCTGAGGGCAAAGCTTCGATTCAACGTAGTACAGCACACAGCACTGCCCTTAGCCCATGCCAACTGTGCTTGATATCCTGGGGCACTCGACCCCACCACGTGCCTGTGCCACAGCTGCAGGTAACACAGCTGATGTCCTTGTCAGTGTCCATCAGAAGAGCCAGGCATACGGAGAAACCATTGTCCCTCTGTAAGGAACAGGGCTGCCCTTTTCTCCTTCTGGGCTCTAATCATAGCACCAAAGAGCACCGTAACTTTTTTGGTAAGGTAAAGGATTAGAAGAATGAGTAATTATTTTTCACAAAGGCACAGGAAAGTTGATATTAAAGCCCTTGAAAGGAACACATCTCAGCACGTTGCACTTTTATATATGAAAGTGACAGACAGGTCCAGCGTTAGAAAGAGCAATGATCCACGAGGCTTCGACTTTGATTAGAGGAAGGGCTCCTGGAATCTAGTTAGGCAACCATCCTTTTCTTCTTTCAATTTCACTCTTAAAAGTTGTCCAGATCAGGCCAGCCCTGTTCACCAGCTCTCGAGTACAAAGAGCTAGGCGGTGGCACCTCAAGACGGCCCATCTTCTTCAGGTACTTTGAAGGAAACTTTGGTGATCAAAGGAGAGCTCTGAGCAGGTGGATTTGAATTCATAGTTAACAAAAGCCAACTGCTAGGCCATTAAAAAAAAACCATCAATGTGATGACGGGGGATGCTAAGCATGGCTGCACGTGTGAGAAGAGATGCAAATGGTTAAAAAAAAAGCAAATTGAACATGAAAACACTAATGCTCTGTGAAAGTGGAACAGAAGTGAGCAAAGAATATAAAGTACCTGAAACGGTTGCCATGGCAACTGTTTGTCCATAGCTCAAATGTAGAAAGTTGGGCGAGAGTAATTGACAAAGCCTTTAGTGAGCGTTACCCCTTCGTGATCTGGCTGCTACTGGATTGTCAGTATACCTCAGTATCCCTTCCTGGTGTCAGGAGAGCCTCACCACAGTTGTAGTTTGCTACATCAGGAGATATGCTTAACTCCCACAAGGAGCAGCAGGCAGGGTCTGAAAACCTCACTGTTTGCTGGGGAGAGGGTTGGATGAGAAATGGCCCCACAGCCTTGGGTATTGAAGTTCCTGGTCCCCAGCTGGGAGTGCTGTTTGGAGATGTTTAGGCCCTGCATCCTAGCTGGAGGAAGCATGTCATTGGAGGTGGGCTTTGACAGTAAACACTTTCAATTACTTCTGGGTCACTTTCTCTGCTCTGCGCTTAGGTTTGAGGGCGCAAGCTCTCGCCTTTCCACTCCTGCAGCCACGCCTGCTGCTACATCCTCTTGCAGTGAAGGATTCATCTTCCTGGAACTGTAAACCCCAACAAACCCTTCTTCCTCTATGTTGTCTTGATCATGGTACTTTATCCCAGGCCCAGAAAAGTAATTAAAACATTTGCTAAACAGTCCATACTTTTCAATGTGGAGTGATGGGATTTGGCACAATGCATGGACGCCCTACTCCACCATAATGGGTGGTTTTCTTCCTCTAAAAGCACGTGATTGTGGGATTCTTATTTAAAGCCAGACTTGCAGAATACTGGATCAGAATTGACAGCACACCAGCAGCTCAGTCTTCTTCCCCACGTGTGGCTGTCGATTGCCGTTTTTTTTTTCTCCTTAATTACCCATCTGCTAGAGAAGAAAGTAATGCCACATCATTTAGAAGACATGCACCTGTTTATCGAAAGGCAAGAATAACCTAGTTTGCAAGCATCCTTGCCTCTCCCACTTGCCTCCGCAGGCTCAGTATTGCTGTTGTTTTTTTCCCCCGTGATCAAATGACTCCAACTCTAGACTTTCCAAATTCATCTTTTCGGCCTTCATAAGTCATTCTCTGCATAAGCTTTACAGCATGGGAGGTATGTGCGACAGGGGATCTAAAGAAAAAAAAATACAGGGATCATATGGGTAGAGAGAGATTTTCAGAAAAGACGAGAGTGGAAAGTAAAGATGTCTGCCACCCTAAATGCTTACAAGCATCCTTTAAGAGCTTTTCATCTCACCTACTGGGTTGCCAACAGGTATCGGCATTTGCATTTCAAGGCTAGACGGAGGCCATTACTGATGGCCAGTAACCTGTGGAACTTAATGAGGAGTTATAGGGGCTGGATTCCTAACTTGTTTACTGTGGTAGCCAGGCAGCAGAAGGCCCTGCATACAAAGTCGACTGCTTGTTAGGTATGGCTTCTAATTAGATGGGACCCCCCAAAAAAAATACTTCTGCTAATGATATTTTCATGCCAGGAGAGTTTGAGAAGTTCCATAGTCAGTTGGAATTAAAAAAAAAAACATAGCCAAAAGTTATGCACACCAATAGAATAGTTAACAGGGGCCCAAAACCAAGAGCTGTGTGTTTTTAATATGCCTAGATTGCCAGCACAAAACCATGAAATGATTTATCCATTATCCATGCTTGCCCAATAAATTACCAAAAACTTTGGCTTGAGGCAACACCCACTTAGCTTCAGTGTTCTGTAGGTCTGAAGTCCAGTACTGCATGGGACTTGCTGGATCAAAAGCTTAATGCTTGGGGGGGTCTGTCTTTCCTAACTGGGTAGTGTAGGGATAAGGTGTGATTCTGTGCTTTCAGAAAACAGCATTTTGTAGTTACAGGACTGGATCCCAGTTCCTGCTCTGCCTCTCATGGGGGATGCTCTCACGCAGGAAGCATCTTGGTGCCTTCGCATCCCACACCCCAACACTGAGCTCCTGCCAGTCAACACCTTACTTTTCTGCTCAGAATCTCTCTTCAGTTATAGGACATTTTAATTTTAAAGACCGTAATACTTAGGAAAGTCTCATTTTTTTGAGCCTGAATCCTGCTACTTAGCCAGTTTGGCATGCAACTCACTGTGTAGCCATACTGGCTTCAGCTCATGAACCATCATCTGCTTCTGCCTCCCAATTAGTTCAGGCAAAATGGCCATGCACCCCACCCTCCGACACACACACCATTAACTTCACTATTTTAATCTGATCAGTGAATTAAATGTATTATTTCTACGAAGCCCATTTTGATACAAGGAATAACATATTGGCAGTTTCCAAGAATTAGAAAGTAGACTTCTATGGAAGGCTATTATTCTTCTCACAAAAGGTAGGTAATCTCTTCTTTTAGTTTCTCCCCATTTTGTAGAAGGCCACAGTTAAGGGTGGTTTATTAGCTTGTTAGACATAGCATGACTAATCAATGGTCAAGCCTAGATTTAAAAGATGTCTGATCTCAGAAGCCAACTTTTCAAGTACTGTGCCATGGTATGTATCAGTGTGTGTCACTGATAATATTGATCAATTTACCTTTCATGTCACTCAGGTATTTATCCGCATGAAGTTCAGACTGTGATTTGCTGGAAGTGATATTGTTTGTTAAGAGTGTTGGCTGTTTCCAACATGGCCTCCTGGGTCCACTGTGGCAGGTTTCATTTCTCTTCCCAATATGACACTCTTGGTTTATAGACCTTATTTCTTTGGCAATGACTTTCTGGTAATATGGCATATTCTCACGCTTTTTAAACATGGGGTGTAGCCAAGTGGCTTGCAGGCGTCATAGGATGCTAAAGTTAACAGCACTGATGATTTAAATATGCTTGCATAATTTGAATTTTTCTTCTGTGTTACTACAATCTCTCACGAAAATATCTTGTAGCTACTAGGTCTTAAATAATGAAGACATACAAATTAGTTTGACCACAATCCACAGTCTACAGTTCAACACAGGCCAGCCAAGGCAGATGAGTCATCCCAGACAGACCTGAAATATATACGAGTCAGAAAACTGTACCAATGTTTATTTTTGCAGACTAGTAAAATTGTAGATATCACATAGTCTAGCAAATTGCAGGAAAAATTCCTGCCTAAAATATATCTTCTGCTAATAATCTCAATGGTATAAAAGCACTGTGCCTTGGAAGGAACCATTTCTTTTGCCTTGGCCATAATTCTACACTCTCCAATTATTTTTCTATAACAACAACAACAACAACAATAAGAGTCTATAAGGTTGATTCATGTATTTTGTTGACTAAAAAGCACAGTCAAGTTCCATGGAGGTCAGTGGGAGAAAGCAGGAGTCAGCCAGTGTTACAGGATGGTACTCTTGTTATTTGTTGCACGGCAGGCCGATAAAGTATAGATAGAGATCGAGATCGATTGAGATAGAGAAAGACACTTTATTTGAAAGGCTGGCTAGATAATAAAATGGAGGGCTCTGCCACAAAGATTATCTTGCAAGGAAGGAGAATTAAGAGTGACTTGGATAGGTCATTGATGGATGCTTCCTAGCCAATGTGTGCTTTCTCGCAGTGGGTAGACCAGATGGATATATCCAATATTCCTTGCCCGCGCTGTACACACTTTTCTGTTCTATGAGTTATGAGAACGAAGGTCATCATTTCCTTGGGCTCTTCTTGCTCAACTGTTTAGACCCCTTGTGCAGAGTTGCTAGCATATTCCACAATAGAGAAGCTAGAGTGGGTGAGAACACAAAGATCTATTTATCTGTCAAGTCCATGGTAATAATAAGAGGCATCTCTACCATTTGTCTTCTGTTAGCAACGTCAAGACCAGGTCAAAAATCTCCTGCAGAGCATGCATTTGAATCATTAGCTGCTAGTTACAGGATTTAGGCAAGTAACTCTCTGTATTTCAGGTTGTATAAAGACTTGTCCTACTCCTGCCTCAGCCTACTTACTGCTAGGATTATAAGTGTGAACTAATAAGCCCAGCTTAATGTTTAATCTTCAGCAAATAAACTAATCCCTTTAACCCGAGGGATGCTAAGACCCATTTAGTTTGATTAGGATGAAGAGCAAATGATAAAATGCAGCACAACGTGGAGTACATAGTGAGAACCTGAGACATGTTGGCTGTTAGCCTTGGCCGTGGCCAGAAGGAGAACACATTCACCTAGACACCCACTCCAGACAAAGGCGTCCCAGGGTTCATTTGTCTTAAGAAAAGAATACTTGAAAAATTACAATACCCAGATGTTGTGGCCACACTTTAATCCCAGCACTCTGGAGGCAGAGCCAGAGTCAGGCAGATCTCTGTTAGTCCTAAGCCAACCCACAACCCAGTCTACGGAGTGAAGTTCCAAGATAGTCAGGACTAAGTAGTCTCATAAAAACAAAAACAAAATAGAAATGAAATAAAATAATGTATGAAACAGCCTTAGTCACATGTGTAAGGTATATCAACATCTAAATGGAAATTATTTTTAAGTAATAAAACCGTGTCTCTATATAAAAATCTCAAAAAAAAGTGAATAATTAGCAAAACCACCCAGAATATTTTATTTAAGAAATGACCATTAACGATTGTTGGGTAATCAGAATGGCTAAGATCAAAAATTTAAGCCACACCACATCCTGGCAAGGACGTGGAGAAAGAGGAACACTTCTTCATTGCGGCGGGAATGCAAACTTATACAACCACTTTGGAAATCTATCTGGCACTATCTCAGAAAACTTGGATTAATGCTTCCTCAAGACTCAGCTATTCCACTCCTTGGAATATACTCAGAAGATGCTCCAACACACAACAGGGACATATGCTCAACCATGTTCATAGCGGCCTTATTCATAATAGCCAGAACATGGAAACAGCCTAAGTGTCCCTCAGTCGAACAATGGATAAAAAAAACTGTGGTACATTTACACTATGGGTACTACTCAGCTATTAAAAACAAGGAATTCCCGAAATTTGTGGACAAATGGATTGAACTAGAAATGATCATAATGAGTGAGTTAACCCAGGAGCAGAAAGACTCAAATGGATATACTCACTTATATCTGGACACTAGCCCAAGGGGCATGTCCCATGAAAGCCTTCACTTATCAGGAAAGTGGGATAGAGGGAGGACATCCTATTGTGACTCTAGGTGAGAGAAGTATGGGAGAATGGGGAAATAGAAGGATCCAGAGGGTCCTAGAAATCTACAAGAAGAACATGATGGGCAGATCTGGGCCCAAGGGTTCTGCTCAAACTATGGCACCAGCCAAGGAAAATACGGGCAGTAAGCTTCGAACTTGTAACCAAATCTAACCAATGGACAGAACAGTCTCTACAGTTGAGTTGAGAGTGGACACTGACTTTCACACAAACTCAGGTGCCCCATATTTGACCACGTCCCCTTGATGGGGAGGCCTGGTGGTGGTACTCAGAGGAAGGATAGCAGGCTATCGAGAAGAGACTTGAGACTGTGTGAGCATATACAGGGGGAGGAGGTCCCCCCAGTCACAGTCATAAAGGAGGGGAGTAGGGGATAAGGGGAGGGAGGGAGGAATGAGAAGATACAAGGGATGGGATAACAATTGATATATAGTATGAATGAATTAATAAAAATGATTGTTGGGTAAATCAATGAATAGAAACCTGAATATCATCAAATTTAAGAAACAGCAGCTTACAATTCCCGCATAACAGAATTGTCAAAATCTGGACCAACAGTTTAAGACTCAAAGTAATCCATGCTGGCTTGCTTAAGCAGTAAGGTGGGCTCAATTTGCACCAACAAATGCACACGCTTTAAGAGAAAAAAAAATACCGAGGAAGGAAAGATGGAGCTGTAAGCCTGTAATGAATCAGTTCACTCAGAAACTGCATCTGACATAATAAGCCTTTAGTCCAGGAGAGGCAGCGATAGGTGGATTGGAAGAGGTTCACCCTACCCTTAGCCAAGCGGGTTAGCGGCCGCCGCAGGGAGCTGTGCTCAGCTTTGCTAGGGTTTTGTGTCTGTCTGCTGCAGCAGTTAGGATGGATCGTCAGTCCTAGCTGTTTCCACGTGGACTCTAATTCCCAGCAGGCCATGAGTGGGGCGTATGTTTACACGATAATCTAAGAACTATAAACCAGAGCAGAAGTGTTCAAAATTCGTGGAAGCCAGCCTCACACTGCCATGCTCCCTCCTACCTGCTCTGCTGCCTAATGGAAAGATCTGCACGGTCAAAACAGTCAGGGGATCGGGACCGGAAGGACAGGGAATTGAAGACAGTTCCACGAGAGACCACCAAAGACATAAATAAAATGTCTTAGGTTCCGGTTGTCGGCCGACTGCCGACTGCGGTGGCGTGGATCATCCTTCCTTTAAAGGGACGTTTGGTTTTAGTTCTTAGAAGATGTTCGATAGGTGAATACAAACGTTTCCTACATTAACCCACATTCTGGCGGGTGCTTTAATGCAGCGAAGATAGTGCTGATATTGATAGAAGCTGTACTCCCTTCCTCCCCCTTTCTCCTTTCCTTTCATTGCATCTCTTCCCTCCCTCACTCACTTATGACTTTTCTCCTTTTCTTTAACATACTTTGGCTGAGAATTTAAAATAATTGCAAAGCACAGAAATAAACCATGACTAAATAAACTCAAGTGAGGTCAATGAGCAGATATGTTTTAAAATTTTAAATTAAAGGGATAATGGAACAAAAAATGTGTTTTTTACATGTGGAAGTAAACGTGTTGACAAAGGTGAAACTGTGCCTTTATTTATTTAATTTTTTTTTTTTTTTGTCATTTACATGGGTCCTGGACATCTGAATCGAGGTGCTCAGCTGTATGTGGTCAGTATTTTACCCACTGAATCATCTTCTCATCCTTGTATTGAATTTTAAGCATACGTCCAAATATTGGGTTAGAATATCTGCAGATCTTACCATGTTTTTAATCATATTAATTGCCATTAAACTTTAGTAGATGCTGTTTTTGCTTTAGAAAAAAAATTAGAGACCCACCTGACAAGCCACTGTAGGTGCTCTGTTAGCCGCATGATCTTTACATGTCTTGTTCTATACAACTCTGTAATGGGATCATAACCATGAATAAATGGTCAGGTGGAAAACAGAAAAATATATAAAATGTAAACTACAAAGAAAAGTCTCTGGGATTCTCTACTTTTCCATAGCATGATCAGGCAGCCTAGATTTAATTGCTTGTCAATCTCTATGTCTACTCTTTAAGTGTTAATAAGTTTTCAATACAGAACATTCAAATCCCAGCAAGCCTGTGGTTCATGCTCCTGAAATGCTCAATAATCACCGTGCGGTTTTATTCCTCCCCACTGGGTCTTTTTAAAACTAGAAAAGAAAACGTCCTGGGCTAAAGTCGTTTTTAATCTTAGCTTAAGCCTAATGGAGCCAGAGTCACCTCATTTTTGTATGAGATTCGTGTCACAGTGGTAATAAGTTTCCCCCTAGCAATTCAATTATTTTTAATGATTTACACAAAATAATTACTGTTGACAAATGTCCAGATCCTAGAAGACGAAAACAACTATGTCCATGTCCAGTTTTGTGTCTCTCAGCCATCAGGGCTTTGCAAATGGACATCGCTGAGGACATACTGTGAGGACGGATAGCTGAGCTGCACCTGCCAGGCAGATAAAGCCTCTCTTAAACCGTGCATGCAAGGACGTGGGGCCTTGGATAGTGATGGCCAGGAGTGTCAGTAGAAAGCCAAATAATCTGAGTTCAGAAAGCCTTAGGCAAAGTGAGATTGATTTATCCACATGATCTGAAGGGTCCAGTGTGGCCCATTTCAGCTAGGCATGATCCCCGGGGCTTAGCCTCGCCTCTTCATCTTTGGTCTTATTCGCATACAGTTCTTGCCACAAAATGCAGAAAAAAATAGTTTGGGGGGTGGTAGTGCTTTCTTTACATGTCTAAAACTATGTTACACTCCTGACCTATGCAGTCTATCCAGAAATGATTCAATCTGGGCAGGGTAGAATGGCTGGCCCATCAGGTAAAGACACGCGTGGCTAAGATGGATAACCAGAATTTTATACCTAGGACCTAAGTGGGAAAATGAAACAAAGGATTCTCCTGCAGTGTCCTTTGACCTCCACATATGTGGCTTGTGCATGCATGTGTCTCCCTGGTAATACATAAATGAATAAATATTAAAAAAAAAACTCTCAATTTTCTTAAGAGATGTGCTACCCCGAGAAAAGAGAAGTTCTTTGTGTATCTGTCGCTGTGCAGGATGGTCTCCAGTTGGCCAGCAGAGATGGAGGAAGAAACTGGGCCACAGCTTCTAGAGGCATAGCTGTTATCTTTTATCTCCAAGGTTTATTTTTCCTTCCCTTTTGTTTGTTTCTTCCATTCAGTTTGCAGTCTCTAGAGAGCTACTTGAGCGGCCTTCTCAGTTACTGCTCTATTGCAGTGTATATTGCACCATAACCAAGGCAATTTGTAAGAGGACACATTGGGGGGAGTGGCTTACAGTTTCCGAGGGTGAGTTGATGACCATGCTGGCAACAAGCAGGCGAGCAAGTAGGCAGGTCGGCTCTGGAGCAGTGGCTGGGAGCTCCATTCTGATCGGCTGGTCTTGTCTTTCCAGCTTTGCTTTTTGCCTATGGATCAGAGTGAGCTCTCAACTCCTGCTCCAGTGCCATGCCTGCCTGCCTGCCTGCCTGCCTGCTGCCACACTTCACACCATGATGACCATGGACCCACCCTCTGAAACAATAAGCAAGCCCTCAAGTAAACACTTCCTTTCATAGTTGCCTTGGTGAGGGTGTTCCATCGCAGCCATAGAACAGTGACTATGTCATGTAATTTTAGCATGGTGAGAGAATCCACTGCTTTGGTTATGTGGTATTTCCTGTCTTCCTTCTTCCCACCGTCCTTCCTTCCTTCTCCCTCCGTTCCCTTCCTTCCTTCTTTCCTTCCTTCTTGGGTCTCACATAGCCCAGGCTTACCTTGCACTTGCTATACAAGTTCTTGAGTGTTTTTTAATCCTTCTGACTCCTAAGGGCTGGGATGTCGGGCACCAAACATTTTGCCCTTTGCATGCTAGAAAAACACTCTACCAATTGAACTACACCCAGCTCATAGCTGTATCATCTTTCTTATATAATTTTGGATCTGGACTTGCGCATGGCCCTAGATTCTGTCATTTCTTGGGGTCAACCAGCAAAAACAGAGAATATATATTTAAAATTTAAAGAAACAACAAGAGCAGAAGGGAATCACTGAAATCCATGTCAGCTTTCAGTATATCAAAGGGGTCATTCAGGAAAGTCCCACCATACCTCCTTTTTGGGAGTTCTCCAAAGTAAAATGTTAGGTAAGCCCTAATCTGCTTTCTCCACTCTAGTTAAAGGGCTTGTTTGATTTATATCTCAGTTGTATGCTGGGTTATTTTTTTTTTTTCTTTCTTTCTTTTTTCTTTTTTTCTTTTTTTCTGATGAGGGCTGTATCACTGAGCACACAAATTCCTCCTTTGAAGTTTTGAGTTTGTATCAAAGCCGTCATTTTATTTACCTAGAGAACTGAGGAAGGTTAAAATCACAGAAACTGGAGAAACTCTGATGCACCGTAATCAAAAAAGAAAGTAGGCTTTAAACAATTAGAAGCATGTTTCTTTCTGGCGACTTCCCTTGGGAAACAAATTTCTGGTCCACAATTGCAAGACTCTCCAATCATATCAAAGGCATCAGTACCAGCAGCAGCTGAGGTTGATTGGCAGCATCTCCACCCTCCTGTTTAGCAGTTTTAAGGAGAATTGAAAGCAATATCAATGTAAACACGGAGACCACTCATCAGCAGAAAATTGCTCATCAGAAGGACTGTTGTGAAGATGACATTGTGGAAATGGCTCTGTTGTCAGGAAGAGAGACCACCTCTGAGACAGGAAAGCTGCCCCTTTCGTTGAGAGGATTAAGGAGAGACTCATGGGGCGACCCCACTTCTTGCCCTATCCCCAGTCCCTGACATTTTAAACTCTTTCGGGTCTAGTTCAACCATGTCGTATGAAAATCAAAATGAATTCTACCTCAGTTTTCTCTCTATCCTAAAACATATCATTGCAACCCATCATAAATTATCAATGAGCTCTTGATTACTAGAAAGTCTGGACCCCTCGGCTTGGGGACATGTGAGGGTTTCTTTGCGCTCAGCACCTTACTAAAGTTGTAAGCAGCATTCGCTGCCACTGTTTAGCAAGGATGCACATTTTTACCCAGAAAACTAGAAAGACTAGAAATGCCTTGAGGAACCTGTACCATTTTCCTCAGTCAAAAGTTGTAATGTGTGAAGCGGAGTCCTCTGGCCTCTTCATGTGTATGTATATGTGCTCCTTTCTAAGACTTATTTTGATTTTTGACTTACGTGAATATATCTGCATGCCAGGTGTGTTGAGGTGGCCACAGAAGTGAGAAGAAGGCGTCCCTGGTCTCTGGAGCTAGAGTTAGAGGCAGCTGTGAGCCACCATGCGGGCGCTAGGAATAGAACGCAGGTCTTTTTGCGCAAGAGAAGGCAGTGATCTCAACTTACTGAGCCATCTCTGCAGCCCCGTGTGAATACGCGTTAACAGGGCTCATGTTATAAGCTCCTTCTGCATAGTACTGCACACCCTGAGTTCCATTAACATTTTTGACATGGTCTTTTGTCAATAATGGTATTTGGTTGGTTGGTTAATGACCAAAGAATTAATTGTATTAGAATTATTCATTATGGGGCTAGAGAGATGGCTTATCAGTTAAGAAAACTGGCTGCTCTTCTAAAGGACCCTGGTTCAGGACCCAGCACCAAAATGGTAGCCAGGAGCCATCTGTAACTCCACTTCTAGGACATTCAATGGTCTCCTCTGGATGCTGTGGACACTGCACTCACATGGCTCACAGACATTCACCAAGGCAAACACATATATACATACATACATACATTTTTAAACAGAATTCTTTTGAGTTTTCAATGTTTTTCTATTTTACAACATGGTACATAGTACTGTTGAAATGGGTATTAGTTTTCCCTCAAAGAAGTACATTATTTCTCCTTAAATCTTTGAAGGGAATATTAGATGTATCCTTAAAAACTTTCTGAATAAAAACACAGTTGTTTGGGAAGGTTATTGGTAAGACACCGAAATAACTACAAACAAAATGTAATGAGGTAAGAATAAAGTTTCGTCATTTCTGTTGGTTTGGTTAATTCTCAGTTTAATTATAGTGCATTGGATACATATTTTTCTGAAGTTTTTTTTTGTGTGTTTTGTCTTCTGACTAAGAACTTAGTAGTTGGGTTTTCTGTGTAGATATGCCATGTAGATATGAGTCCCATTTCCTCCTTTTGATTCTGCCTTGTATCATTTGTATGCAGCTTGTATCTAGCAGGTGATAAGTGCCAACTCTGTTCTATGAGTAGTGAGGACACACATCCCTGCCATGTTCCTCATGGCAGGGACACTGTCCTAGGTGTTCTAATTAAGTGTAGCATTACAGATGTTTTAGCTGCCTTTTATTAGGCTGAGTAAATCCTGAGGTTTTTTTTTTTTTTCTTCTAACTTCCTGACTCCTTTTGTTAGAGCTAAGTGTTTTAAATTTTGTTAAATTCTTTTTGTATGGCTATAATTATATAGGCTTTTTATTTTAGTCTGTTTATGGGGAATTTAATCCATTAATTCTTTAACATTGTGGTGTTTGTTATACACATATGTGTCTATATATATGAGCTTATTTCCCAAATCACTTAAATGTTTATATACAAATTCACATCCGAACATCCTCTTATCGCAAGGAAAAAGTTAAAATTATAAGTATTGAATTAAAAGGCGATATGAACATATAATACAAATGAAAAACAACAAATCTCCCATGTGACATTGTTCCTAGGGAGGCTTTCTGAGGGACAGAATCCTCCCGTCAGGACCATATTTACTAAAACAGAAATTTGTGTCATCGTAAAACCGTCAAGAAGTTGGACATTTATAAATGGTTAAATATGACAGTCCCTGCTCTGTAATAAGAACTGAATATAATTGGGTAAAAATACTATATTCTTTAGAAATCGTACCAACTGATATTTGCTTACCAAGCCACTTCTGCAAGAATGTGCTTTAATATCGAGGCCTGTTATTATATAAAGCTCTTGCATAGGAAGAAATGCTCATGGACTTATACTGGCTGTGGGAAAGGCAAGCTACTGCAGTTTTAAAAATGACCAAGTCCTTTCAGAAGAAAAAAAAAAAGAATTTAGGTATAAATTGGTACTGAATTTTAAAATATTCTTGGGGATATAAAACATTTTCATAAAAATGAATAACTGTGTTATGTGCCTCAGAATTTAATTAAAATGTCCTGAATTACAACTGTCTCCATTGGTCATAAATATCTATCCCCCCAAACTCTCTGGCTATCTCTCTGCCCTATATCATCTTATGAATTTAAATGAACATTGTACTTCTTGGAAATCAGAGTAACACATATTTATAAGGCATGTGTTAGACTTCGGTGTCTGGGCATTGCTTGTATGATGGTATGGACAGAAACAGGCTCTGTCATTGCTCCACACAACCAACATGTGCTGCTCACTTCGGATTCGCTGGCATTCCTCTGGACACACAGGGCCATTTCACGAAGCCTGCTGCTGCTTATTTTGAGCTGTGTCCACTTGACATTAACACTACTTTCAGAGCTGCCCCTGAGGTATTGCCTGGAAGTTTCAGAGACCCTCCTCTCTGCCAGAACAATTTCTTCAAGAGGAAATCGAAATCTGGCTTGATACCGAGATGGACATTTGTGTTTAATGCCCGTGGAAATTTCAGTGTTCACGCCCCTAACAGACTGTAAGTTCATTTTTCGATCAGCCGCAGAAGTGATATGCCACTCCACCCAAGGTCAGCAAAGACAAGCCAGTTTATGTGTGGGTTGGCAACATCCGGCCAGCTGGTGCACACCTGCAATCTCATCACCTTGGGAGCTGAAGCAAGTAGATCACTGAGAGCTGGTGTAAAATCAGGGCCAAATTTAACTACCCACTTGTTTTTTGTTTGTGAACTAAAAACAGTTTAATTTTTTTCAGGTGTGTGTGTGTGTGTGTGTGTGTGTGTGTGTGTGTGTGCGCGCGCGCGCGCCATGAGGGATTACACACAGAACCTCATGTCTACCATGAAAGCATTCTACAGCTGCTATATATTCTCTGCCCTTTATTTTTCTATTTTTAAAAATATTTATTTACTTGCCCTTCTCCCTAGGGTCCTCCTTGTTATTTAGTTTCTATAGGTCTATGGATTGTAGTGTGGTTATCTTTATTAAGTGGCTACTATGTGAGTACATACCATGCATGTCCTGCTAGGTCTGGGTTACCTCACTCAGGATGATCATTTCTAATTCCATCCATTTACCTGAAAATTTGAAGATTTCCTTGTTTTTAATAGCTGAGTAGTATTCCATTGTGTAAATGTACCACATTTTCTTTATCCAGTCTTCAGTTGAGGGACATCTAGGTTGTGCCCAGATTCTGGCTATTATGAATAAAGCTGCTATGAACATAGCTGAGCAAATGTCCTTGTATGGTGAAGCATCTTTTGGGTATATGCCCAAGAGTGGTATAGCTGAGTCTTGAGGTACAACTATGCTTAATTCTCATTCAGAAGGACAAATAGAATAGACATCTGAAGCAGTTGAAGAGAAAAAACAGGATGGGAGCCTACCATAGAGGTCCTCTGAAACACTCCACCCGGTGGTGGAGACTCACAGCCAAACTTCGGGGTGGAACTCATTGATCACTTCCCCTTGGTGGGATGGCCTTACCAGGCCACAGAGGAAGAGGATGCAAACAGTCCAGATGAGACTTGACAGGATGAGGTCAGATGAGAGGGAGGAGGGCTCCCCCTATCTGAGGACTAGTGGAAGGGAGCTGAGGGAGGAAAGGTAGGACCGGGAGGCAAGGAGGGTGGGGGCTCCAATCAGAACATTAAAGTGAATGAATTAAAAAGAAAAATAAATTATTTACTTTAATTACATGTGTATAAGTGTTTGCCTGCATGTTTATATGTTATTGAACTTGTAGTCTTCCTGCCTCAGCCATGCAAGTACTGGGCATATAGGCATGTACCATGACAAGGCTGGATATACACTTTTTAATATTATGAGTATTTACCTGCACATGCTATAAAGGCTCAGGAAACATGACAGAAGAGAAGGAGGAAGTAATGTAAGAGCTGGAAGCTGGACGGGACTTCTTAGATGTGCTATCTTCTGGCATGGCATGGTCCTTGTGCTCATAAACTCAGAGCAGGTATTACCTGCACAAGATCAAGATAAGATCAAGCTGCTCAAGACTTTAACATGGCTGTTGGTGGGGCTCATGAGCACTGCACTGACTGGAGGAGCTGTCTGTGTGGCAAAGGAGAATCCCTCTTCTCTGGGAGTATGGACACTGGGAATCTGCCCAGGCCCCAGTGGATGGCCCACACCCATGCACATGACATCACTAACTGGATTTATGAACATATGAAGAGGATATGAAGGGGTGTGTTGGGAGGAATCTGAGGGAAGCTTGAAGGAAGAATTAGGGAGTGGATATGGTCATATTTAGTTGCATACAGGTATGATATTCTTAATAAAACTCAAGAAGCAAAGTGACCTAAATGTTGAAGAATATTATTATGCCATCAGTATAATAGAACGTAGTTGGTAATAAAAATCCTTTATAGATGTTGTTGAATGATGTGTGATTGGAAGGCCGAGGCCGTCACACCACCGTCTTCACCTAATTCAATGACTGTATACTTTTCATCAGTCAGCTTTTGGCTCAGATGTCACCTTCCCCAAAAGGCTGCTCCTAATGTCCCATGTCATGGCCTACGCTACTGGCTACTTTATCTTGTCACTCTGTCTTATTATAAATATATATTTATTTATATTGTAGTATGCTTGTTTCTTTATTATCTCTATGTGTGTGCCTGTGTAAGTTTATGTGCCTCACTTGTGTGCAGTGCCAACAGAGACCATAAGAGGGCATCAGACCCACATGGAGCTTGAGATATAGGCAGCTGTAAGCCAACACATGGGTTCTAGGAACTGAACGTGGCTCCTCAGCAAGAGCATTAGTTAACTAATTGTTCCTGACAATTAAACCATCTCTTCAAACCCTTATGCTTTTTTTCCATTTTTTGTTTTTTTTTTCTCTTTTTAACCACCCACTGATGAAGAAACTGTGTTGCCCACTGTTGTTCAGCATCTATGACAATGCCTGAAATCTAGTATGTACAACAAACACTTGTTTAATAGTCTGTAGAATCCATGGGTGAATGCACACAATGCTGAGTTAAAGAGCAATAAAGAACCACCTGAACAGAACACTAATATCCATGTATGCATGTCTCTGTGCTTCACAAATGAGGGTTGAGGTCACAGGTTCCTTGTTTTCTAGGCCTCATCAGCCCTAATAATGTACTAAACACTTAGTGATGCTCAGTAAAGGGAGAGACATTGTTAAGATAAGGTTTGAAACAACGTGGGCCTTAGATGGGTTCATGCGGTGATATTAACCTCCTTAGTACAAGGAAGGTGCTAGGAATTTAATAATCCGCAGTGGCTATTATCCTATTGGAATTTAGAAGAATATTTCTGTCAACTAAAAACCATATTTATTCTTATATTTGATCTCTCTTCTTCTTGTGGGGCTAGGGAAGCCACCACAAATCTTCGCTAAGGTTTTATTCCTGGTTCCTTCACCTATTTCAGTCGCTTTCCAAAACCAAGGCCTCATCAGCTGTGACTATACATGCTATGTTTCTAGACAGAACATGTGATCTTTGTACTATATTTTCTTTGCCTGCCTTAGTTTTGCTTGTAAAAGCTATCCTAGCTAATATCAGTGAGCTGTCTGCTTTTATTTGTATGCATGTGGTTTATTTGGTTTTTAAAGCTCTGCTTTCAGGCTGCAGGACATTGTGGTTGTTTCAACTGCAGTGAGGTCATATGGTGATGGCTACCAAGACCATTTGCATACAAGCTGTTTGTATACAAGACCCACTCAGGCTTTCTTTCTTCCACTTCTGTGTGAGGTGGATGGAGAGGTATGGGGCGGGTGGCACATACATTTGGATATGTCAGTCATTTCCTGGGTCCTATCACAAAATTAATTTTAGTAATAGCTAAAGGCAAATGTAGACGTTTGGGTTTGCTTTTAGTTCTACCTATTTAGAAATTAAAACAGCCTTAGAAGAACCTAGAGTCAAAGATGGGACACAATGTGGCCATCTTTGACCTTTGTTGTAAACCGAGGTCAAAGGGCTCATATCGCCTTAAAATCCCAAGCAAGTATGGTCAAGAAATAAGAGTGGAAAGAGATTTGCTCGCTCAACAGGAAAGGT
This sequence comes from Acomys minous, assembly GCF_964271855.1. NCBI lineage: Eukaryota > Metazoa > Chordata > Mammalia > Rodentia > Muridae > Acomys > Acomys minous. Next base: position 63,801,478 of record NC_140485.1, on the reverse strand, counting down.
GAAAATGGGGGTCATTTTAGCCTCCAGGATTATATCTGGTGAGTATACATACACACATTTGAAGGGTAGAGTTACTCTGAATGCTCCCAGTTAAGAAGATGATTCCCAATCATGCCCAAGTGAGGGTCATTGGTCAAGAAGAGAGATGATGGATACATATTTATAGTGATCAGCTCAAATGGGAAGCAAATAATACTTCAGGGCATATTCATTTTTCTCTAAAACATTTCAGCTAAAAAAAAAATAGAAGGATAATGACACATTGAAGGAATACTGATAAAGGATTTGTGTCACTAAAGGTGCCTGCCTTGCTCACTGACTAACATTAACACACTTCCAGAAATTTATTTCAGCATTTAATGTGACATGTTGGTCTTTCCAACTTATATGCCAAATGTGTCTGAACTTAACTTATTCTTGTCCAAGCCAATATCATCTTTCCCACAGATTATGACAGGAAACTTCCCCCTAGATAGCTGTCTCTATTCCTATGACATCCTGAGTGCTTACAAAGCATACGTGAGGAAAAGGGGGAAGCCATTCTGACAGTAAGTTGCTTGCCTTGCATTCATGAAGACCTGACTCAGTCCCTAGGACCTACGGGCCCAGGGATGGGCTTGCAAGCTCAGTGCTGGAGTCTTAGACATAGACATAACTCTGGGGGCTCACTCAGCAGCCAGGCCAGTCTAGCTGGTGTGTTTCAGGCCAGTGAGAGACCCTGTCTCATGAAAAATACAAGGGCAGATGGTACATGAGGACTGACACTTGAGGTTGTCCTCTGGTCCCTACTCCTCCATGTGAACACACACACACACACACACACACACACACACACACACATGTACATATATGTACATATACTCACACATGCATACACATACATGTGTACCTGGCATACTTGAAAATGCCCGTAAATACTAAGTTTAAAAATGTAAGTCAGCTTCTTTTTGCACACCAGCTTGAGCTTCCTAAGAACTTCCAAATTATATATTGACACAAACCCCAAACTTCCTACCACTTTCTGTGAGGCTCTGTGCGGTGTGATTGTTAGTTTTGGCAGGCGACTCACAGGATAACAGCTTCCTCCGTGGCCCTCGCATAGGTAAGAGTGGTATTCTTGCCTCCCAGATTCTCCTTGTGTTACCACTGGGGAAGTGGCCTCTGCATCAAACCTTCCTTTCTCTAATCCTCTTGATAGACCCCTCTCGTTGTGCACCTCTCAGCGGAGACATCCGCCTCTGGCCGTGCTGGCTTGCCCCCTCCAGGGCCAATGATGCTCTGTAGTTCCCTCATGGCCTCATCAGATTCAGTCATCACTTGATGCGCACATTGGTTTATTTATAATCATCCTGACACTGCAGGCTGTGGCCTTTAGGAAAGGAAGGATCTTGTTCAGCTCATTCTTAGTCATGTTCCTGGTGCCTAGAACTGCGTTTGAAATTCAATAATTATTTTCAGATTAAATAGTTCTCTGCCTGGTGACAGGAACCTCGGGGCTTGCAGCCAAGGCTGAGCTGCTGGCCTGTGTCTAATTGGATTTTTTTTTTTTTGTCAATACAGACTGAGGATAATTGTGCCTGTCACAAGGTTTCTATTCATATAGGCAGCTTTACTCTAGTCTTCCCTCCTGCGGCTATAACGGAGACATGTTCACGATGATGACTGTTACTGCCACCAGTAACATCTTCATTCAGTCCCATAAATTGCTTTGTTGGGCTATATTGGCTTCAGATCTGGTAGATTATGTCTTCTTAGGGGTCAGTCAACCCATCAGTGGTGTCCTATGGTTGGTTGTTCTTTTTACAATCTCTGTCCAAGCTTTTCTTTGCTACAGGAGTCCACACCATCAGGCTATTCAGCTATGAATGTCTGTCTGACACACTTGCTCTTAGCTTTTGTTTGGTGGTTGGAACGGCTGTATATTGGACCCTGGAGCAGCACAGGTAGGGACTGTGTGAAGCCACTAAGTTCACAATGACTCTTCACACCACAATAGACAACCAATCCAAACATGAATTTAAACTGTCCTCTCAAACACCTAACATTTTCACGTCTCTTTTCCTGTCATGGTGATTATTCCCAGTGAAGCTGGTGCTTTCTCAAGTACTTTTAAAATAAAGGTATTTCTCAGTGGTTGTTCTTGTCAACTTGACACGGCCTACAATCTCCTGGGAAGAGAGTTTCTGCGAGGAACTGCCTGGGCGAGGTCACCCAGTGCGCATGTCTGTGGGGCTCAGTCTTGATTGCTGTAATTCATGTGAAAAGATGCAACCTAGAAGCGGGCAGGACCATTCTTCGGATTTGGACCCTGAATTGTGTGAGAATTAGAGAAAGCAGGCTGGATCAGCGCGCAAACGTTCGCTTCTGTCTACTGACCATATGCGATGAGGCTAGACGCTTCCAGTTCCTGCTGCCCTGGCTTCTGCAGTAAGACACTTTAACTTGGAATCGTGAGCAAAAAGAAACGCTTGGTTTTAGCTGTGTGTGTACTGGGGGTTGAAGGGAGTTGGCCGCAAGCAGATCAGGTGTCTTATCACAGCAAAAGAAACGAAACCAGGACAGCTGCTTGAATTTTGTGTCAGCAGCCTAGATTTTAGTGGCTTTTCCTGCTGTTCTATGTGCAGGCCAAGGGCCGCGAGGATATATTGTTGGAAGCAGTTGTGGTGACAGGGGTGGGGATGAGATTGTTGCTGACTTGTGATATCACCGTGCCTCCCTGAACTCGGCTCACTCTGCTCTTGGTGCGAGCAGGGGCTTCAGCTTTGACGCTTCTCTCTCACTGGTCCACTTCCATTGTTCACTTGAGTCACTTCTGACATCTTCGCCATTAGGTTCTGCTTCTGCTCCTGAAAGCCCCATCTAGAGAATGCGGGCTTCTCCATATAACACTGAGATGCTTTTAATGAACCACGGTGCTTTCAGAGTCTACAGAAGAAAGAAAGTTCAGAAGGTGTGTTGTTCCCACAACAGAGAAGAAAACTGGTTCATAATTCTGTTACGACCAAAAAAAAAAAAAAAATCTAGACTCAATTTTGTTTCCTGAAATACTCAAAGCAAGGAAAGGGGTATAGGACCAAATAAAAGCATCCTCTAGCTGCACCTGTGGGCACATGGTTCAGTTTGTTTTTCTCCTGTGCTTTGATAACACCAGGAGATACTTGGAAATCTAATTCTTGTTACAGTTTTCATTCAAGGAGTAGTTTTCACCATCTGTGATATCGTCTGGAAAAGGGAATGCAAGTCCTAAACCAGAAACTCTGAAGGTGGCTGGGGTCCGCATTCTTCTCTCAGCAAGACTGGTGATAGTGCCCGGCATAGCAGTAGCACTGGGTCTGACATGAACTTCGACGTTAGTTGACTTGAAAGATGAGCATATGAATGAAAGAAGTGTTCCATGAATGGCACAGATTATCTGAGGATTCAGGCACCAAAGGGTTCTTGGAAGCCTATACTAATTTAGTTGTTTCTTCTTCTTCTTTTTAATCCATTAAAATGTATTTTTCACCTTGGTTTATTTTAATATGAAAATACTTCTGAAATTACTTTAAAATGATCACATAGTGGAAGTGTTAATTAAGTTATATTAAACAATCTGGAGAGAAGCTATTAGATCGCCCCCTACCACTTTGATGGCCTCTGTCCAATTTAGGGTTGTCCACAAAGTGACACGGATTTGGGGTGCACTTCTGTGATCAGTGTGCCTGGTGAGCCACTTCCTGGATGGCCAAACAGGGTCTCTCTTCTGGATGTATTATGCTTTCCCTGCCCCATTTGCCTAATATGTGTTTGTTTTATTTCAAAGCCTTCCTTGGTCTTTCCGGGAAGTGTTGCTGTAAGGACAGTCATATGTTTCCGTGGGGTCTGTAAGGATGGTCGTATGTTGCTGTCCTGCAGTTCTGAGGGGAGCTGCTGGTGTGTGGGAGCTCATCCTGCTGGGCTGTGGGCTGTTTAGTCTGTGGTGAGGGGAGGAGTGGAGACCACACATTGATAGAAATCCTTTTCCTTCTGGAATCTGAGTGAAAACTCAGAACCGGTTCTGCAGTTCATTTCTTGTATGCCATAATATAATTTAACATATTCTACTGAATATAATAATAATGCAATATGAATCCATGCATACATGTGAGTGCATATATTTATGTGTATGTATTCATATATACATTTACATACTTTTATTTGTCTATCTAGATGGGTGGATGGATGGATAGACGAACAGACAGATAGACAGACAGACAAATATAGTCTTATACAGGTGTTACAGACAGATTGTCCATTGATAGAATTTTCTTTTATAGGTTTCTGGCTAATAGTCCATGCCGAGTGAGCCACTAGAACCTTGTCAAAGAGGCTAACACAGAGTACGCTTTGGTTTTCTTTCTGATATAGTGTCACAGACAGCCCAGGCTGCCTAGTCAGTACGCAGCCAGGACTTGCCTTGAACTCCTGATCTTCCCTTGGGACCCTAGATCTGTGCCACCATGCTTGACTAAGTTAAACTTCTGTTTCCTCGTCTTTTTATTGCCTACACTCGTTCTTTGACAGTTTCCTACACGCGCACAGTGCATTCTGTTTGCATTCACTCCCGCGCTCTCATCTCCCTCTCTGCTAGGTCTCCCCCACCCCTAGGCACCTTAGAGTTCTAAATTCATAGGGAAACAGGTGGTGCTTTTGTTTTGGTTTTTTTCCCAGACAGGGTTTCTCTGTGTAGCCCTGGCTGCCCTGGACTCACTTTGCAAACCAGGCTGGCCTTGAACTCCCAGAGATCTGCCTGCCTCTGCCTCCCAGAGCTCTGAGATTACAGGGGTGGGCCACCACACCCTGCACCTCTGCTGTTTAAAATGAGTAGGTTGCAAAACAAACAAACAAAACCCAAAAGGACATGGCTGTAGGACAGGAAGGAAGTTAAGCCTTTCAAGCCTGAGAGCATCTCCTTTTTCCCTTGACCCAGAGTGGTAGACTGTTTGTCACACACTTAGCCACTTAGTGGAGAATTTTAAGGAAGAACTTACATCTCACCGCCTTTCTGTTTCCATATGCTAACCATGTTTCTCCCAAGGATCCCTTATATGCTAAAGGGTCAGAGATCTGAATCTTGGTTCACTCATTCGCTAGTGCAGTTATCACAGGGCGAAAGCTCCATCCTCTATAGAGCGCAAAGGAGGAGACTCCATTGCTATCACTAGCCTCCATGGCTTCACTAAATTATAGCCACCTTTTGAAGATTAGACATAAGATCTGAAACCTTTGTGGACCAAGTGATGTCACTAGTCACAGATAACCAAGGTAGAGCAGGAAGTTGACTCTTCCCAGCTCTATTACTCGGTTATCTATTAGCCACCCTGTGCCTTGTCTCAGCCTGCCTTAGCTTCCTGCTTCACACTGCTCTGATGTTTCCCCAGCAGAGGCCCTCCCTCGACCAGTGCCGCACACTCACCCACCTACACAGTTATCCATCAATATTTCTCTTGCCTTATATTTATCACAGCAATTATCCACATCCAGGTTTATCTATCGACGTGTTGACTCGTTTCTGACTGCAGTGTTCAGTTTTGGTTCTCCTGGGACCAGCTCGTGTGCCTCACGAGGGCAACAAGGCATCTGCCAATTTCATCATCGACCAAAACAGAGCCTAGCAGAGAATAGAAGGCTAATTAAATCTGTTAAATACAGAAAGTGTGTGGTGAATAAATGAATGACCAAAGCGATTCAGCATGCTGTTGGCTGCTGAACCCGAGGCTGCCCTCACCTCCAGCCAGGCTCCACGAACTCTGTGAAAGGTCCAGTCAGCCACAAGTCAAATTTGTGTGTGGATTTGTTTGCGTTAGTGTACCAGAGTTATGAGTATTTACACAACAATAAATTTCTTTTTTTTTTTCAGAAAGTACACTTAATAAGTTAGAAGTTAAGAGTAATGTCTATGTAAAAAGTGTCAAGCAGGTCCTTATTGCAGCAATATGGTATTAATCTTTATCAAACAGACCATGCTATGCACACAGCACTATCGGTGGCAATATCCCATGAAGCTTTGGAGATCTTGGGGGTCTCCCTGATCAAGACTCATATGCAGTTCACCATGAAGAACAGCAATTTCCCTTTAATAACCAAAGTTTTTTGGTTATTAAAAACCAAATCGCAGGGTACATGTGTTCAAATTCTTTTTGTTTGAATTATACTTTAAAACTAATCCTAGGGCTCCCCACTCATTTTTTTCCTATTACATGTATCTACTCCTCCCACAGTTAGACTTATTATAGTAATGGCCACGCCCTCTCAGCATTTTATCCATCATTTGTAGACTGACCCTCCAAGCCAATGACCTTGTTCCAAGGTTACTCATGGTGTCTTTAAGGTTCGCCTCAGATCTTAAGGTCATTCTGTCAGGTGGTTTCAGTGACTGGGAATTATCTGAAGGATTATTGATAATATGAGGCATTGCTGCACCTGCCAGGTGGCATGGGAGGGCTTCACCTGGTAAGAGCTGCTAGCAATTTACAGGCGGTTGCAAACTGACAGGAATACTGACTGGGACATGATGTGAATGAGGTGTACCTGTGAGAGATCCAGAACATATTGCCCAATTCACTGGCATGGGAAAGATTTTTTTTTCTAGTCACATGTTGGACTCTTAGGGTTTTTCCCAGACACCTCCTAGCTACTTACAGCAAAGGACACAGATAAAACCAGTTATTTTTGAATAACAGAAATAAACTTATCATGGGAAGTCCCCTGGCTGGACATTGATCTTCCAATTACATTTGGAAAGACCCAAGTTTGAATCATACAAATGTGTAGCTCTAATACTTGATAAATTTTAGCTCTAATATTTGTTAAGTTTTGACCTTGGGAAAAAATCGCTCAAAACCTACTAGTGGCCATAATTGTCCCTCTGTAAAGTGGGGACAATGACATCTAGCATGTAGAGTTAGTGTGTACGACATGCAGGCCATTTGGAGGAGGGTGCCACCTACTCCATCCATTTAGTGACTTGTCCACTGCTAAACAATGCTTTGAAGTAACTGCAGATGTACAATTGCAGGGAGACTAGGAGTTCAATGTGAGTACAGGTAGATTGCTTTTCTTCAGGGTTACTCAAAGTATCTCAGACAAAGACATCATCTGGGGGTAGTATCAGCTGACATTTAATGAGGAGTGGGGCATCTTATTTTGTTTTGTTTTGTTTTGAGGGGGTTGGTTTTTTGAGACAGGGTTTCTCTGTGTAGTCTTGGCTGTCCTGGACTCGCTTTGTAGACCAGGCTGGCCTCGAACTCACAGCGATCGGCCTGCTTCTGCCTCCTGAGTGCTGGGATTAAAGGTGTGTGCCACCATGCCCAGCAGAGGATCTTGTTTTTAACACGGGACACACACATTGCTGGCAAGTTGGAGGTGACTGTTGAAGGAGACCTCTCTTCTTCATGTGTGGATCCCTACACAGGACTACAAAGGATCCCAGTCACAAAGAAGCCAGTTTCTCCTGAGCATCATACATAAGAACACAGGGGCAAAGTGCAAATGGTGTTTATGCCCTAGTTCTAGATTATTCCATCACTGCCTCCATATTCTTCTGGTCATCTAGACCCAGCCTAACACAGTGTGTTATAGGGTGTATTAGGACTCAGTTCTGGGATAAGAGAGATCACTGGGCAAAGGTACTCTGTGGGCAAGTATGGAGACAGAACGGAGAACACCAGCACCTGTATAAATGCCTGGGGAGGGGTACGGAGGTCCCAGGAATCCCAAGGGTCAGATGAAAATATAAGGTTCCAGGAGGAAGTGGGCCAGCAAGATTGGCCAAATTGGTGAGCTCTGCAGTCAAGTGAGAATGATGGAGGAAGACGTGATGTCACCCTCTGGAATCCGCACACACCCGCATACATGTGCACCCACCACCCAGGAGGATACGCAGGCATACACTCATGAACTCCACATGCACATACGGTAACTGGAGTCAATCTGCAATCCTTGTTGGGGGTCAAGTACATGAAGTCCAACAGAGAGAAGTTTTAAGAGTCATCTTAGGTAAAGAAGCACTGTGTATTATAGTATATGTTTTTCTAAAATTAACAATACTTATTCTAATCTCAATTAGAATATAGAGTTTGAAGAAACAGTGATGGACTGAGGGTAGACGGACATCCCGTGCATGAGAGTCTTGTGAACTGTGTGATAATGACTTTAGATGCAGACCGCAGGCAGTCATAAGCCACAGAGGTGATTTTAGCTGGAGGACAAAGGTCAGATTTGCTTAGGATTAAATCATTATGATGAACAGAGGATGGATTTAGAGGAACAAACAAATACAATTAACACTGGGATTTTCAACTAGACATAAATGCATGTGGTAGTGATTCTTTCATTTTGATTGGATTGGGGGGGGAATTGAAGAATTATTTTTCTAGAGCTCTTGCTGGTAATTAACAGAAAATCATAAAGGAAAAGTGAAAACAGGATTGAAACAAGAATGCTTCAGCTCAGTTCCTGTTACAGTTTAAGAGAAATGAAGAGAGGTCGAGATGAGCGGCTAAGAGTCCACAGAGGTCTCAGGTTTACTGATGCATCCCTCTCAAAGTTTCTTAAGGCAGGGAGGGGGCCACCAGCGTTAGCCAATAAAACTGAATTTGCCAATGACACCAACACCTTTGCAGAAGCAATATATGAATCCTTTGCTCACTGGCTTTGGAGAGCATTCTGAATATATGATCTCTGGATGGTTTCTGGTTCCTTTTAGAAAAAGAATCCCTCTGGTTCCTAAATCTAGAGGTGACTCCCTTGCTCTGGAGACCTTCATGAAAGGAAACACACCTTGCCTCAAATCTTATGACCATGAAGCCAGGGACAAGGGCCTCAGCATGAGGAGCCGTGAAGAAAAGGGTGTGGCAAGTTGCCCTGCCATCTGGCCATGGCCTCAAGAAGAACGAAATGAAGACTCCATCACAGATGGGCCAGTGAGACAGCAAAACAAGCAAGCTTGCTGTGTGGACAAAACCTGTAAGAGATTTATGACAGCTCTTGCCATTTAAAAAACAAAACAAAACAGTTTTCTCTTCCCTTAGCTGTTTTAGATTTCCATTTCAGTTGTCAGTGTTGTTAGTTTTCGCCAACAGGGACACCACTGCCCTGATGTGGGTGGAGAAAAATATCTTCCCTTTTGGTTGGTTGCTACCTGAGAGCATTGCTTCCTAAGTGAAGATTTCCATGGGTAGCTTATCACAGGACATGTAAAAATAGGCAGACACCACAAATCCTCTTTGTGTCTAAAGACACAGAATAAAAGGGAATGTGTTTGCTAATGGTGTTCTAGGGACAAGCAGTGAGTTGTGCGAACATTTCTTGGTATGCAATATGCTCAGTTTGTCACGTGGACACCTGGCAATAGTGATGGAATGCAGGAACAACTAACACTTTCAAAAGTGCTTTAAAAAAAACCATAACCTGTACCACTTACTACATCTTTAAACACATCTCCTTTTGGCCTAACCGTTGTTGCTGCTGTTATGACTCTTATACCTGTTGCTTTTCCAATCAACCATTGTCACCACGGGTTCCGCAGACTGCTCTTTTCATTTTGATTGGGAGGTGTTCACACAGTAGGATGTAGTGTCTCTTCTATGAGCATAAAAATGAGGAGAAGCCACTGAACCCATTCCACTAATGATCAGTTCTGTTTGCTTAGTGTTTCCTATGTCAACATATCTGTCTGTCTGTGTGGGTATACACAGAGGGAACATGGGGCTGGGCGACAGATCATACTTAACTCCTGATCTTAATCACTTTGGTTCTACGTGTGAAGGAAGCTTCCAGAGAAGAACATTTGAAGCAGAAAAATCAATCAATACTTAACCCAAGCGTGCCAAGACAGTAAGTGTTGATTTTAGTCTATTCAGAAACTAAAAAAAAAAAAAAAAAAAAAAAAATTGCTAGTTGACTTTTTTTAACCTCAAAGCTTATACTTCAGTAGATTGTACTAAACAAAATGGCATATCTTAGGCTAACGTTGATTCATAGACAGTTAATTTGGTTCACACAAGGTTTTTTTTTACAGTTAAGGATACCATTTTCAATAGGGGAGAACTTATAGCTTACACATATACACTATGAATTTATGGAAAGAAAAGTAAAAAAAAAAAACCAAAATGGCCATCTTTGTCTCATATTTTAACCTGGGAAAAACTTCCTGGCTCTGAGGATCCACTTAGGCAGCTGCTGCTTATCCAGTCTACCGTGCCTGCTCAGAGCCTGTGTGCACTTCACCTCGAGAGCTGAAGAAATGTACAACAGCTATGCATTAGTTTCACTAAGTTAATGAACTTGAGGGCTCAGAAGTGACAGGGGTGGGGCATGCAGACAAGGGGAGAGGGTAGCAGCATGCTCCTGCAGCACTGAAGTAAGTAATGGGGAAGCCTGGATCCGAGACTGATATTCTGGGTGCAGGTGGATCGCATGCTATCCATTGAACATGAGGGTGATTAAAGACTATAGGCTGTTGGTCAAGTCTGACATAATCAAGTGGCAATCATCTGATATGTCTGCCAGTGACCAGCTGACTATAGAACCTAGCCTTAAGCAGAAAGGTCCAGATGCATTCACTAAAGACATTGGTCCGGGGAGTCAGTATTCACCAAAATCATATTGACCCTGGGATTTGCAGTGACATGACAGTCTGCTGGTAAAGGTTAGCGGACTTGAGACATCCTATAGTTGACAATCATCACAGAAGCAGGAAGAAGACCTCTGAGGAGCCACCACCAACCTCACAGGAATCTATTATACTTGCTGGTCCAGGACTCCTGTCTCCCTTTTCATTCCTGATGCACCTAGTGGGAGGCAGGCTACAACACACAGACTGGCAAGCTGAAGGGCTCTGACCGTGACAGTTAGTTTCATAAATGCCTCGGGCAGGCGTGAAGCTTCTGCCATGCCGTACCTCGTGATCACCGCAGGCTGAAGGTGTCAGCAAGCGGGCACTGTCACCTCTCTCCAAAGTCCAAAGGTTCCCTTTTCACCACCATTAGCCTTATGATTGATCAGATAAGAGCCACAGGTGCTGTCCCTCCCTTCTTCAGCTTGTCACTGTCAGGCAGAATGTTTCTCTCCTTTCTGCTGCACCAAAACAGGGAAAAGAAATGGTGCTGAGTAAAATATTTGGGGCCGTACATTATTTGGGTTCTTTGTGAGATCTGGGGCTTGACTGTATGTGGGTTCACTGTATGTGCAGGCGCACGTGTGTTCATGCGCATGTCACGGCAGGATGTCAACCCCTGGTGGTGTGCCTCAGTGTGCCATCCATCTTGATTTTTGAGACAAGTTATCTCACTTGCCTGGAACTCACAGGCTCAGTTAGGCAGGCGGGACAGGGAGCTCCCATCTCTGCCCTTGCGATCCTAGGATTAGAAGCCTGTGCCGCCCCCTTGCCTCACTTTCTTATGTTAGGGGAATGTGGGATAGAATCAGGTCCTCACGCTTGCATGGCAAGTGGTTCACAAACTGAGTCCCTCTGTAGCTCTTGGAGCTTGACTCCTAAACCATCTCATTCTTGATTTCCTTCTCTGTAACATGGGGGGAGTATCTGTTGAGAGATTTCGTAGGGTCAGGGAGGTGATGCATTCAGAACAGGGTCCAGTTCCCTGTGACTCCTCCTACCTGATTCTGACACTGACCTTGTGCTGGCCATGTCATCATCACGTGAGGAAGAATCAAAGGGTGAATAAAGACCAAGAAGAGGCATGGGGCTTTCCACAGAAGTTGCCAGAGAGCTGTATTTCTACAAAATCATTATGATCCAGTTCTATAGAGAAAAATATAAGGATATTCCAATGTCAGAGGCAAGAGAAGAAATTGCACTCAAGAAATGTGAGAGAAGCATCATCTTCAGCCTTCTGGCCCAGTATATCTGACAGACATATTTGTGAGGCAGGGACTATTGAGGACATGCTTTCCCTGCCTTGGCAGAGTTTGGCTGTTGACTCTGCCTGCATCTAAGCTTGCCAAGTTTTAGGCAGAATTCTGTCAGTGGTCAAAATGTGGACATTTTCCCCAGTGGCTGGTTTGCCATATTTGAAGCTATCTCCATAAGGAGGTTCATTGATGGTCATTATCATCTTTGAAGTAGGCTCAATGTTGTCAGGAGTTAACCTGTCTTGCTGTCAAAGCGTCATTAAAACAATGTAAACATCTTTAAATGAAATATTCCATAGGACTCTGAGGTTTTTAAAGATCTTATCTAACTATTTTACCTTATCTGCCTATAGAATCATACCTATCTGTTACATGGAGGAAGCATATTCTTGTGATATAAATATACTAGCGACTGAAATGACCATGATTTTATCAATTGACAATTAACTTGTCTAATTTACTTACCCAAAACAGCCTGCAGTAGGATTTTCAAAGTATTGGAAGTAAACCTTGTCTTCTACTTAAGTGGTATGGGCACAACACCTCATATTAGTGTAGAAATATATATGTGTATGAAGAATAATCTTAAATTTTAATTCTATATCAGTGAGTCAAAATTAAACTTATTTTGCATCAATATACAAATTTCTATACCAATGAATTAAAAATAACCTTGTGGGGCTGGAGAGATGGCTCAGAGGTTAAGAGCACTGTCCTCTTTTCCAGAGGTCCTAAGTTCAATTCCCAGCAGCCACATGGTGGTTCATAACCATCTAAAATGAGATCTAGTGTCCTTTTCTGGGGTGCAGGCACACATGCAGGCAGAACATTGTGTACATAGCAAATAAATAAATCTTAAAAAAATCTTGTGAGCACAGTTAAGTCCTTAAGTTGAGGAGTTGACTCAATAATCTACATTTTGTCCTGTCATCCCTATATATTTCTATATGATGCTCCAACATTTTAGAGAGTTATGGGTGACTCTCTAAGCAGCAAACTGTCTCTGTTATTTTTTTTTTAATTTTGGAAGCTGTTAACCTGCACTTCCTGTTTACTCAGGTAATTAATTTTACTCCTTCTCAAGTCTCTGATGGGGTTGAAGACCAAATAGATTAGTTTCACAATTAAGCTTAGTTGTTTAGGGGTTAAGATGTTTTTAGGTTTAGACAGATGTTTTAAGTTGATAGGGATGAGCTATGATAGATATTGAGTTTCATTCAGAATTTTAGACTCACTGAGATAGGAAAATGTTTTCTTCAAGGTTGCCAAATACAAACAGCCAAAACACTATGAATGTAACATGAATATAATTCCTGATTGTTCTGTGGTTAAAAAAAGAAAAGAAAAGAAGGAAGAAAGAAAAGAGATGTGAGATGAAGCATTCCTTTCTGTGCCTCAGCGAGCGAGTCAGAGGTAACGATGTTCTTGACAAGTGTGAATGGTTTGCTCAGCACCTGGAAAGCACTAGTGTGAACTCACTCCACAGTGAGGGAAAGTGCCCAGGGGTGAGCCCAGGTGTGAATGAAACAAGAGACCCATTAATTCCCGGTTAATTCATGGCAGCAGGAGCAACGCCAGGCTAATTGCCTTTCTGGAGGACTTACCACCCGGCCACTTTCTCTCCGCTTGTCCACATTTATTGTGTCAAGCTGCTTCCTGTGAACCCCCCAGAGGGTCCTGGTGGCGGGCAGCACTCCAAACTACATGTGATGTTTCTAGCATCCTGATAATCATCTCCAACGCAGTGCATCATTACAGCGGCCTTCCAGGATGCTTCGAAATGCAGTTATTCACCGCAACACCAAATTCTTGGGCCTGACCATCAAAGGAGACTTCCTTAACAAACACTGAAAACAGAAGAGCTCCCTTCTAGGCCCTCCTCCTCAGCAATCAAGGGCTGAAGCCACCACAAATTCTCCGGAAGTCTGCATGATTTATACCCCGCCCTCCCAGTTCCTGGCAAGTGTCTTGTTTTGTCTTTGATTGTTGGAGTGCAGGGAAGGGGAAAGGCATGAAGAGCTTCTTGCCATTATTTGGCAGATTGAAATCCTCCCTCCCTGCCTTTGCAGTGGTACAGGAAGTCAAAAGCTTTAGATGTCAGTGATAGGTTTAGGATCCATCTCTATACCCACTAGCAATCAAATGGCTTGTTCAGGTAGTCAGGTGGCACACGGGAAGCCCCAGAGTCCTAATGACATACACCTGCTTGCTCTCTCTCTCTGATATGGTAACAGCATTCTGTTAACTTTAAGAAGGAAATAGCTTTCTCAGATTTCAGCACCTGGGGTGTAGAAAACATCACTCAGAACATGCTGGAGCCCTGGGCAACAAGTCTTAGGTTTAGTGTTAGAGCAAGACCCAGGCTTGATAAATTAATAACAAGATTCAACATGTTCAAGTGACACCACCCAGGCTGATGGCATGTAGGTTTTGGAACTGACGTAGAATTAATATAGCTACTCAGCTAAGATAAAGGGAGAGTTCACCTTTCAGGAAAGTCAATTCAGAAGTTAGCAGAGATGGCAAACCACAAGCAAACTATGGCTTAAAACATTAACAATTTACCTTCATCACTTGCTGAGGTTGAGGATTGACTCTGTTCGAACTGTCTCACATAACTCCTCCCGGAAACTGGCTGAGACTGAGGTTACCTCAAGGGTTTTATGCCAAGACAGTTGGTACCAGGACCAGGAAGAACTCAACCCCTAGCCAGGAACATCTGGGGCACTTGGCCATCGTCCTCCACAAGGCCTTCCTGGCTGAGTCTAGGGCTGGCAGCTTCTCCTGTCATGGCTGCTGAGCTCTCTCCAATTAAACTCTTGACAGCAGTCAGCAGTAGCTCCACAGTCACTTCTGAACATCAGAGATCAGGTGGCCTCACCGGTGCTATTTTCTATTTGTCACAGCAGTCACATGTGACTCACAGGGTTAAAGGTCAGATAAAGACACACTTTTCTGTTGGGAGAACTGTCAATAGGTGTTTTTTTTCCAGACAGGTTTTCACGTAAATTATCAACTCAACGGATTGTAAAAAGAATACAGTATCTCTGGCACCATTTACTCTGTGGCCCCAAATGCGGTGTCTTATGTAAGTGCAGACTAATGGGGTCTCATATTCGAGACAGACTTGTAGACAGAATACTTGGGTTATGTTCTTGTGTTTAATCTGTTTATAAATTTAGTCAGACAAACTTTTGTCCTATAATTAATATGCTTAACAATTTATGTTTTAGGGTCTAAACCTGCCGTATTATCATTTGTATTGAGTTTGTTCTTATTCCTTGACTGTGTTTTCTTGTTTTGTAGTGATTGCTTATATTTGCTTCATAACCTATTTTGTTCTTCTAAGTTGAAGTTTGGCCCGTCAAGTTTTAAATAAGCTTTACTACTCCAGTTCAGTGGGTCTCTGGTAAGTAGTAGACTCAAATCTTATTTCATTCTACATAGCTACAGATTAAAATCAAAATGGTTCACACTGTATGCATGGCATCTTATTTCCATCATGAATTCTAAGTTAAAAACCCAACTCTAAGTATCTGGAGTTTGGGTTCAGTGATTGAGCTTTTATGTAACATATAGAGGCCCCCTGGTTCTGGCTCTAGCCCCACAGAAGAATCAAGAGTCAAAGCAAGACACGAAAAGGACATTCTAAAATCTAATGACAACAAAGTAGCTGTGTGGCCCGAGTGTCCCAGAGTGACACCTGGCTCTGCGGCTCTTGAAGTGTTGCTCTCTGAAGGAAAGGAGTGAGGTGGCCACAGGGAACAATGCGTGCATGTACAGCAGAACAGAAACAGACTCAAATGAAACAGTACGCCAAAGTCTCACTGTGTCCTAGGCTTTGGGCATTCAGGGAAAAAAAAAAACCAAAACAGTTACTTTTAGTTTGTGAAAACAGGTAGAAAATCTATTAACATGAATCGACACACTATAGATTTAGTAGCAAGCCAGAATGGAACGAAATTCCATATCAGACAGGAACCCATTGGGAACAACTCCTCTACCAGAGTCACCTCTGTGGATGGTGAGGACATTCAAGCTGGCCAGGCTGGCTGCTGTTCTTGTTTATTTTTCCTCAGTTATTACAGCAGAGGCTCTCAACCTGTGAGTTGCAACCCCTTTGGGGGTTGAATGACCCTTTCACAGGGGTCATCTAAAGCCTTCAGAAAACACAGATATTTACATTATAATTCATAATTATGATATTACTGTTAAGAAGTAGCAACAGAGCCAATTTTATGGTTGGGGTTACCACAACATGAAGAACTGTGTTAAAGGGTCACAGCACAGGACATTTGAAAACCACTGCATTAGAGGATGCAAGAATGCTGAGAAAAGGATTGTGTTATACTGTATATTTATATATAACACACTATTCTTTTTTATTTTATTTTTTCACACACTATTTTTTTTTTTACATTTTGTTTTTGGTTTTTAAAACATGGTCTCTCTGTGGAGCCCTGGCTGTCCTGAACTCACTTTGTAGACAAGGATGGCCTTGAACTCACAGAGATCTGCCTGCCTCTGCCTCCTGAGTGCTGGGATTAAAGGCGTGCACCACCACACCCGGCTCTACACACACCATTCTTAATGGGTCACAAAATACTTTTATATTGGAGAAAGAGAGAGATGACTCAGAGTAAAGCACACAGAGATACACAGGTCCCACACATATGCTAAAAGCTGTGATCCCAGGAATAGAATCAGAGCCGACCCAGGATAACGTGCTGAGGTGTGCAGCATCCCACAACAGGAATGGATGGACATGGGGGCATAGGTTAGGCCAGAGCTAACCAATGGCAGGGTTACTGCAGATATTGATGGAGTTGGGGATCAGCCAGGGATATGCAACGGTTACCTTTGGATCATTACCGTTATTGAAGATGTTAACAAACCCTCAGAAGAACCTGTAGCCCTGAATACTAGTCTGACAGTAGAAGATGATGCTTCAACCGTTCTATGACACAGTCCATCCCTGAGCACGGCACATGCCTCCACTGAAAGGAGAAAGGTGCCGTGAGTTAAAAAAAAGAAGGAAGGAAGGAAGGAAGGAAAGAAGGAAAGAAAGAAAGAAAAGAAAAGAAAAGAAAAGACTCAACTCCAAATACACAGCAAAGAAAAAAAATACAACATAAAAAAATCCAAGACAACATGCCTTCTCCAAAAATTACTAAGTTGTAGTAAGTAAGTAAGTAAGTAAGTAAGTAAGTAAGTAACCCCAGTGACAAAGGCTTGGAAAAACTTCCAGACAAGGAATTCTTGTCTACACTAAGCAAATATGCCACTAGAGCTTTGAATAAGAGTTCAAAATATTAGATGGAGGAGAAGCACATGGCCAGCGTGGATAGAGATTTGACCCAGATGAAGAACAATTAGCAAGTATTTGGGATTATGGACGGGAGGTAGCTTTATAGAAATTATTAGAATCAGATGGCATGGGATTGGGGCAAGTATTCCATTCCTGCCCCACTATGGGAAGTAGTTTAGGGATTAATATTTGCCCTGCCCCAGGTTAACTAAGGCTATTTAAAAGAAAGAAAGAAATTCAAAATAAGTAATTATAACTGTGTTCAAACAACTCAAAGATGGCATGAATGCAAAGTAATGAAATCAATCTCAGATATGAAAACAGAATTCAATGAAGAAATATAATTTCTGAAGAAAAGCCACCTTGAAATAATGATTTTAACTCAATAAACCAAATTCAAAAACCCAGTGGATAACTTTACCAATAAAAAGGATCATGTAGGAAACAGAATCAGAGCTGTAAGACAAGGTAAAGGAATTGATCCATTAATTATAGGTCAAAGATAAATTAAAAATATACACAAACAGAACATGGGAGAGTTTGGATACCATGAAGAGACCAAATCCTTGAAGTATGAGCATAAAAGACTAACAAACCAAAAGCACAGAAAATATTTTCAAAACAACCATACAATGAAATTTCCCAAACCTAGAAAAAGAGATGGCAGTCCATATTAATGGCAGTAGTGAAATATTAAGTGGACAGGAACAGAAAATAAATTCCACATGACATATATTGGTTAAAACATTAACAAGAAGGAATAAAGAAAGGGCGTTGAAAGCTGCAAGAGAGAGGAGAGTTAAATCGCTTTGTAAGGGCAGACCCACCAGAGTAATAGCACATTATACAATAGAAAGCTTTATGAACTGAAAAGTCTGGAGATATATAGTCCATAATCAGAAATACAACTCCAACCAAAAACTATCTATTGTAATTGAAGGAGAAATAAACATTTTCTGTGGCTATAAAGGACTATACAATTCAGTAAAACGACAGGAGTTAGTGCAAATTTTAAATGATAACACTGAATAATAAAACTCACAGGATATAAAATTAACACATAAAGTGAGTAGTGTGTTTAATATAACCTATGTCTACGGAGCCTCATTGCACCGCGCATGCAAGGTACCTCTGCTTAAGCTCCTTTGAAAGAATTAAAATTATATTTTATAATTAATGACTGAGTGTTCAGACATAAATGGGACATCTGTATCAAGCACCCCCCCCCAAGGTTCAAGCAACGTCCTGGACAGGGAACAGAAAGAATGCAAGGACTACAGGATAGGGAAGAGTGCTATAAAATGCTGTCACCCGGACATGACATGGCTGCTGCACGCCGGAACTCACAGAGGTCATGGCTACCAACAAAAGACCTGCACCAAATCGAGCTAGTGAAAATTCCAGCACGGATGTGGGAGGGGATCCCAAGGCCTCACCCCTAGGTGAGGTTCTATCAGCAGCTAATGGATTCTTGAAAGGGAATCGATGTTCTTTGGAGGTGTGGCCAGCTATAGGTTGCTCATACTCTGGTTGATGGTCCCAAGCACACGAGGTAGACACTAATTAGTTTCAATGGACTATAAAAATTTGGAAATACCAATTTGGGAGAGGGAGGAGCTTTAAGGGAGTCTGTGGGGGCAGTTTAAGGTGGGAAGTGGGGTGGATGTGATCAAAATGCATTGTTTACATGTGTGGAGTTTTCAAAGAAATAAAATATTGTTGCTAACCAGTATTTTTAATATCTACATTCTAGTATTGATGAAGGACACTTCCCGCCGTTGCCGGCATTCCCCTATCACATCTAAGAAGGTTTATAATGAATCCTTTACAACATCTTGCACGACAGGGCTCTATGGCTGTGATTATCCACAGCTTTCATTTCTTTTTCAGTAATAGCCTTCCACGGCCTAATAAGGAAACTAAGGCTAATGGGAGTGAAGGTTCTCGAGAAAAAAACTGTAGTTGGGTGTGAGGGTGTGTGGTAGAGATGAGAGGCATTTGAAGAGTTCAGAGCGGTAAAATACCTGGGCTGGCTGGCTTGGTGGGCACAGAAGTGTCCTCTACTCTGTCAACCTGCCATAGAGCTTTCTCTGGGCTTGCGTCCAGTTTACAATGATGGCATCCGCTGCAAAAGCCTACCAAATAATGCTTCCTTTTCCGTAGGGAAACTGGTGATACTGTCTAGATGAAACAAGATGCTGCCAAAGAAAACGGGATTTTCGCCTCTAATTCTAACATCTTAGTCAGATAAGGGCTAGTGCAGACAACTTTTTAAAATTCTGGGCTCGTGCAAACTTACTGCTGGCACTCTGCCAAATCACCGCACCTGCAGTAATTCCTTGCTAATATTTCAAAGTGTCAGCTTAAGTAGCCTGAGAGCTGCCTGCACAACTATGCTAATTGCTGAGATGTGTCTAGACCAGCTGAGCTAATAGGGCGCCAAGATGCTGGGGAAAATGTCAACATCTGGGGTTCGGGCTACTCATTTTGTTTTCTTTAAACTTCATGGGATGACAAATTCTAGGAAGACCTAATACGGGATTGTACAATTCAATTTCTCTTTTCAGGCTTTACTTTTTGAATCCGTGTGGTCAGTCAGAAAATGCATGGTAAACAGACTTTTAAACAATTAGTACTCAGGGCTGGACAGCTGGCTCATTGGTTAAGAGAGCTGGCTGCTCTTACAGGGGACCTGTGATTGGTTCCTAGCACCCACACAATGGCTTACAACCATCTATATCTCCAGATTCAGGGGACCTGATGCTCCCTTTTGGTGTGTGCACTTATGTACATGCAGGCAAACACATATATACATAAAAATGAACAAATCTTTTGATCATTTCTGAGAAATATATATAATTATATATGAATATATCATAGATTTGTGTATATTTATATTTAAACAACATATTATAGTGGGCATCATAGGTCACTCTCCAGCACAAGACGATCACCACTGAATCCTTTTTTATACCAGGCTTTAGGGCCACGACAAGGGTGAGGGTATGACCATCTATGAATAAATATATATTCAACCTACTGCAAATATATATATTTATAAATATAAATATAAAATAAAAATAAATAAATATAAATATAGATGTTCTTATATTTGTGGTAGATTGACATGAACATGACAGGCAAGCATTTTCACTGAGATCAACCTTAGGCCATCATTCTATGTTTTTAGAAGAAAGCATGTTGGCGGGAAGAAGGAATCTGCTCAAACATATGAACGTAAGGATGTGATGGACGGTTGAACCAAGGGTTCTTCATATATGCTGTCTGAATCTGGAAATCTTCATTCATAGAAGGATCTGCAGAAAAGACCAGCAAGAACAGTGCTAATGTACAACAATATGGTGACTGTATATTTACTTAATTATTCTTTGCACTGGATGCCTGGCCTCAAGTATATTTTTGCACACTTGCTTACAGCTGTCTGTGATACACTCTGTTATTGGGTACTAACAGGGAAACCGAGTCTTCTGGAAGTTAAGAAAGCTGCCTGAGGTATCCTTAGGCAGTCCAAGTCTGCTCTTTGCATTCCTGTCCTGCCCATAGTAACAGATTCTTCCGAACGGGTAAAAAGATTGGCCATTTTTAGGTGACTGTTACCCTCTCTGCAAATCCTTGTAAAATACAGAATGCATGGTCATTTCCCATGACTTATAGTTCAGATTCAGGGGTCGGATTAAAAAAAAGTCAGAATATACCAATAGGATGTCAGCATATGGGTCTCCAGAAGAATCTTTGGAGACTTCAGCATCTGCGAGGAAAAACAAGGCTCACTGGGAAATGTTGTGCCTTAGAGTCACTTCACAAGCTAAAGGCCAAATAGAATCCTGAGAAAGTAATAATTCCCTAATGGATGTAAGGATTACTCAGAATACTCATTCAGTGACGGTAGAGCCTTATCAGTGGGCTCTTTGCACAAGAGTCTGTTAGGCAGCATTCTCAATGAGAATCAGCTCAGGTTCAGTGAGAGATCCTATCTCAGCATGTAATGTGGGAGGCAACCCAGAAAGAGGTATCAACGTTAGGTCTCCACACGTGCCCGTGCCCATGTATGCACACTTGTACATTCATAGGTCCATATAGATATGAACATGCATGCAGTCACTCGAGTAACACACACACACACACACACACACACACACACACACACACACACACACACACATTTCTGTGGCATTCAGGACTGTTTCTCCTTTCTCAAGAGGTTTCTTTGCGCAAAGGATACAATTGTAGAGACCCCAGAGCCTTCGTTCCTTGAAGTTGCTGTCAGTCAGCCTCTGCCCCTTACCTCAGATGAATAAATATGCACAGGGCATGAAAGAATGAGAGGCATCAGTACATCAAAGGAGCCTGGGTGTGAAACAGCTGCATCTAGTCCAGAGGTGTGAGCCCCCCCATCCCCCCTTCTAGATATCTGCCTTTTTTCCTTCCGTTTTAAAAGCTTGCTGTGGCTTTAATCACACAGCAATGTGGAAGTGGTTGTAGGGAGCTGCTGTTGTTTCTTTTTGATAAAGGTCAGCAGTGGCTCTTGAGCCTGACACTTTCTCTTTTGTGAAGTTATGCCTTATTGGTTTAAATTTTTAATAGATCTGAGGCCTGTTGAAGCTATCTATATTATTTATGTCGTGTAAGAAACCAGCCTATTTCACATAGATTATCAAATCTGTGACAAAAAAGCTACCATGGGATCAATGGTAGAAGCCTTTATACTTTAAAGAAGGATTTACTTGATTTTTTTATTGATGTGTGTCTGTATAAGTTCAGATCCTTGTAGTTACCATGAGAGCCACTTGATGCCCTGGAGCCGGGGTGCTGAGGACCCACCTGCAATCCTCAGAAAGAGCAGCAAGCGCTCTTGGCGGCTGAGACATCTGTCCAAGCAACACTTCTACGATTATGAAACTGTGTCTTCTCTCCTTTTTCCTGTGCTAGTAAATAAAGGCCTATACATTTTAGTCATCTTTACAAAGAACCAGTTCTTGCTTCCTTGGTTCTTCCTCTGTTACTTCCAGTTCTGCGTGGCTTTCTGGCACAGCTGCCTGGACTTCTCTCCTGCTTGTTTCAGGTTTCTAGCTCTGCTCTTTCTTTACGACGTCAGGTTGGAAGGCCAGAGGCTGACCTTGCTCCATCTTCCCACACACGTCTTTTATGCCGTGCATTCCCCTCAAAATACCGCTTTTGTTGCAAGCGAGATGCACATTTTGGTGCATTGTTGTTTTTTTTTTTTTTTTTACTTGTTTTAGGCTTTCAAAACAAAATTTCTCCAAGACCCCTCCTCTTTGAATCATGCATAATTTAGTAGGTTAATCTCCCCAAAGCTCTGTGATTTCCATCTCTATTTGTTTTATTGATTAAGACTGTACACCCAATATGGTCTAAGTCATACTTAATCAGATTTCTCTTCTTTTAAATTTGGGAGTGTGTGAGTTTTGTGGCCTTGGATATGGTACATTTTGGGGAAAGTTCTGAATTAGTTTTAGAATGTTTTTGTTGACTGAGTATTCTATAGACCATGTCTGTTCATCAGTCCAGTCAGCCCCTTCTATTGCTCTGATGGCCTGTTGCGTTACTGATGGGGTAGGAGGTCATTATTGACATCTCCAACATGAATAGTGAGTGAGTCCTTCTGTTTGTGCTTGCAGCTCACTACTGCTTGCTTTCCTTAGATATCACGGTGTTTCTTAACTTCAAAAACATTAAAGACTATTATGTCTTCGATAATTGACTCCTTTTATTGCTATGTAATTCCCTTTTATCCCTTATAATTTCTTGTGTCTTGAACCCTGAATTGTCCAAAATCAATATAGCAACTCAAGGCTTCTTTTGATTAGCACCTGCATATTTTGTCCTTTCTTCGGCGTTTTACTTTTAATCTATATTTAATCTTTGTAGTTAAAGTGGATTCTTAGTAGCCAGATTATTGTTGCAGCTTATCTATCTATCTGCTCTTAAAGTGTTTAATGAGAATAGGCAGGCCATTCTTGTTGGAAGTGTTTATTGAAAGACAAATAAGTGGCTCTTTATTCCATGTGATAACAGCAATCAATTACATGATTACAGTTTATAGATTAATTAAATAAATGGCAAATGTCACAGAGAATGCCATTAGATTGGTATCTGCCATGTTTACAAACATGTTCAGAGTGTTACAATTTCTTTCTTAAAATTTTATTAAATTTATCTATTTATTTATTCATTTTATATCCTGATCACTGCCCCCTCCATCCTCTCCTCCTGGTCTTACCCTTTTCCCCCTTGTCCCTCCCCTTCTCCTCAGAAAAGGGGAGCCCTTCCCCCTTAAAAACTC
This sequence comes from Acomys minous, assembly GCF_964271855.1. Classification (NCBI taxonomy): domain Eukaryota; kingdom Metazoa; phylum Chordata; class Mammalia; order Rodentia; family Muridae; genus Acomys; species Acomys minous. The sequence goes on along the minus strand of NC_140485.1, from coordinate 63,777,953 downwards.
ATCCCAGCACATCATGCCCCATCAGGACTAAGCTCATCCTATTCCACTGAGCCCAGACAAGGCAGCCCAGTTAAGGGAAAGTCATCCAAAAGCAGGCAGGAGAGTTTATGTCAGATACAATGCCCATTCCACTTCCTAGGCGACCCACATGAAGACCAAGTTGCCCATCAGTTACATATATTTCATAGGCCGAGATCCACACCATGCATGTTCATAGGTTGGTGGTTCAGTCTCTGTAAGTCCCTATGGACCTAGGTTAGTTGGCTCTGTTGGTCTTCTTGAGGAGTTTTTGTCCTCTCCAGGACTTTCTATCTTTCCCCTCACTCTTTGACAAGACTGCCTGAGCTCTGCCTAATGTTTGGCTATGGGTCTCAGCATCTGTTTCGATCCGCTGCTGGGTGGGGCCTCTCAGAGCACAGTTTATGCTAGGGTCCTGTCTTCCAGCATAGCAGAGTTTCATTAATAGTGGCAGAGGTTGGCTCTCTCCTATGGAGTGGTCTCAGGTCAGGTCAGTCTTTGGATGTCCATCCCTTCATTTTCTGCTCCATCTTTATCCCTGCATATCCATTCTGTAAAGGTACCACAGTTTCTTTATCCATTCTTCAGTTGAGGGATATCTAGGTTGTGTCCAAATTCTACCTATTATTAATATAGCTGCTATGAGCATGGTTGAGGAAGTCTCCCTGTGGTACAGTGGAGCATCTTTTGAGTATGTTTAGGAGTGGTATAGCTGGGTCTTGAGGTAGAACTATTCTCAGTGTTTTGAAAAACCTCCAGATTGATTTCTACAGTGGTTGTACAAGTTTGCACTCCCACCAGCAATGGAGGAGTGTTTCTTCTCCACATCCTTGCCAAAAATATGCTCTCACTTAAGTTTTTTATCTTAGCCATTCTGATAGGTATAAGATAGAATCTCAGTGATGTTTTGATTTGCATTTCTTTGATGACTAAAGATGTTAAACTGAAGAGAATTAAAGATTCCTATATTGAGCTGGGCAGTGGTGGAACATGCATTTAATCCCAGCACTTGGGAGACAGAGGCAGGAGGATATCTGTAAGTTCAAAGTCATACAAGTCATTCACTTGCTTGGTTAGAATTATGACAAGATATTTCATATTATTTGTGGCTATTGTGAAGGGCGTTGTATCCCTAATTTCTTTCTCGCCCATTTATCACTTGTATAAAGGAGGACTACTGATATTTTGAGTTAATTTTGTAACTAGCCACTTCGCCGAAGGTGTTTATCAGATGTAGGAGTTCTCTTAAAGAGTTTTGGCAGTCACTTATGTATACTATCATATCATCTGTGAGTAGCTGTTAGGGCCATGCAGAAGGAACAGCAAAACAGCTCTAGAGTTCATGGCATGCAGCCCACCAGTTGGCATACCCAGGATGGCTGTGTCTCGGCGAGGCATAATCCCAAGAACTACGTGTCCCGAGGTCTTCATGCTGTCACGTAGCATAGCTCTGCTTGTTACCTTTGTGGTCCTTATAAGCCCCTTATGTGAATTGTGTGAACACTATAAAGGGGGCTCCTAGCCCCTCACTGGGCAGTATCATTGGCATAAGCAATAACAATGCTTGATCTCTTTCAGGCATTGCTGCTGGAGCAGATAAATGATTCAACCACCACCTTTGAAAACGATCTACAGATGTAGATTGCTAAAAATGATCATTACCTTTAGGAAGAATTTGGAAAATAGATTGTACAACAAGGTTAGGTAAAGATATTTTTGCTAGTAGCTGTGACGTACAAAATCTTAGGGAAAAATAGATTGTTTAGTACCATGAGATAAAGATGTTTTTGCTATTGGCTCAGATGCAGGAAATCTTAGGGGACAGTTGAAGTTGAGAGAAAGTACATTCTTATTAGTAAAACTAAGGACTTTTTGAGGTTGGCAAAACAAGAACAATGACCCATAGCAGCATTGGCTGATGTGATTCTTTCAAGATGGGCTGGTGACTGAGATGACAATCGTTTTTCTTATTCTATTTTTCTGCCCTCAGCTTCCTGATATGATTTAATAAAACATATTAGTGAGTAGACGAGCACCTTTAGGTCTTAAAGTAGAAATGGCTGATTATTTTTATATAGGAGTTTGGATTTGTGATTCCTTTAAGATCTTTTTTTGGGAGGGAGTTTCAAGACAGGTCTCTCTGTGTAGCCCTGGCTGTCCTGGACTCGCTTTGTAGACCAGGCTGGCCTCGAACTCACAGCGATCCACCTGCCTCTGCCTCCCGAGTGCTGGGATTAAAGGCATGCGCCACCATGCCCGGCTCCTTTAAGATCTTTATAAGATTATTTCTTAAGATAATTGATTCCTTCTTTGTAACTGCAAATTGTAGCCTGCCAGTAGAGAAAAGCTGGCTGAGAAATTCCCTTGCGTTGCTTATACTTTGTTAATATGTAACAAGTTGATTAGGTACAAATGTATGTGGATTCTTGGAAATAACTTCTTATTCATGTTTGTTCCTCATCCATTATATGTAAAACATTTGATCATGTGAAGGCGCTGGGGAACATGATTTTCTTATGTATATCCACTGTAATCATTTATTTATGGAGAAATAGAATGTAAACACATAGTGATTTTTGTACTGCGTGAAAGACCTTACTGAGATATATAAGCTATGGGAGAAAATAGTTGGAATCTTTTTTCATCTACAAAGATGTGAATATGTGTGTAAGGTTTCATTGAAATCTTTTCTATCCACTAAGGTGTGTATGTATGTACGTATATATGTATGTATGTATGTATGTATGTATGTATGTATGTATATGAATTGTAAAGTAAGAAAAACTTGAAAAAAAGAAGCTTTTTTTCTTTGTTGAAATTTATCTGCTGGAGTCTACACTTCATCATCAAGTGTAAGTGTGTGTGTATGTGTGTGTGTGTGTATGATTCTTTTCTTTCTTTTTTTTCCCTTTCTTTCTTTAGATGCTTACCACCATCAGTGCAAGCCCCTGCTAGGAGCCATCAGCCCTACTACCAGCTTGCCACCATCAGTGGAAGCTATTGCTAATAACAATCAGTTCCGGTCTGGAAAGTTGTCCTTAGAGAAAGTCTACAGGGTCACTGGCCAGTCAGCCACAGGATTCACTTCCCACCTGTTTTCCCAGGTTGATGTCAAAGCTGGACTTCAATAAATAGTGGTATTTTAACTTTTTCCTTTTCTCTTTATATCCCCTTGATGTCCTTTAGTTGTCTTATTTTTCTAGCCAGGACTTCAAGTATTATATGAAGAGATATGGAGGGTGAGCAGCTTTGTCTTCTCCCTGATTTCAGTGTTATTGCTTTAAGCTCTTCTCCATTTAATTTGATGTTGGCTATTGGCCTGTGATATATTGTCTTTATTGTGTTTAGGTATGTGCCTTGTATACCTGGTCTCTCCAAGACTTTTAACCTAAAGTATTGTTGGATTTCATCAAAAGGGTTTTGGCATCTAATGAGATGATCATCTTTTTCTTTCTATTTGTCTATATGGTGGATTACATTGATGGTTTTTTTTTGTATGTTGAACCATCCCTGCATCCCTGGGATGATGCCTACTTGGTCATGGTGAATGATATTTTTGATGTGTTCTTGGATTCAGCTTGTGAGTATTTTACTGAGAATTTTTGCATCTGTGTCTGAAATTCCCTTTTTATGTTGGGTATTTGTGTGGTTTAGGTTTCAGGCTGCCTGTGGCCTGATATAATGAGGTTGGCAATATTCCTTCTGTTTCTAAGTTTTGGAATAGTTTGAAGAGTACTGGTATTAGTTTTTTTTTAAAAAATCTAGTAGAATTCTGTGCTAAAACAATCTTTTCTGGGGGGGGTTTCTTAATGACTGCTTCTATTTCCTTAGGGGATATAGGTCTCTTTAAATTGTTTACCCGATCTTGAGTTAAAGTGAGTAAATGATATTGACTATCAAAAAAACCATCCATCTCGTTTAGATTTTAGAATTTTGTGGCATACATGCTTTCGAAGTAAGAGCTAATGATTCTTTGGATTTCATCAGCATCTGTTTTTGTGACTTCTTTTCCATTTCTTCCTGTGTTAATTTGGACACAGTAATCTGCCTTTCTGTTAGTTTGGTTAAGGGTTTGTCTATCTTGGTTGATTGTTTTTTCAAAGAACCAGCTCTTGGTTTTGTTGATTCTATTTGTTTCTAATTTATTGATTTCAACCCTGAGTTTGATTATTTCCTGCATTCTACTCCCCTTGTGTGTGTTTGCTTCTTTTTGCTCTAGAGCTCTCAGGCATGCTTTTAAATTGCTAGTATAAGAACACTCCAACTTCTTTCAGAAGGCTCTTAGTGCTATAAACTTTCTTCTTAGCATTGTTTTCATTGTGTCTCACAAATGGTGGGTATGTTGTGCCTTCATTTTAATTGAATTCTAGAAAGTCTTTAATTTCTTTAGTTCACCCATGTCCCAGTGGTCATTGAGTAGAGAATTGTACAGTTTCCATGCCTTTCTAGGCTTTTGGTTGGTCCTGTTTTTGTTGAAGTGCAGTTTTAATCTATAGTGATCTGATAGAATACAAGGTTTTATTTCAATTTTCTTGTATCTGTTGAGGCTTGCTTTATGACCAACTACATAGTCAGTTTGGGAGAAGGTTCCAGGAGGTACTGAAAAGAAGGTATATTTATGTTTGAGTGGAGTGTTCTGTAGACATTGTTAGGTGCATTTGAGTAATAACATCCATTAGTTTGATTATTTCTCACCTTAGTTTCTGTTTCTCCATTAATGTCACTATTTCTTTATTTAGTTTCTGTCTTGATGATCTGTGAGAGTGGGGTGTTGAAGTCTCCTACTATTTATGTGTGGGGTTTTATGTGTGATTTAAGCTGAAGTAATGTTTCTTTGATGGATATGGGTACCCTTGCATTTGGGGCATATATATTCAGAATTGGGATGTTGTCTTGGTGGATTTTTCCTAACCCGATGTGTTTTCTCAGGGAACAGGTAGTGGCCTACCCTATATAGCAAGTACTAGAAAGCCTAAAGAAGGACATTTAGAACTAAAAGGTGAAAGCGTCCATCCCCTATGGAGAGAAGGAGTGAGACAAAAACACCCACAGCAAATGTAAAAACCCAGGTACAAGATGCCTAGGGTACACATAAACTCTAAAATAAAATGGAAGTTCATGTAAAGCTTATTGAAAGCTTAATGCCTTTTCTTTTGCTCAGAGCAACTGGCCTGTCTCTAAAACAGGATGCGTTTTCTCAGTAAACAGGTAGTGGCCTAGCCTGATAGAGCAGTATCTGAGATCCCAGAAGAGGATATTTATAATTATACAGCCTTGCTTTGATTTCAACATGCTCCTTTGAGAAAGGTTGGAATAAAATAGACCTAGGTAAAAAAGGAGACTGCTAAATTATATCAGTCTATACTTACATGATTTCAAACTGCCAAACAGGACAGGTAACATAATTTGTTGATCCCTACACGTGGGAACGCCTCTGAGACTGACTGAGACATGAAAATGTCGTCATCCAGGACTTCAGCTATCCATGGCAATAAACCTTTGGCTACAAAATCCTCTGAGCTCATCACGCTCTTCTTTGAAATGGCATAGATAAAAATTTGTCTTACAAATAATCATTTCCAATTGACTGTGCTCAGTGCACAGCCCACATATATTAATACAAAAAAAATGTATAATACTAATATTTTGCAGAACAAGAGGACCAGAACCAAAAAACAACAACAACAACAACAACAACAACAAAAAACAAAGCAAGTAGCTCAGATGATCCTGCCTTATAGATGGCCTCAATAACACTGTTTCCTTGAAAATCTTCATCTGGGAAAATTTCAAAATGGCTATGTAGATTGCCCAGCATCACAGACTGTTCTGGTCTGGACTTCGTTAAGCTTCGAACTTCCTCAGTATTCAAAGACTAGACAGAAAAATGTTTCAGCTAGTTTTATTAAGATGGTACAATCTCCAAATTTTCTTGCTTCCCCCAAAAGAAAACTATGTGCCGTTTCCATGCGGAGGTTAGAGGGGGATGGTTTTTGGTTATTCTATGAGTAATAGATGTTTGTTATTATTTAAAGGGGTTGGTTATACGAATGATAAATAAAAGGATAGGTTATTGAATCTACTTTTAGACCAAAGGACATTTATAAGCCAAAAATCTTACATTGGTATAGATCTTGGTATTATATTTTGTTACAACGTGCTAAAGTAGTGTATCTATGTAATTCTTAAAACTGCAGTGTTAAGTTCTAGCCATTTTCAAAGCTACTATTATGAACTGTCTAGGATAAGTAAGAAATGTATAGTAGTCAGACAGTCAAACTCATGTTCATGTTAGATACTAGTTTAGTTAATTACAAAAATAAGTTTCCTAGACTGACCAATAAAAAAATAGCTAGAAACAAGCAATTCAGGTAAAATAGATACATAGATGATATTAAAAAAAAAAAACCTCAAAGATCTACAAAATATGACGTTTAAAGATTGTAGTAACTTAAGGCTTTTTTTTTGACATGAGATAGGTATGCTCCTGGCAGCATGCTTCAAAGAGCATTGTAGTCTTCTTCATATGTGGCAAAGTAACCACTGGGTGAGAAAATGCCACAGTGTCAATTACAGACAGAATACTGTCTAAAGAGGACAAACCGGACGCAGGAGAGTTGTCTGCTGAGCTTTGCAAGGACAAGGGAGGCAAATCATTTATAATTCCTGCTTCACAGAAAAGTCTGAAATATCTTGGGGCCAGAAGGCTGAATATGATGCTCCAATCTTATGGTGAAATTTTGAGGGACTGTTCAGGCAATTAAATATCTCTATCATTTCTATATTTTTGGCAGCTGCTTTCCTGCATGCACTTCCTACATATTTAGATAATATTCATTCCTTCCTGAATCTCTGATGGGGTTGAAGACTAGATAGTTATAGTCTCACAGTTAAACTTAAATTATTTAGGATGATAAGAATTGATAGACAGTAAAGTATTTTATGCAAATGTAAGTCTTACCTAATAATTTTCATAATTGGTATGTCATATATGGTTTGTTATTATAAGAAAAGGAGCCTTTCATTAGACTAAAAGAGGGAGATGTAGGCATAAAGTTATTGTGTAGTTTAAATTCTGATTTTCTGTCTAAGTGTTGTGTGAACTCTGGTCCCCAAGTGTCCCTCTGTTATGTCAATAAAGCAGCTTACAACCAATAGATGGACAGGGGAAGAGAATAGGGCTGGACTTCCTTCCAGCCAGGGAAGAAGGAGTTAGGGAAGCAATGAAGAGGAAAGGGCAAAGGAAGTTGAAGAGGAAGGAGCTAGAGACCATGAAAACTATAAAAATGCAAGTATCGCTGGGATGTTTACTTGGAGTATGACAAAATAACATAAAAGAGTAATAACAGACATAAACTGCTCAGATTGTGTTGTGAAGCCTTGTGTTATAAGGGAGCCTCAGTTATTTGAGTCTCAGTATTTGTGTGATAGCTGGGTTAAGAAACAAGCCATGAGAAAGAAACACCGTTTAATAAAAATAACGTCAACAGATATGGGCGCCCTTGCATTTCAGGCATATATGCTCAGAACTGGGATGTTGCCTGATGGATTTTTCCTTTGATTAGTATGAAATGTCCGTCTCCATATCTTTTCCCTAATTTTGGCTGAAAGCTTATTTTATTATATATTAGAATGGCTACTCTAGCTTGCTCTTGGATCCATTTGCTTGGAAGACTTTTTCCAGCCCTTTACTTTGAGGTAAGGTCTATCTTTGTGGATGAGGTGTGTTTCTTGTATGCAGTACAATGGTGGACACTGTTTCCACATTCATTCTGTTAGCCTGTGTCTTTTTATTGGGGAATTGAGTCCATTGATCCCGATGCTGAGAGATATTAATGACCAATGACTGTTGATTCCCTTTATTTTGATGTTGGTGGTGTTAGTGTGTGTGCGCTTCTGTGCGCTTCCCTTATTTTCGGGGTGGGAGGCTGGTGTGGAATTATCTGTTTCCTGTGTGTTCCTTGACGCAGTTAATCTCTTTGTGCTGGAGTTTTCCTTATAGTATTTTCTGTAGTGCTGGATTTATGGATAGACGTTGTTTAAATTTGGTTTTGTTTTAGAATATCTTGTGATTGAGAGTTTTGCTGGTTATAATAGTCTAGGCTGACATCCATGGTCTCTTAGAGGCTGCCAACCATCTGTGCAGGCTCTCTTATCTTTTAGAAACTCTGTTGAGAAGTTAGATGTAATTCTCATAGGTTTGCCTTTGTGCGTTACTTGGCTTTTTTTTTTTTCCTTTCAGCTTTTATTATTCTTTCTTTCTTCTATAGGTTTATTATTTTTGAGGTTCTTTTCTGGTCCAATCTAATAGGTGTTTTTGTATGCTTCTTGTATGTTTATTGGTATCTCTATCTTTAGGTCAGGGAATTTTTTTTCTATAAATTTGTTGAAGATATTTTCCGGTCCTTGGAGCTGGGACTCTTTGCTTTCTTCCACTCTTATTAATCTTAGGTTAGGTCTTTTTTTATAGTACCTCAGATTTCCTGCATGTTTTGTGTCAGGAAATTTTTAGATCCAACACTTTCTTTGACTGATGTATTAATTTCTTCTATCATATCTTCTACGTCTGAGATTTTTTTTCTCTTCTATCTCTTGTAATCTGTTGGCGATGCTTACGTCTGTTGTTTCTGTTCTCATTCCATAGGTTTTCCATGTCCTGGATTCCCTCAGTTTGTGTTTCCTTTGTTGTTTCTACTTCCATTTTCAGGTCTTGAAGAGTTTTATTCTCATATCCTTCACCTGTTTGATTGTGTTTTCATGTATTTCTTTAAAGGATTTATTCATTTCTTCCATAAAGGCCTCTGTCGTCTTTATAAGGTTGGATTTAAGGACATCTGTTGTGCTTAGGCTGTGTTAGGATGTTCAGGGCTTTACTGTAGTAGGATATGTGGGCACTGATGGTGCCATATTTCCCTGGCTCTTGTTGATTGTGTTCTTACGATGGCCTTTAGCCATGTGGTTGCCGTTGGCGTCGTCTCTGATAGCTGTGCCTCAGGTGAACCTGAGTGTTCCAGGTGCCCCACAGGCTTCTGCTGGCTTTGCTGGTTTTGCCCCTCTGCTGGCTTTGCTGGATCTGCTGGCTGTGTCCCAGGTAGACCAGGAAGGTAGTGACTAGGTGGAGAAGGCTTTATGCTGAATGCTGCTTAGGCCACCCACAGGCCTCCTTGGGATGGCAGATGATGGGGGACAGGGCCCACATGCAGCTCACCTCTGCTGTCTCTACCCCAGGTGGATTTTCTTTATTTTAAATTATTCTCCTCCACTGTGTTTTCTCTGATCATGATTAAATATTTTATATGGCTTTATTTTTTTATGAGTATATCAATTATGCTTTTAAAAATTAGTAACTTCCTTATAGCTCAGAACACATATTTACATTTGATTTAAGTCCTTACTAAATGGCTTCACTCTCTTTCAGTAATAGCACAGATACCTCTTAAGAGAAGTACCTGAGCCCCTTCCCATAGTTTGAGACAGTTGTCTTTTATTTCATTTGCCCATATCTATTAGTACCTGATTAATTATTGCTATCATTAATTTGAATAAAATGCCTATCAATTATAAGAAAATATATTTTCTTTTGCCTTTACTTCTTCCTTACCACTCTTACACTCCCTTTGTGGATCTAGTTTGACATATGTAATTTTCCTTTTCCCCGAAGAAACTCCTTAAACATTCCTGGCAAGGCAGATCTGCTGACTACAAATTACCATAGTGCTTTTGTTTTGGAAAGTATTTCAGGCTTGAGGAGCAATTCTCCCAGATCCAGTATTCTAAACTAGACCATGCCCCATTCCCTGCTTCATTCAAATCTGTGAATATTTTATGTTATCTGCTTCTGTTTTGGTACAGGTACTACCACGGAGTCCTATGTTATTTGTGTTCTTGTTCTTCTAACAGAAAGATGCTTTTTTCCCCCTCTGACTTCTCTTTTAGAATTCTCTTTGTTTTTCTAAAGTTTGGATGAGTTAAGCCTGGGTAAAGTTATCTGGAAACAACGTAACTACCTAGAAATGTGGCTTGGTGTCTGGAATTAATTTGAGAATAAAACTTTATCATTATTGCCTCAAATATTTGTTTTAAGTCTTTTTGACCTCCTGGTATCCCAATATTCTTATGTTTCTTTGGAATTTGCCCAATTTGTGGTCATGTGGCTCTACCTCTTGTTTGTTTATTTTATTTTTGTGTTACCTTTGTTTTGCAGCTGAGAAAGCTCCTAACATACACTTCTGAGCCCGCTAGTATTAATTTTCCATGTATGAAGCCCAGTAAGGAACATGTCGGGGCCATTGCTTTCTTCAGCTTGAATCCTAAAGCATCCTATCGGTTCTATATCGGGTTTCCACATTTCTGCATTGCTGTCTCTTCCTAAACGTGGCCTGCTTTTGCCATCAGAACTCTTGACATCCTTTATTGTACTTGTTTTGAATTTCATATTAATGAAATTCCCAAGTCAATGTAGTTTGTAGGACTAATTTCCATGGGTTGTGTTGAATTTTCTTTCTTATTTTAAAATTTCTCCGTTTGTTTTCCTTTTCTCTCTTTCTTTCTCCCTTTCTTTCTTTCTTTCTTTCTTTCTTTCTCCCTTTCTTTCTTTCTTTCTTTCTTTCTTTCTTTCTTTCTTTCTTTCTTTCTTTCTTTCTTTCTTTCTTGTTCATCTGTCTGCCTGAAGCACTACAGGGGTTTGTGTGCTTTGCTCCTGCTCACGGTTCTGGGAGGGGGTTGGTGGAAAGGCAGGGGCTCTCCTATGGTTGGGTTCTCCTGTAGGGATGAGCCAGTTGCTTTCTAAGCAACTCCCACTTTGCTGCAGATGAGGCTTCCTTCCTCCTGCTGTGATCTTGTCACACGTTTTAAGTTTCTGCATATTCATTATGTATATTGCAGGGCTTCATAAATATAACTTCTTTGAAGCATTTAATACATTTTGACCTCATTTATTCCCCATATTCTTCATTTTTGACACCCTTCTTTCTCCTCTTCCCGTTTGTATCCTTCCTTTCATTCTGTACTTTTATCATGTGTACACACACACACACACACACACACACACACACACACACACACACGGTATAGGAGTATGTGCGTATATAAAACCTGGGGCCCACAAATTAGAGAGGAAGACTATATTTGCCTTTCTCTGTGGTGTGTTATTTCTCTTAGTATGCCAACCTCGGGTTGCATCTATTTCCCAGCAAACGGCTCCACTTTGTTTTTTCCTTAAAGCTGAGTAAAACTCCATTGCATTCTTTATCCATTTGTCCTTTGATGGCATCTAGACTGATAGTGTATCATAGCTGCTGCGGATAGCACAGCAATAAGCATGGATGTACAACTCTGTGGCATCCTGACTTAGAATTCTTGGTGTGTGCTCCCACTGTCAGCACAGCAGTCATAGTATACCTCTAATTTTAGGGGTTGTTGAGGAGGAGACTTTATCCTTATTCCCACAGTGGCAGGACTAATTTATATTCCTGCTGGTAGTAGATGCATTCTTTTTTTCCACTATACCATTGCTGTATGAGTTATCTCCTGAGCTAGCATGGTTTTGTAACTTTGGCTTAAAGTTATGTCTGTAAATATGGTTGTATTAATGCTCTAAGTTCTGTACAAATACTTTTCCAAGTATTTTTTTCCTATATATTTTTAAATAATTTTGATGTATCTGTGTGGGTTTCATCTCCTCCTTTATAAAGGATGGAAAGAAGGAAGGAAGGAAGGAAAAGATAGACAGACTTGAGACCAACCTGCTGGAATATTGTTCTATGGCTGTGAAAAGAAATGATGACAAAGGCAACTCTTATAAAAGAAGGCATTCAGCTGGTGCCTTGCTTACAGTTTCAGAGGTTTAGACCATCGGTCTCATGACAGGAATCAGAGGGCATGGCTCTTGAGCAGGAGCTGAAGCTTTACTCCTGACCCAGAGGCAGCAGGTGGGGGTGGGGAGGTAGTGGGCGTGGAGGGGGCTTTTGAAACCTCAAAGCTCACCCCCAGTTGCACACCTACTCCAGCAAGGCCATGCCTCCTAATCCTTCCAAACAATTCACCAACTGGGGACTAAGCATGCAAATATGTGACCCTATGTGGTGGTGGTGGGGCATCCTTATTCAAACTGCCACAGGGGAAAATTATACAGAAATTTGCGTGTGTATTTTTGATGGATGGCAAGGATATATACTGTGTGAGATGAAGTCAAGATTGTGAACATGGAAATGAACACATGAAAATTATGTTTAGTTGTTCAAAATCTTCAAATCAGAGGAATAGAGGGATCACAAGACTATAAACTTAAGGAGCTAAAAGACGGAAGTTAAAACAAAAAGAGAGGAAAATGAACTATATAAGGGTTAATTTAAGAATTATAAAATAATTCACAAATTTGTAGTAAAAAAAAGTGCAAGTTGATGAAGTATCATTGACTAAGAAGCAGAGAGAGGAAGTCTTCAGAACACTGGAAGATGGACTAATTTTTGAGTCCATAAGTAATTTGGGAAAAATTAATAAAATAATACAGAACGTCTTTTCTTATCATTTGCAAGAAACAAGGAGCATTTTAAACTTTAATATTTTAAACTCAAAAGAAATGTCAGTAAATCCGCAAACTTAGGTATTCTATAGATGACAGTTACAAGTCACACATACTATGACCCAAGTCAAGAGTAAATACATAAACAAAGATCCCACTGTGAGGCTGGGCATGCAGCTTAGATGATAAAGTGTTTGCCCTGCCCAATATGCTTGTGGTCCTGCTGAGTCTGAACCTCAGAGTCATATAAACTGGGTATGCTAGAATAAGCCTGTGCTTGCAGCACTTGGGAAAGGGAGGCAGGGGGATCAGAAATTCAAGGTCATCCTGGACTACATAGTGAGTTCTAGGCCAGCCTGAGCTCCATGAGACTCCATCTTAAGTAAAATAAAGGAAAATAAAATATCTAACCATAAAGCAGTTCTCAAAAGATCTTTGGATTGAAGACTAAACTAGTAATATAATAATAAACCATTGTGAAATGTGTGAGAACCATGTGTGTTAAAATGTCACATGTAGCTAACACTGTAGGCAAAATCCTATAACTTTAAATATTTGTATCATTTCAAAAGAAACAAAACAAACAGGCAAACAGTAGCCCATTTAAAAATCAAGAAATAAGCATGATTTAAGTTTAGAAAAAGTGATGGGTAGATAGGACAAAATCCATGTGTGTGATGAAATGCAAAAATGAGTGAGCACGCTAAATTGGGTAAAACAAGATTTAAACTTTGGACAAGTAAATTGATTGGTCAAGAGATTACTCTTTATGCTGTGATAAAGCCTATAATCAAAGGGTAATCTATGTTAAGGGTCACGATAATCAAGATAATATCTTCGTTAATATATTTTGGAAATAAAGCCAATAATAATTGTGAAAATGGCATCTGCTCACTTTAAGGATTAAAAAATCATGAGCCATTGTTCTCCATATTCTAAAATAAGTTATATCTCCCATTCTTCCATATCTCAAGTAGATGTCTCAATTTGAAAAACTCAAGTGTCAAGTCTATTGTATGATTTTGGAGTTTCTGAAAATTAAATGTTCTGTGGCCACTTTCAAAAAAAAAAAAAAAGAAAGAAAAAGAAAAAGAAAAGAATTAAACTTTGTCTCAGACAGTATTTTTTCAGTGTCACCTAGACTGCCCTCAAACTGACCATGCTGCCTTTTGGAACCTTGAACCCCCATCTCTGATTCAGTTTTCCAAATTCTGGAATGAAACACGTGAGCCAACATGCTTTTCTTAATAGCGATTCAATGATCCAGTACACAGGAAATTATGATTACCTTTATATTACTATACAGAGAAAGGTAAAATATCAGTGCAAGATTCCTAAAGTGATTCAAACAGTAGAAAAAAAAAGCAAACAAATGTTTATGAAACATATTAAAATACTCATTTAAAAATTATTCCCCAGGACCACATAATTTTATGTTGCATTAAAAAAAAAGCATATCCTTCATATGTCATGCGATCTATGGAAAAGTTTACGTATGAAAGACAACAGGAAAAGCACTCAGCATGGTAATTACTCAAGTCAAGACCCTGGGAGGAAAGGGAAACGTGATAGTCCAAAGAAATGACTTTATGTAAAACACTGCAATTTTCCAACAACCAGTTTTCAAAGGAAGGCTGTGAGTTCATTTTTGTTTGATTCTGATTCTGACGCAGTGGGATTGAAAACGTTAAGCTTCTTGGCAGAGTTTCCAGAGATTTGGAAGCCTAGCAGGTTACAATCATCGTGTGCACCTTTCCTTTTAGAACCCTATCAGTTGCCCTTCCCTAATGTTTGCCCGCTGTTCTTACTGCTCACTTCTGCAGCTGACGCTGGGACTCCAGGCTTCCTTGGTTTTGTCTCCAACATGGTTAGTCTAATCATTGACCAGATAATCACCGAGATAACTTAGTGTCTTAAAAACATGTTGAGCCGTTGCACTCGGTAAAATTGGGTGAGTACTTTCAAGGACCACTTTCCGGAGTGTTGCTGGGAAGGCGCAGTTCTTTGGCAACACCTGTTAGTGTTGTCCATTCTCCTTGGCACTATTCAGGTACCTGCTCACCTGTCCTGCATAGGAGAAGCCCTAGTCTGGCCCAAGTCTGTGCCCCAGAGAACAGGTCCTGGCCTGTGGCCCCTGAATCTAAATGATTTTAGCACCTTTTTCTGAGAAAAAGCATCTACTGAGCAAGGTCCACATGGCTGTAACGCCAGAATCCAGAAGTTAGAGGCAGGAGGATTGCTACAAGCTCACAGCTGTCTAGCCTACTTAGGGGACCCCCTTTTTTAACAACTGTTGAATTTGCTGCTGCAGTCAACAGTTGTTGCCAACCAAAGGGCAAAATACAACAAAGAAAGGCTGCCTGCTGGGAATGGTGCTGCAGGCATGTGATCCCAGCTGCTGGGAGGCTGGGGAGGCTGATGCAGGAGGATTGGAAGTTTAAGGTTTGTCTAGGAAACTCAGCAAGAAGAAGAAAGAAAGCAGAGGACCGTGAGCTCAGAGACAGAGGGTCAGAAAAACAAAACACAAGACACAAAACAGGCCTTGAGTTCCATCCCCAGTGCAAAACATACAAACAAGAATGCACAAAACATTAAATAGACACACATTTACAAACTCTGACACAAGGTAAATAAATGATAGTATAGTTGATACTTATTAATGATAGTGTGAGAAGTCACCGTGAATTGTAAGAAGCAGACAGTGAGGCAGACAGCCCTCGGCTGGGAGCAAATCCTTTTCCAGAACACACTCCAAGGTTAGCTTTTCCCTTTCATGTTAAAATAAGGAAATGCTCACGGAAGACAACAAAGCCAAGAATGGATGGATTTTTCAGAAGAGGCCCAGAGCCTAGCAGCTGGTCTCAGAGGTGCACTGGCCGAGAACCTTGGGAACTTGGATGTTAAACACTCTGGCACTCAGGTGCTGGCAAGGGATGAGATTTTTTCCATTGGCATAAATAAAGATACCACTGGCATGTAGGGATTAGAAGCTTGGGAGGAATGTTGATTAAAAACTCTAGAATGTGCAGGATAGCTCAACCCCCACCCTATGTTAATAAGAACAGAACTTTACAGAATAAGCAAGGATTGTATACCTTTTATATGACAAAACATGTTACATGTATTGTTATCCCACAAAGCCCAAGTCCACGAGATCTCCTTGGCTTTGCATTTAAACCTGTGGCGTTGGACGTGTACGAGCCTCAGAAGTCCTCATTCAGCCCACCTCAAATTTTTTGTTTTAGACTTTTAAATTATGTGTTGACAGATTTTTTGTTGTTGTTGTTGCTGTTGCCTTTTGTTTTAGCAACTTGTTTCAGCTCTTAGGAAGACAAGGATAAGCTCTTACTTTAGACTTAATTGAAATTTAACACCTTCAGCCTGAGTTTTCTGGTGAGAGTTGTGAATGCAGGCAGTTCACCAAGTGCACCTAATGAGAGTAAGATCAGCAAACGATTGCAAATCACGGTGCAGAATAAATCAATTAAGAGTCCAGTGCTTGCCAGGGTGCTTGTTGTTATTAATTACCCAGTCATACTCCCCAAACCGTGTTTTAGAAATAATTGAGTTTTTTTTTTTAAGCATTCTTGGAACACAAAGAAGTTTCTTCTCAAAGGACAGAGTAAAAGCAAAAAAAAAAAAAAAAAAAAAAAAAAGCCTCAGCTCAAGGACTTTATTTACTTTATTTACAGTCATAAAGCAAAACACAGCAGTTCTTGTGAGTGGGAACAAACAACTGTGAATAAAGAATCCAAGATAGAAAGCGGTGTGTGTGTGTGTGTGTGTGTGTGTGTGTGTGTGTGTGTGTGTCTGTGTCTGTGTCTGTGTGCGCGCGCGCGCACGCGCATGTTCTGCATCTGATAGATGGGTGTAGGAATATGGAGGTAGGTGACAGATGGACAGAGAAATTGACAGTGGAAGGTGACTATAGATGAAGCCTATTGATGTTTGTGCTGACAAATATTCTGAAGAATGCATATAGGTGCCTGTGCAAGCTCTGAGCACATATGCATGGCACCCACAGGGTGTTCGCTTGGTAGTTAAGCTCAGCACCCGCTCACTGTCTAACGGAAAAGACAGGCCTAGTCTTGGGCACGTCACTCACTTGTTCCCGTTCGGCTGCTTTGTTGATTCAGGTTACCTTCTTCTTCTTGTCTCTTTTTTGTTATATGGAATCTCCCCAGATGTGGTATATATGTAATGTGTCAAACTGTACAGAAAATTAACTTTAAAAAAGAAAAACCAGACTCCTGAAAATAACAACATCAAGAAAAACATTTAAAAGTAAAGACACAACATTGGAGCACCGTGAGAAATTCCAGTCCATTAACAGGACAGAAGAGGGAATGCGAGTGGTCACCTGCAAAGGGCTTGAGAGGGGAACTCAGCCACCACACAGGTTAAAGTTGCTCACGAAGCCAAGTGTGTTATCGCCTGTGAGTCAGTTGTGCCGCAGAAGTTGAACAAGGCTTACAAATGCAGTGTTAAAACTGGGATAGTATGTTTATCTTCAACTAGAGACAGCGCAGGAGTTCTTCGATAAACGTGGAAATCTGGTCGTGGAATAGGACTGTGGTCACGGAATAGCCACTAATTGAGAAAATTCCTTACAGCCGGATCCCGTGGAGGCATTTTATCAACTGAGGCTCCTTCCTCTCTGATGACTCTAACTTGTGTCAAGTTAACACAAAACCAGCCAGTACAGATGATCCCATTAGAAGACCTTTCTGTGGACAGCAGGGTAACATTTAAGCTAAAAGTAACACATGATTTTGTGTGACGATTAAATGATAGATTACACTATGCTACTACTTCTCTAGTATTATAGTTATTTACAGAATTTTTTTTTGTCGTACTTCAGAACACAAAGTCCCTGTCAAATTGGCCCGCTGTGACACACCGTGAAGGTTTGGTTTCTGTGGTCTACAGTGACATTTTGAAGGATGCTTCTCTGTAATGCTCACTATCATAGGCTAGTGCAGCCCTCCTTACAGGTGAAGGAAAGCAAGTTCAGTGGTGTCAATTCGGGGCTTGAATCTCCCGTAGTTCTCTGGGAGACAGAAGAGAGTGTCAGCTGAGAGGGCCAGCACAGAAGGTGCTGCCCGGGGTCCTGGGGTCCTGCTTGTTGTCAGTTGAAACTTTCTGAGTAACTGACAGGTACACGTAGGTGCCAAGCAGATGCCTGCCTTTCTTCAGGCTCCTAAGTCTGTTCTTCTGTAGGAACAAGCTTGTTTGGGGTGGGGGGCGGCGGTCAGCTGCCACCCGTGTGACTGTGTAAGTTAAATAAACCAGCAGGAAACCCTTCAGAATTGTGGTAATGTATTCACTGTCAGTCTCAGGTTTGGACATTTTATTTTCTGTGGCTTCTAAGGTTTCCAAAGGGGAAATTGAAAGGAATAGTGATGCGATGCAGTAGCGGAGACTGCCGGGGGCCAGGGAACCGCATGTTGTCTCCAAATGTGACGTGGTGGGGTTTGTCTGTTTGTTCTTGTTCTTGTTTTTGGAAAAGATTTGACTTGGGGTGTAAGAAGTCATACAAACTTTCTCTAGTGGATTTCTTACTTATGAAAATCAGACTAATACATCTTTATATAACATTTTAAGTATTGGTTACATTTATTTTGATGTTTCATACATCCCTTAGCATGAAACAACTTGAACTTTTCTCTTTTATAGATTTAATTTTTAATTATGAATATGTGTGTAAGAAGGAGACACACACACACACACACACACACACGATGGGACGGAGGGAGGGGAAGAGGGAGGAAGGAAGGTAAGGGCAAGGTGGTGTTGTTTAAGCATTTGAGTGCATTGCCTGAAAAAGCTGGAAAGCATGTTGATGTGGTAGTTGTAAGCTGCCTGGCGTAGCTGAAACAATGCCAGGAAGTGAACTCAAATCCTCTAAAAGAGCAGCAAGTGCTCTTAACCACTGGGCAACCCCTCCAGACCCATTTCAACCTTTCTCACAAAATGAATTTAAGTTCTTTGAAATAAGCATTCATCACCATCATCACCACCACCACCATCATCATCATCATCATCATCATCATCATCATCATCATCATCGCTGTGATACCACACTTATTATTTCTCAGATGCTGTGTCCACTTCAGCTTCAGCCCCAACACCTGTCCATGTCTCTCCCACCAGTCCACTGCCATTACTACTTTGTAGTTTTTATCATTATGACAAAAAATCCTCTGATGGTACTATCAATATCGCCATAATTTTTCTAGACTGTTCTTGCACATTTGTGCTGATAAACTCGTAAATTGCTTTGCTAAGGTAAAAGAATATTTTACTACGCTTTAACTTCATCACATCAAACCCACACATTGATTTAGAAAGAATATTCATTTTTCCTAGCACATCCAGGGCGATGATGTATTTCTCCACTTATTTAAGTTTTCTTTTATGTCCATCAGTAAAGTTTTATGATTTCTTCAGAGCAATCAGGTAATTACTGGTTACAGCTATTCCTTGGAAACTTTTATATTTTCTTGCTACTTCAAATTGAATCTTCAACTCTAGTCTCCAGGAAGTGGTATTGATTTACGTATGTGGCAGATATGGAACTACATCTGCTCTTCTTCTTCTTCTTTTTTTAAGGTTATTTAATTACTACTTTTATACTTCCTTTTTAAAAATTTTTATTAATTTATTCATATTACATACATCTCAATTGTTATCCCATCCCTTGTATCCTCCCATTCCTCCCTCCCTCCCATTTTCCCCCTACTCCCTTCCCCTACGTCTGTGACTGAGGGGGACCTCCTCTCCCTGTATATGTTCATAGGGTATCGAGTCTCTTCTTGGTGACCTATTATCCTTCCTCTGAGTGCCATCAGGCTTCCCCATGCAAGGGACATGGTCCAATATGGGGCACCAGAATTTGTGTGAAAGTCAGATCTCCTTCTCCACTTAACGGTGGAGAATGTCCTGTCCATCGGCTAGACTGGGTAGAGGTTCGAAGTTTACTGCCTGTATTTTCCTTGGCTGGTGCCATAGTTTGAGGAGGATCCCAGGGCCCCAGACCCGCCTGTAGTTTTCCAGGACCCTCTGGATCCTTCTATTTCCTCGTTCTCCCAGGCTTCTCACACCTAAAGTCTCAATAGGATGTCCTCCCCTCTGACCCACTTTCCTGGTAGGTAAAGTTTTTCATGGGGACGTACCCCTTGGACTAGTGTCTTGATATAAGTGAGTATATACCATTTGACTCTTTTTGCTTCTGGGTGAACTCACTCATTATGATAATTTCTAGTTCAATCCATTTGTCCACAAATTTCGGAAATTCCTTGTTTTTAATAGCTGAGTAGTATTCCATAGTGTAAATGTACCACAGTTTCTTTATCCATTCTTCTACTGAGGGACACGTAGGCTGTTTTCATGTTCTGGCTATTATGAATAAGGCAGCTATGAACATGGTTGAGCATATGTCCCTGTTGTGTGGTAGTGCTCTTCTGTTTAGACTGGTGGAGGAGGGGAGGCCTGAGGTGCAGTTTGGACCCTTTGAAAAGTTCCAACCGTAATCGTGATTGTGCAGCACCCAGAAATGGAAGCCGTCCATCGATTCCTGAAGTGAAAATAGTCACCCCTGAAGCTCATCACGTGCGGAACTCCTCATTAGTGGATATTGTGTAAAGCATATTTCCAACCAAACACTTCTGACTTCATTTGTGTTTTTTGTGCACACTGCCCAAATGAAAGTCTATTTAAACCCTTGCTGCTGAATCTATCCATTACAGAGAACAAGGATCCAAATTTCCTCGAATCAGGAAAACTGAGGACACAATTGTTTGAGGATGCTAAGTTGCAGTTTCTGAATTTATCCCAAGTTCCTCTTATTTATTTGTGTTGACTAAGGGAGTCTCTGACTGGCTTTATGGAGTGGGGAAGAAACCGCTATAGAGCCAGCCTTTCATCCTTGGGTCTTGTAAATGTCAAAGCAACTGTGCTGCGAGCAGGGAGTTCCCTGAGAGATGTTAATTATTGGCATAAGTCATCAGTTGTTCCTGAGGCTTCCAGAGTTTTCTCTGAAGTGACAGTCATGGAGCTCAGGCTTCAGAGCTGTCTGATTGGTGGCTGCAAATGTAGCCAACACTCAACAGGGGTGAGGTACTCTCACATGTGATCCGAATGAAAGCTTTGTCAGGGCCTAAAGGAAGCCATTTGCCTCATGTCTACATTGCCAAATGCCATATTGCCTTTTGCCACCACACACTTAGATCAGAACAAGGGGAAAAATTAATTACAAGGTTAATGGCCTGCTCCTGGGTTGAAATAAAAATCCTACTAATATTGTCTTCTTTGGTACTTTTTTTTGGTAACTATTAAAAGATATGAGGGTAGTGCCAAGACAAGTACAGCATCAAATTTAGAATTAATACCGAGATGAATTATTATATTAATAAATAATATTCTTCATGGTCAGAGCAGATTCATAATCAAGAAATGATTATTGCAGCACAAAGTTGAGGTCTTTACTATAGAAACCACAACTAGAAAATGCCATGTTTTCATCATTAGAAAATGTATTTTCTGCCAAAGAGAAAGCCAGGAGAGTCTGGAAGAGTAGATGTACATGGTGTCCTCTTTCCTTCCTCCCTAGTGGACGTTTACTGTAGTGAGTTCCTCTGAATTGAAACATCTCTCTGGAAGAAAGACAGAGAAGTAGAAGAATTAGTGAGTAAAGCAAACAGAGGAGTCTGAGGAAGCTCCCCACAGTTTCACATGCAGTGACAACTGCAAGGCCACTCCTCACAGTGTCACATGCAGTGACAACTGCAAGGCCACTCCCCACAGTGTCACATACAGTGACAACTGCAAGGCCACTCCCCACAGTTTCACATGTAGTGACAACTGCAAGGCCACTCCCCACAGTGTCACATGTAGAGACAACTGCAAGGTCACTCCCCACAGTTTCACATGCAGTGACAACTGCAAGGCCACTCCCCACTGTTTCACATGTAGTGACAACTGCAAGGCCACTCCCCACAGTGTCACATGCAGTGACAACTGCAAGGCCACTCTCCACGGTTTCACACACAGTGACAATTGCAAGGCCACTCCCCACAGTGTCACACGCAGTGATAACTGCAAGGCCACTCCCCACAGTTTCACATGTAGTGACAACTGCAAGGCCACTCCCCACAGTGTCACATGCAGTGACAACTGCAAGGCCACTCCCCACAGTGTCACATGCAGTGACAACTGCAAGGCCACTCCCCACGGCTTCACACGTAGTGACAGTTGCTAGGGGAGGAGACTCCAGCTGAGCTGCCTGCAGTTCAAGCAAGAGACTCTAGAGATGAGCTCTTGAATGTTTCCCTGAGGTGAATGCTTTTGGTGACAGGGATGACTTTGAGTCACCCATGCTCATGTAAGTAACCCGAATAAACTCACTGGTTTATTTGGACTTTGGTGGTGGCTTCCTTTGGCCTATTCTGGAACTCTTAAGATGGGTGAGTAATGTTTGTTTGCATCTCCAAACAAAGAGCCACAAAACGCCACTGAGTCTTTGTGTGATGTCCCAGAGAAATGAGAGAAAATGGCTAGTCTCTTAATTAGCTCTATTCTAACTGTCCATATGCTTTGTCCATTTGCTGTTGGATAAATGACACCCTTCAAAAGGCTACACTGAAGCCCAAAGTTCCAAAGATCCTTAGGATGTGACGTTGGGGGGGAATGGACTTTGAAGGAAGTTGCTGATTGAACCTTACCACTCAATGACTAAGACTCTATAAATGCATGTTTGGGCAGAGACCAGAAGAGACAGGAGGAGGATGCCACGTGAAAGTGAAGGCAGCCATGTAGATGTGTCAGTTGGCACTGGTGGAGTCAAGGTCAGTTGTTGTGGCATTTGACTAGTTGTTGATTTCTGTAATAACCTCTACTATGTTCCTGTCATGTTCTTATACAAGGAATGTCAGAAATGAGGAAGTGTAAAGGAGACGCTAGTCTGAACTGCTCTCATATTGTCATCTTGTAAGGTTACTCTGCTCGAGGGTGCAAGGGAGTCTCCTCTTGTGACTTTAATTCTCTCTTTGCTTGATGGGTAATTCAGGAGGAAGCCATCTTTAAGCTTTGGCTGGTCTTTTTTTTTTTTTTTTAAGTCTCTCTCTCTGTGTGATCTTTTCTGCTTAAGTCTAATGTTTGTTTTCTAGTTATACTGTTTTCTTGTTTCTGATGGATGAACTTATGCTCATTTTCTGGGTCTTTTCCCTTGATTCTCCCAAGGAGGGCTGGCTTGAATTGGCAAATACCTACTCTGTGGAGGTGAAAGAATGCATGCGTTCAGGCAGAATATTTTTGTTGTGGTGGCCTAAGCTGGTGGCTGTTGCCTTTTTTTTTTTTATCACTTTGGAGCCATTAAGTAAGTTAATGTAATGCTTTTGAGTATGGTGATATCGACAGCAGCAGTCTGGCATTTATCAAGTATGACATCTTTATATGATGTTTGACAGGCTACTGATGCTTGTGTCATCTTTTTTTATAATCAACTAAACAAAGTCCAAACCCAGAAGACTGACATCGTCCTGACCTACTATCTTTCTTCTGCATCTTTGACTTGGCTTCCTTCAGTTCCAGGACTCAGATCTCTCAGGGACTTTCCCTAAGCCCCAAACTTACTAAAAAAAAATCTAGTTGTGACCCTAGGAGTTTAAAACCAAGGCGAGAGGCTCTAAACACAACCCACAATGCTTCTTCACTTCTGACCCACTCGACTTGATCTCTACATCCTGCATCTTCTGCTCTTGACAACATTCCTGGGCCTGGAGAGATGCCACGGGACCCACATGCAGTGGATCACCACTGTGTGTAGCTTCAGGGATAAATAAATGCCTTCTTCTGGCCTCCATTGGCCCCCATTCTCATCCATATACATGCACACACATACATGCATAAACTTAAAAATTGTAAAAGTGTAGAAAGACCACTTTTAGCAATTTAGTTTTTCTTTTTGCCCATTTTTCCTGTTTCCCTTCTTGTGTGGATTATATAAGTTTTTTTAAAAAGAATGAAACCAAACTTTTACTCAGCCTGTATTCTGTGCAGAGCCAGGCTAATAAATTTGACAAGTGAGATGAATGTGTGGGTTTGGGATGAAGATGAGCAGCAGCCGCAGCTGGAGCAACAGATGTTACCATAATCTGTATCTGGAGACTCCTCAGCCCTGGGCCTTCCCTCCTGTGCTTGTGTGTGTGTGTGTGTGTGTGTGTGCGCGCGCGCGTGCGCATGCACGCCTTTTCCCTCATCATCTGCCTTGCTAACTGACATCACTTTGGCCCCTGAAGTCATGTGGTGAGTTCTAAGATGTACTTTAAAAGGATCAGCTGAGAGAGCCAGGCCTCTGACTGTCTGAAGGTCTCTGTGTCACGTTGTCCTTGGGCCCTCACAGGGCAGCTGCCCTCCATACATATGTAGGAGGTGAGAGCTCTCCCACCACGCCATATTGCTGTTCATTATTCAGCACCAAGGCAAACACTGTGCTTATCATTTATGGAGCACATCAGGTCATTGCTTTTGATTCCCATTTGATCTCAAAGGGCATTAAACATTAAACTGAGAACAATATTCAGGCCGAATGCTGCGCACCACAAGGGGGAGAACAGTGTACTCAAAGACATCTTGTCTTTATTAAATGAAACTTCCCTGCAAGGGGAAGAAGCAATTTTATTTTGTAGCCCTTTATTCTGTTTTTTTAAGTGGCATAATATCAGATATTAGTTTATAATATTATTGGAGGCCTACTCTATAGTCACAATTGTTTTCAGAGCTCTAATTCATTTCTACAAGTATTGACCAATCACTATTCATATATGTCCCGCTGCTCTATACACACAAGGGGGCTACAAATGTAATCTGTGTTCTACAAATTATTCTCAAATGACTTACGGGGAGGATTAGAGGAGGGCTTATTGATACACATGAAGCAATCAGGGAACAGGAGCTGAGGACTGGAAAGGTGTCCAGAGGCCGTGCATAGTGCTTTTGCAATGACTGTGCTATTCCAAGGGGAGTACTGATGAGTCACAAACACTATCGATGCTCCTGAAAACTGTTGCCTTCAATCAAAAGGCGTACGATTTATCGTGGAAAGTAAGTAATATTGATTATAAATAGATCCATATTTTTTTACTGGGATATTATACATATCTTCTCAGCAAACAGCCCGAATAATGTGACATCACCAGATTTACACAGACAGTGGTTAACTCAGGTCACAGGTTCTGCTTATGACACAAAAAGAAACCAGGGTTGGTGAAAGGATTCTGCTGTATTATCTGTGCCTTTTTGTCTTTTTCATTTGTTCACAAAGCTTAAAATGCAGTCGTTGCCCTTTTCTCTTTGCCTCAAGAGTCAAGATGGCTATCATACCCCTAGTGTCTAGTTCACTTAGTGCAGGTGTCATGAGGCGCCACATAAGCTCCTCCTTCAGGAATGGAGGACCAGAGGCCTTGCCTAAAAGTCACATGTAGTTTCTGAAGTGATCTTCATGCGATACTTGGCTGATGTTTATGAAACATGAACAATTTGTGGAGAGCCATGCTGTGTGCAGTCAGCCTTGCAGCATTGACTAATTCTTTTTCCTTGGGTCCCAACAGAATCTCTTCTTTCAGCCCTCAGTCGAGCTCCCTTCTCTTGGGCCTGTGTTCTTTGTGACCATGAGAACACAAAATGATCTCATCATATCCCAGTGTTAGACCCTAGAGCCTGCAGTTTGAGAAAAGCCGACCCTGACATATTTTGAATAGGATTAAATTGAGTATTATGAGAAACAAGGGTGCCAAAGCAGAGAAGCCAATTTTATTTTCTTAAATACCCAGGAGAGAAGTGGTTTGTTCTAATTGACAGATCTGTATTTCATGGCCACCCTTGGCTACAAGTGAGACTGATGGAATGCTGTATAGCCTGCATATACCGCCCTCTTAAACAAAACATGAGATTGTCTTACTAGTCCAAAAGATCCCCAGAGGCATGTGCACAGGGGAGAACTGACTATCACAGCTCCCATAGAGAGTAAACGTGGCTGGCAAATGCTCTTTTTATCTGGCACACTGTCTTCACATACAAATATTGGGGTGCTGTTATTGGGAAATGAGAAAAGAATGAAGGTAGATAAGCAAATATCAGGATTTTCCACATACAAAATATAGTGATGAGTCATTAATATTAATGAAACCTTTATGATGTACCAGGCATTTGGGCTATGCGTGTTTATACATACTGGGTGAACTTCATTTTCTTAATAACCCTGTCACTAAAATCCGTAGTTCTTTAGAGCTTTCAGGTCATTGCTTTCCCGGGAACACTGATACTGTTTACAACATTTTCTTAGTAGAATAGGACTCAAATAATTTGCACACATTTTCAAATGCCTCCTCCCATATCATCAAGATGCTTTTCAATGACATCATTGCTAACCCCTTTAACAGATGGGTAGACTGAGGTTCAGAGGATTTAAGTGACTTCCTGAAGGCCAACAGGTTGCTACAATGCATAAGTAGTATTTGGGCCACATCTGTCTGACCCTTCAGACACCCCAACCAGATGTCTGATTCCCAGACCCAGTTCAGTTAGTGGAGCTCAACTGCAGGTCACTCCTATCTCCTGTGGAGTCAGTTTGTAGGCTTCTTCATGCCTCTTCTGCATTTATGCTATTCTAGACAACACCTTTGGTGACATAGGATGAGAAATCAACTTGTCACCCCTGAAGAGTGCCAATGGGAATAGGGAACCATGTACACACCAACACAAGTTCACTGGCCACATTCATAAGAACAGTGTATGACACTTGTGAGGAAGGTGCACTGCATCTACTTAAAACCACAGGCAAACCAGAGCCTGAAATCAATTATTAACATTACAAATTGACAAGGTGATATCTTGAGAGCCCTTAAATTACATCCTAACTCCTTTAGTATTCTGATGTCTTAATTTTAGGTAAGGCAAAGTAAAGCCAACATGAACAGAATTTCTCTGCTATCCTTTTTAAATTACACATATGTGTGGGTGTCAGTGTGCAGGTATGTTCATATGTGTGGGTGTCAGTGTACAGGTATGTTCATATGTGTGTGGCTGCCTGTAGAAGCAGATGTGTCAGATTCCCCGGAGCTAGAGTTATAGGTGAACCACCATTGTGGGTACTGAGAACTTAACTTGGGTCTTCTAGGAGCACAACACATTCTCCTAACCCCTGAGCCATCTCTGAAGTCCCCCCTGTGCTATTTTTACTATATAATAAATGATATTTAGTTTGTTTGTGAGATTTTAATTTTCAATGAGGGTTAGAACTCAGGATGAGTTTGCTACTTTCAGCAGGAGCTGGAAGTCAGTTATAGACTCCCTTGCCCCCACATTTGGAATTCACTTTGTTTCGACTGGAGTTGTTGGTAGCTCATCATGGCTTCCATGTCTCATCTGTATTCCAAAGGAGTGTTGGGGGACACGGGGAGAAAGAGAGCTAGAGAGATAAAGAGACAGACATTATAGGCCATAGAAGCAACAAAGCCTTCCCAGACTGAAGAGATATCTAGCCCCCATACATCAGTGTGAGAACTGCTACTCTCAGTACAAGAAGAGCTTGGAGAGAAGGCGTTAGCCTTCTTGAGAAAACTCAGTTTCCCCATTCAGCATTCTAGATAAACAGTTTACATTCCTTTTCATGCATACATGGGACCTCCGAGGACCGTCCCTGTTGGTATCAGGTTCAGACTTGATGTTCAAGATGCTGTGTGGGTAAAGTTCGTCCAGTCTGATTTAACTATCTCTGAGTCAGGTCTAGCTCTCTATGCCTATGACCTGAAAAGAACACTCTCTTTTGTGTTCTTTTGTTGTGTTGTGTTGTGTTGTGTTGTGTTGTGTTGTGTTCATTCTCTTTTGTGACCAACACAAGCCAGCTGGTCATGTATGACCAACAATAGCTGTGAGTCTTCCCATTCAAAAGGGCATTGGGGATAAGTAGGCAGATGAGTACATTTCTTAGATTGCCTTCTGCCTATAGTAGTTGGGGAACTCAGAATGATGCTCATTTTGTGATGTCATTGTCTCTTGTAGTCCCGACCAGTAGTGTTTCAGCATTTAGAACTCTCTTCGAAAAATTTTCAGCCTCAAAAATGAATGAATGAATGGGTGGATGAATAAGACAGAAAAGCAACAAGCAAAGCTTCCTTCCTTCCTCTTTTAAATTGTGTTACAGACACTGCATCAACACAACCTTACAAACTCCACCAAAACAAACCTCTCTTAACTTCAGTCTCATTTAAAACTGCTGGGGAAGGTGTCTGCTCAAACTATTGCACTAACCAAGGACAATACAAGTAGTAAATGTCGAATCCCTACTCTGATCTAGCCAGTGGTCAGGATATTCTCCACAGTCGTGTGGAAAGCGGGGACTGACTCTGACATGAACTCTGGTGCCCCATATTTGGCAGCCTCCTCTGTGTGGGGAGGCTTGAGGGCACTCAAAGAAAGAATGAGCAGACTACTAACACGAGACTTGATAGCCTATGACCATATAGAGGGGGAGGAGGTCCCCCTCAGTCATAGACATAGAGGAGAGGAATAGGGTAAAAGAGGGAGGGAGGGAGGAATGGGAGGATACAAGTGATGGATAACAATTGAGTTGTAATCTGAATAAATTAATAAAAAATAAAAAAGTAAAAAAGCTGCTGGGGAACAGTTCTCTAAGCCACAGATGCCACTAATAAGAGTCCCCTTTTCTCTAGTTCCCAGTAACATTCTCTTCATTTTGCTATTTTAATGTTCTGCCCTGTCCTAAGCCCTTACAGAAAGCCCACTTGAGCATTGCCTTGTGTCTAACAACGATTTCTTCCCAACACTCCTAGTTTCTCCTGTTGCTCATCCTGAACCTGTGTCTGTGTTTTCACTGGCTCCAAAAACACCCTTGATGGCCACCTAGACTCCATAGGCCAATAACAATATGTGACTTCCGTGTCACCTAATTTCTGCTCCAAATGTTCATAAATAACTCTTCTGTAAGTGTCTCTGGACAGTGTGGAGATCCATGTGCACACGGAGTCCAGACCACCCTCTTCCTTATTCCCTTGAAACAGGGCCTCTCCCTGAACATAGAGCTAGGCTTGTAACCACCAAGGCCCAGGTCTCTCTGGGCTCTAACGCCCACTGAACTTGAAGTACAGGCCCATGTGTATCCATGCCTACCTGGCTGTTTTATAAGGGTGTGTGCTGGGATCTGAAATAAGAGCCTCACGGTTAGTCAGCCGGTGTCTTATCCACTGAGCCATTCCCCCAGTCCTGATGTGCATCTTCATGGACTTACATTAACTGAGATTAATTTTAATTCCTAATTTGTGTGATGATGGTAAGCTCCTGTCCTGGTTTAGTTGTGTGCATTCATGGAATTTATTAATAGGATGCAGCCAGCACAGTAAGGACTTTGTAGAAGAAGGCTATTAGCAGTAATGGTGTTATGGCCATGTAACAGTACACATTTGCCTCTTGCTTGTCCCTTCGGAGCATCATTTTTCATATATTATTTTACAATCACCACAGGATGGAGTCCATATACCTGTACAGGTGTCATTCAGGACCCCACCTTCATCAAAGAGGTGAAAATGTAGACCAGGCTAGCCACTACCAAAGTCAGTTGATACAACAGCTGTGCCACTCCTGGCATTTACCCAGAAGACTCATGGTGTGATGACATGCCAAGCAATTCTTGCACATCAGTGTTTATTGCAATATGTTGCACAATAGATGAGCCACAGAACCAACCTCAACAGAGGAATAGCTGAACAAAATGCGCTTTACGTATACAGCAGCAGTTTTTCAGCCATAAAGACAAATAAAGTTATGTTATGTGCAAGAAAATAAATGCGACTGGGGGGCTATTACATTAAGCAAATCAAGTCATTCATGGCTCTCACACTTCATGCAGATATATAAAATCCAGGTGTACAGATACCTTGAATTCAGGAATAAAACTATGACACCAACAGAGATGAAGGGGACTGGAGTCAAGAAAGGAGAGGATAATTAAAAGAGGGGAAGGTAGTAGTGGGGCAGAGACTCAAAACACATCCATACCCTTGCATGGGAGTAAGCTTATGGATACGCTTGCATGGGAATAGCCTATGGATATGCATGCAAGGAAATAGCCTATGGATATGCTGCATGGGAATAGCCTATGGATACGCTTGCATGGGAATAGCCTATGGATACACTTGCATGGGAATAGGCTATGGATATGCTTGCATGGGAATAGCCTATGGATATGCTTGCATGGAAATAGCCTATGGATATGCTTGCATGGGAGTAGCCTATGGATATGCTTGCATGGGAATAGCCTATGGATACGCTTGCATGGGAATAGCCTATGGATACGCTTGCATGGGAATAGCCTATGGATACGCATGCAAGGGAATAGCCTATGGATATGCTTGCATGGGAATAGCCTATGGATACGCATGCAAGGGAATAGCCTATGGATATGCTTGCATGGGGATAGCCTATGGATACACTTGCATGGGAATAGCCTATGGATACACTTGCATGGAAATAGCCTATGGATATGCTTGCATGGGAGTAGCCTATGGATATGCTTGCATGGGAATAGCCTATGGATACATTTGCATGGGAATAGCCTATGGATACGCATGCAAGGGAATAGCCTATGGATATGCTTGCATGGGAATAGCCTATGGATACGCATGCAAGGGAATAGCCTATGGATATGCTTGCATGGGAATAGCCTATGGATATGCTTGCAGGGGAATAGCCTATGGATACATTTGTATGGGAATAGCCTATGGATACGCATGCAAGGGAATAGCCTATGGATATGCTGCATGGGAATAGCCTATGGATACGCATGCAAGGGAATAGCCTATGGATATGCTGCATGAGAATAGCCTATGGATACACTTGCATGGGAATAGCCTATGGATACGCTTGCATGGAAATAGCCTATGGATACACTTGTATGGGGTTAGCCTATGGATATGCTTGCATGGGAATAGCCTATGGATATGCTGCATGGGAATAGCCTATGGATATGCTGCATGGGAATAGCCTATGGATATGCTGCATGGGAATAGCCTATGGATACGCATGCAAGGGAATAGCCTATGGATATGCTTGCATGGGAATAGCCTTTGGATATGCTGCGTGGGAATAGCCTATGGATACGCATGCAAGGGAATAGCCTATGGATATGCTTGCATGGGAATAGCCTATGGATACACTTGCATGGGAATAGCCTATGGATATGCTGCATGGGAATAGCCTATGGATATGCTTGCATGGGAATAGCCTATGGATACGCATGCAAGGGAATAGCCTATGGATATGCTTGCATGGGAATAGCCTATGGATACGCATGCAAGGGAATAGCCTATGGATATGCTGCATGGGAATAGCCTATGGATATGCTGCATGGGAATAGCCTATGGATATGCTTTCATGGGAATAGCCTATGGATACACTTGCATGGGAATAGCCTATGGATACGCTTGCATGGAAATAGCCTATGGATACACTTGTATGGGGTTAGCCTATGGATATGCTTGCATGGGAATAGCCTATGGATATGCTGCATGGGAATAGCCTATGGATATGCTGCATGGGAATAGCCTATGGATACGCATGCAAGGGAATAGCCTATGGATATGCTTGCATGGGAATAGCCTTTGGATATGCTGCATGGGAATAGCCTATGGATACGCATGCAAGGGAATAGCCTATGGATATGCTTGCATGGGAATAGCCTATGGATACACTTGCATGGGAATAGCCTATGGATATGCTGCATGGGAATAGCCTATGGATATGCTTGCATGGGAATAGCCTATGGATATGCATGCAAGGGAATAGCCTATGGATATGCTTGCATGGGAATAGCCTATGGATACGCATGCAAGGGAATAGCCTATGGATATGCTGCATGGGAATAGCCTATGGATATGCTGCATGGGAATAGCCTATTGATATGCTTGCATGGGAATAGCCTATGGATACGCATGCAAGGGAATAGCCTATGGATATGCTGCATGGGAATAGCCTTATGGATACACTTGCATGGGAATAGCCTTATGGAACCTCATATGATGCAGAAGAGTAACAAAGGATGCCCAGGTCTGTATGTCCTGTGGACTTTCCTCCTGATTTCTGTCACGTTCATCTCTGGTGTTTGTGGGGCCTCTTCTGGCCTCACTTAATTCATCTGCAGAATGAATAGCTTGAACCAAATAATACTTTTAAATTATATATGGATGCAATAATGAAATCCTATGTAGTTCATTAAATTATATTTATTGGAGACATTCTGTACCAAACACTGTGTTGAGTTTTGGTAAATATAAATTTAAATACTTGTATTCTTAAGTATCACAGTCTACATGAGAGAAGGAGATCAAGACAGAGGGAAAGAGAGAGAGAGAAAGAGATTAAGATTTATTATTAGAAAATAACCTGGAAGAGAGATGAGAGAAATGAATTTATAGTATTTGGAAACAAGGAAACATATCTTTCACAACAGGAATGAGTTTAAAAGTTACACATATCTAAGGAGATATACATACTTTAGAATGATGCATACAGTTTAGCATAAGCCTCCTTGGTGACTGAGAGAGGAACTAGTAAGGGACACTTAGCATTGCCAGAACAATGAAGGACAGAGACATCATGACATGGAAAACCAACACCTCATTATAGGATAAGGCCAATTGTCAGCCACCTGCAAGGGGCAGCAGCAGCAGCAGCAGCAGCAGCAGCAGCAGACAGGAGCACCAGTCCTCTGTGACCAGAATCCTGGTTCTGTCTGGGGCTTACAGTCGAGGGTAAGTTAAGAGTTCTGGGCGTCTGTCACTTACAGCTTTCCCATCATTTTCAAACCTCTCATATTTTAGGACTCCCTCATTGTGCCATCCGTGCCATTCCAGTGTGAAGATTCACCCTCCCGTTGCTAAGGGACGCGTCTGTGACTTAGGCTCTGCCAATCAGACTCAACTCTAATGAAAATGATTTGAAACATTTACTTCTGTGAGGAAAAGGGCACACAGCTGTCCCTTTGGTTTCCCTGCAGGAATGTGTGGAGGCTATGGGGGTTTAGCTGTGATAGAGACAGTTTTTAGGTCTCAATGGGGGTGCTGTGTTGACTGGTGTTGAAAGGGTTTCTTTGCACAGTTATCTAAGAACCTATTTTTTCATACTTATAAAAACCATCCTGTAAACTTGCTCAATATCATGTATCATGTTTCCCCAGTAACTGTCTTGAACAAATTTCATAGTTTGCAACCAAGAACATTGGCAGAAGCAGTTAGTAAACCTGCACTTGGTTTACACACACACACACACACACACACACACACACACACACACACTCACACTCACATGCATGCACATGCAGTGTACACATACTTATGCCCAGACACAAATTATTGCAGAGATAATTTAAGGAATTAAGAGAATGATCTATTAGTTGTGCTAAGAAATCCTCTCTTACTGCAAGTAGGATTCATCAGAGGGGAATGTAATTAATTTTATTGACATCCTGGATATGTTCTACTAAATTCAAGGACCTAAATGCATGGCCTCATATGCCTCTGTAGTATCTAGTGTCAGTGACCTTGCTGATGGCCTCAGACTGTTACATATTAGTTTAGAATGTGAGAGTGAAGTCATGAGCCCATATTTCATGGCCTTGACTTTGTTGGCCACACTCTGTGGCCCTCCACAGACTCTCTAGCTGGCTCCCTGCTGGCTGCAGACTCCGTGGACTTCCCTCTTTAGTTTCTTTCTCTTTTTATTCTTTCTTCTTTCCTCCCATCCTCCCTTTTTCATTTTTTCTTTCTCTTTCTTTACTTTATACTGTGATCTGCTTATTCAATGCACCAGCTAACTTCACCATTGTTGTGATAACACATTTAATAAGAAGCAAGTAAAGGGGTGAAGGGTTTCTTAGGGTTTACAGCTTAAGGGCACATACATCCTAATGGAGGAGTCATGACAACAGAATCTGCTCAGAGAAGAGAAAGTAGGGCTAGGCTATCATCAAACTTCAAGGCCACCAGCGGCCCACTTTTGTTCAATAAGGCTCTACCTCCTAAAAGTTATACAACACTTCACAACAGCACTGCAAGCTGGAGCCCTAGTGTCCAAACACATGCACCTATAGAGGTTCTTGTTCTCTCAGACCACAATATTTATAACTCTTAATCATCATCATTACATCACCATCTTAGTGAAAATCAGCATAACTGCCCAGGTATATGAAATACCATTTTGGAGACACAGAGTGTCTTTGTCACCAAACCAGCAAACTTGTGAACATTTTACCTGATTGAATGTGGCTTTCCATTCACCAGTTACATTTCATAGGTACTATGTCATTTAATTGATGAGCAAAGCACTCACCAGTGGTTTCGGAAGAGGAAAGAGGTAAGAGGATATGCAAATCAGACTGTGAGTGAAAATTTTTCATCCTGGTCCTCTACCCCAGTGTTGACCTCATTAGAGCCAGAATCAGGAGAATGAAGTGGAAAACCCACTGTGCTGTGAAGAAAGAAGGGCTGGGTCATCTTCTTTAACCTTGGACACATTAGCAAACTTCTTGGGCATCAGTTGCCTGATTTATAACTTAAGAGAAACTTGAAGTCCCAGTGTACATGAGAATTCTTCTTTATAAGTAGATTTCCTTCTAGTCCTTTGATAGCCAAGCTTAACAGGAACAGCAGTGGGTGATCGGTATTTGGCAACTACAATGCCAAGGATTTGACACAGGAGAACCCCTGTAAACTCCACAGCCAACCCTGCTGGGCAGACATAATGGCCCTTATATCCTAGTGGAAGAATGACGTCATTCTGACACAGAGTCTCAGTGATCCATTACAATGTCCAGCAAAATATTATTCTCAGGTCACTTTGTTTTTCCTGTTTCAGATTAGTAATCAGTCCTGGGTATCTCCACTTAGCAGCTAGCTGACTAGTTAGCTTGATAACTGACTAGTTGTGCCTTGGGTCCTCCCTCTGTGTGAGGAAATGATGTCAGTGTTTCTTAAGGCTGCTTGAAGCAATCTCTTACATGGTATTATTGCATGAGGCAAGACAATCTGTCTTATGATCCTGTGGTAATTTAGTTTCCTAACCTTGGAGACTTCAGACGACAAAGATTTGTTGGTTATTATGCTGAATGACCAGTGGATTTCACAAGACTTCTGCTACACAGAGTAACTCATGGGCCCAGGCTGAAAGCAGGAAGGCACCTGCCCTGATAGAGGAGACAATGGGAAAGTTTCATAGTTACATTACTAATCTGAATGTGACCCACACCCATCTCAATGGTCTGAATGGTCGTGTGTGTGTGTGTGTGTATGTGTGTGTGTGTGTGTGTGTGTGTGTGTGTGTATGTGTTCATGTGTGTGCAGATGCACATGCATGTGTATGTGTGTGCCAGGAAAGCTAGAAATCAACCTGGATTGCAATTCCCTGAGTTCTGCACACACACACACACACACACACACACACACACACACACACACTGTACCTTGTTTGAGATAGGTTCTTTCATTGGCCTATAGCTCACCAATTCATCTAAGTTGGTTGGCTAATGATCACCAGAGATCCATCTGCCTCTCCTTCCCCAGTGCTGAGGTTACAAGTGTATATGACCACATCTGGCCTTTTATTCACAGGGGTTTCAATAATCTTGGACTCAGGGTCACATGATTTTTCAGCACCTGCCAAGCTATCTCCCAGGTCTCTGAAAGTGCTGGGTATCCTGATTTTTGAACAGGTTTTGACAGTTACAGATTTTTAACAAACATATCAGATGGTGGCTTATAAATCCCATCAGGTAAAATATGGATGCTTTCCAAGTCACAGGACATTTGGAGGGATCTTTTTTTTTTTTTTTTTTTGTACAATTACCGTACTTGCTTGGCCTTTTTTCCCTGTGGCATTTCTGATACTCGCACCTATCCACAAACAACACTTGGGTGTCATTAAAGAACCTGCCTATCTCATTGGATGTCAGCTGTGAATCACCTTCATCCTTTTATGCCTCATCAGCTCATCTATAAGGCATTGCCCTTTATTATGACAGATGTTATGTCATTCGGTGATGACTGGCCATGGGGAGAAAAGGGTTTAATGCACTGATGTCTCACTTTATTATCTGTGCTACCTATTCATTTTTCAGAGGCGAGTCCTGACTTCATGCCAGTTTAAGCATGAAGCTTTATAAAGTAGATGATGACAGGGTTGGGAATTAAACCTTTAAATCAGAACAAGATCGGAAAGACAAATTGGCAAGGGGCTCTAGTCATTTGGCATCACCTACCATGTGAATATGTGGCATTCACAGGATAACAAGCAGGTCATAAACCCTTGTGTTGTAGAGAGTGGGGGAGGGGCCTTAGATGTTGATTTAGATATGGATGAGTTATTAACAGTGCCCCAAGCTAAGGGATGGGGGTGGCTATGGGTTGGACTGAAATGCTCTTTCCCAATCAGGCCCTTTGTTTGAACACTCAAATGCAGTTGATGGTGCCGTTTGGGAGTAACTGTGGAACCTGACTAGTGGAAGCGAGGGCCAGTCTTGGAGTTGTTATAACCCAGCTCTGCTTCTTCTATTCTACAACCCAGCCCTCAATCTGGTCTCATTCTCAATCTGCTTCCTCTCCCAGCAGGTTATGAGCAAGCCATGATGCCGGCTCCCTTAGCTACGGATCCAGCCACTCCAGCTGCCATGACTGCATCACACAATTGCATTCTGGGCATTTTGGTTGTATAGTTATACTACCCTGTGATATAGACATCTTTAATCACTTAAAAGGTAATCCTGACTTGACCATATTCTTGTTTAACTATCTTAAGCAAATTAATTAGCTTTGTGGGGCTCCTGGTGCCATTAATTCATGCTCTATAAAAACCTCAGACCTAATTGAACTTTTTAATGTTGTGTCTTTACTACCTCATATCAGTGTCTCTTAAATTGCAGGAACTTTTTCAGTTAATGTCGTGTTAAGTAACTACACACACACACACACACACACACACACACACACACACACACACACAACTATGAAAGTTTCCTGTCATGGCAAAGTAAGTAAAACTGAGGTTAAAGTAGAGATAATTCTAGATCTCCTTCACTACAAATAAAAATATGAACAGGTTTGATTAGGTATCAAGCAATACAATGCTCATAATTCTAGCTTACAAGGAATATGAGATCGAGGGCAGGGTTAAGCATCTGAACGGAATGAGTGCATACAACCAAGCTAGTTTCCTACGTTACTATGTCATCTCATGCTTCAGTGACATATCGAAGTCATGGGGGTGATGGATGAGGCCCCCAATTGCTCAGCAGCACCTGGTACTCTCTGACTTCTTGATGATGCCTGGCCTAGTGAGCTTCAGCTGTCAATTTGGCACAGCCTACAATCGCGCGAGAAGAGGCTTTCTCTGCTCAGAATCATGTTCTGCAGGAGACGTTTAGATTTTCATGCATTTGAAAGGATGAAGCCAATTGA
This sequence comes from Acomys minous, assembly GCF_964271855.1. Taxonomy (NCBI): domain Eukaryota; kingdom Metazoa; phylum Chordata; class Mammalia; order Rodentia; family Muridae; genus Acomys; species Acomys minous. Next base: position 63,740,894 of record NC_140485.1, on the reverse strand, counting down.
ATCGCGTGCTCTGCGTGAGTATAGTGATGGCACATAGCTGAGATTCCAATAAATCCACTTCAGCAAGATCCAGAAGACCCCCAAAACTACATAAAACAAGTTTAAAGAAGTATTTTGTTAACATATTTAGTGGAAAAATGAGTGTCAATACTGTTAATGAATGAAGTAAATTTAAACAGGTCAAAAAATCTATGAATCTATCATGATAATTTAGACTCTCATTGTCTTGCTTTAGAGACTCTTAGGATGCCAATTGATTATTATGAAGTAAACAGAGTGGAAACTATCAAGCATTTAACCTCTTTTTCTACATAAAGAGCATATCAGAAGACGCTGCTAAGAAAACAGAAAGTTCTCTCTGTAATTACACGCAGATAAAGCATGGAGAATGAGCAATAGAAGTATAACAGTATGTTACAAATCCACACAAAACACGTGTAGGTAATGCTTAGGAATGAGCAAAAACGCACGAGGGAAAGACCTCACTTTTAAGTGCCTTATGATGGAGATACTCAATACCATGCATAAAGATTTGCATTTCTCCTGCAGAACAGATTTCTGAGCAGAGAAAGATACCCCATAGCATCGTAGAAAAAACAAAAACAAACAGCAAAACATCGAATGGAGGGGAGACTTACCAGACACATGTTGACGCTCTGACTGATAAGCACTAACTGGATATTTTAAGAGGTCAACCAATTAATATATGACTTTGAGTATGACGGTGACATTATGCTTTCATATCTGGTAAGGCCCATCCCATTTCAGAGATCAAGCTGAAGTACTTATGGTTAAATTATAGGATGCTTAGAATTTGCTTCCAAAGAAGGCAGGGATGGAAGGAGTTCAGTGCGAGTGCACAGAACAGAACTGTCCTGCTTTGGTCATGGCTGCTGGCTGGTGATGTGCATGCGGGAACACATTGTGTAGTTTAAAAACATGCTTTCAATATTTCATGATAAAAATCAGAAACACATGTATTTGATAACCATCACTTGTCAACGGTGCACACAAGTAAAGATTAAGAAAGAATTCAATCCAAAAAGTGGCTGAAGAACATGAGTGAGCAGGAGTGTGCAAAATAAGTATGCCAGTTCGTTTTTTATCAGCTTGACACACACAAGCTGAGCTACCTGGGGAGAGAGAGCCTCAGCTGGGGATTTTCCTTCAGTGGTCTGGCCTGTGGGTGTATCTGTGGGGCATGTTCTTGATTGGTGACTAATATGGGAGGGCCATGCCCACCCCTCCACGGGCATTGGCACCATGGTAGCTGGTTCTGTGTTGTATATAAAATGTCACCAACCAAGCCATGGAGTGAAATCCAGTTAGTAGCACTCTTAAGGGCTCTGTTTCAGTCCCTATCTTGACATTCCCAGTGATCAGTGACTTGTCATTAGAAAGTATAAAATAAAATGAACCCTTTGCCCCCTAAATTGGCTTTGACCAGTATTTTATCACAGCAACAGGGAGCAAACTATAACAGAAGTATGATTTAAAAAGCAGCTTCCAAGGAGCTGATGATCTCTGCCAAATCCAGCATGAAACATGAGCGATCCACCTCACTCCACTTGCTGTTGAGTGCAGGACCTGGTGCTAGGAGGTGTGCATGTGCGATGACATGTACACGCACACACACGCGCACACACACACACACACACACACACACACACACACACACACACGATTCATGCGCACCGCTTAGAAAGAAAGTTACAAAGCCATGTCTGAGAATTCTGCATTCACCCATGGGTCTCCTTCAAAATATCTATGTCCAGATACAGGTGTCTAACTAGCTGCCCTAACTAGTTCCGTATTACATAAGCCTCGTCTACCTCGCCATAGTAACCACTATCAGTGTAGTTAAAGCTAGTAAGTAGTTGTACAATGATCAGTGAGACTCAATTATGTTGTAAGGGCTGTTCTGATGATAATGAAAAATACTAATTATGAGCTTCAGAGTCTCCTAAATTAACTCATTATGTTAAACCGTATTGAAAATGAAGATAGACAACCTTGCCAATTATCTGGAGCAATTCCAGTTCCCTTCCATGTGGAGGAGACACCGCATGCTCCGTTCTGCAGCTCCTTTTGGTAATCAGGAACGCATTTCCTCGTGTCTCAGCCGAGATGGTGATGAGAGTTTATTTTAAGCCCACTGTTCAGTCACAACCAGTGGAATTAATTATCACTTACTGATGTTCTACACAGGTTTTTTTTCTCAGATAACTAACCTCGATTTACTTAATCTTTTTATCAACCCAACACATACGTAGGCAAAACCCCAAATTGCCATCTCATTTCCTGGATACCAGATTACTGTATGTAGTCATTTGCACTGTGATAAATTTTAAGATGTCATTTAGTTTTTTTGTGGGACAGTGAGGGACAATAAAAATTCCCCATCTCCTTTTTTGTATGTATGCATGAATTCACATGTACATGTATGTAGGTGCATGTCCATGTATGCGAGTGTTAATGTACAGGCTGCAGGTGAACATCAGGTGTCTTCCTAATATGTTATATTCCTTTCAACTCACAGAAACTGCAGTTCAACTAGACTGGCTGAGCCAGCAAGTGCCAGGAATCCTCCTGTCTCTGACACCACCCATAGTGCCAGGATTGCAGGTGTGTGGGACCACGGTACCCACTGTTCATGTGGGAGCTGGGGATTTGAACTCTGGTCCTCATGCTTGGCAGACAGGCACTTTACCCACCAAGATGTCTCTGCAGCCTCTAGTGTGTATATTTAATAGCATTAGAAGGGAATAAAGTGAACCTGAAAAATCACTCTCTGCTTATTGAAAACCCAAGGTTAGAAGAGAAAAAAAAATCCTATTGAATGATCACCGTCAAACTGTAGCTTTCATCTGAAAAACTCATATTAGCACACATATGGAGGTTTGAGTTTCAGTCCCTGTATGTTTTTCTGTTCACGGACTTTTCTGCAGGTAAAAACAAGTCGGCTCTGTAGTTCCCAAGGGAGGCTGGAAAAATACAGCGCACAAATCAAACTGTTCTGTTTTTGATTTTTAAAGAACGGTGAACACTTCAAATGGACTCTTTTTTTTCCACTCATAGAGGACTGGAAAAAAACTAAGGAAAATCTTTCTGACAGATGAAAATCCTATGCACTTTGTATTTTGCTACGGATGAAGATTGGCTGGAACATGGGCACACGTTGGTACAAGGAGTCTCAATGGCCACTCACAGGCTATGGGGAGAGTTGAGTCTTCCGTGCAGAGAAGTTGTAGCCTCGGGCGTCTGAGGGGTCTACTGGCTGGCTCCCAACTTCTGCTTTCCTCCCATGTAGTGTCAAACCAGAGGGATGATGGGCGCTAGGGAGAAAGGGGGAAGATGAGAAAGATATCTGCGCTCTTGGAGAAGGCAGAGAAATCTCTCTCTCTTTCTCTCTCTCTCTCTCTCTCTCTCTCTCTCTCTCTCTGTGTGTGTGTGTGTGTGTGTGTGTGAGTGTGTGTGTGTGTGTGTGTGTGTGATGGTGGAAAAGGCTGAGTATTCCCACGCTAGAGGAGTTTGAATCAGATCTGTTCCATCTTGCTGCAAGTCTAGCTTTGGGCTGTCACACCCGCCCCCCCCCCCCCCTTCACGTGGTCTGTAATCCTTGCTACTTGAGAGAGAGAGTGAGGCAAGAGGATCTTATGTTCATGATCAACCTGGGCAATTTAGTGAGTTCTTGCTCTGGGATTAAAGGTGTGTGGGGGGGGGGGGGGGGGGTACTAAGGATGCCAGTCAGTGGTAGAGCATTTATCTGGCATGAGCAACATCCTAGGTTCAATTCTAAGAATGGAAAGAAAAGGAGTCTCACTCAAAATCTCAGTCTTCTGGAGTATGGCACTTAGTGTCAACAAGAACAAGCCATGGACATATCACAAACACGTGTGGAGATACACAAATGTTAAAACGTGTGGTTAACACTGGATGGGTAACCCTCAGGTCTGGTTAGCATCATGTGCTAGGACGCCACATATGTAGTGAGGCCTGTTCAGTGTTTGCTTTGTCATAGGTAATTGATCTATAGACTAAACTCTAACCCTCACCCAAGGCAGGTTCAGAAATGAATTGCCCTCTGGGCATAAAGATTACTTATAGTTTTGTCCAGGCTGGTGACCCTACGTCTCCTGAAAAGAAGCGTCACTGTGGGGTAGTGAGTGTGCAGCGTGAGTGAGAATGCATTTGAAGATTTGCCAAGAACAACATTCATTCATGGATTCTTACCTCCATCACTGGCATCATAACCATTGCACTGTGACCTTCAGCATGGAGGAGCTGATGTGCAATGTGTGTGTGTGTGTGTGTGTGTGTGTGTGTGTGTGTGTGTGTGTGTCTGTGTCCCCTCTATCCTCTATTCTGAGCTTGAGCTTTTCTAAGTTATGGACTGTGTAGATTTGCCACATGGAACTCCCCGCTGAGAACTTATTAACCTTACTAATGTAATTGACCTAAAACAGTGAGCACAGTTCGCATGATGAGGCTGCTGGGAAACAGCACAGGATCTTTTGACATGAGGGATAGGCACTCTTAAATTAACCCAGAGAGTCCAGCAAAAATAACCTTGCAGTTTCTTTTAGTACCATGTGCTCTGAGATGGAGAGAGGAGCTGAATATTTCTCAACAGCCTCAGCACCGGTGGCTCCATAACTCTTTAAATGAATATAGTTTTCTACAAAACAGACTAATACAAATCCTCACCAATGGCAAGGATGGTAAGCTGGTACTTCTTAAGAGTGAGGGCCAAGTGGCCAATCCACAGATCTCCACTGTAGGGGAAAAAAACCGCACAAGTCAGACATGATCAATTAATTATATGAAAAGAGGAAGAGATGGAGAAGGGAAAATTCTTTTTTGGGGTAAAGTAAAAAATGATGCAGACATAAAATAGATGTAATGGAAAAGCACAGGAGTTGTATTTTTCTCCTAGCATTGAAAAGAAACCCACTGTAATTACAGAGGTGAAGAAACCTACTGTAAATACAGAGGTGAGGTCCAATACATTTCCTGCCTCCCACTCAGAAGTAAAGAAAGTGAACCCACCCAAGCAAGTTCCTCCATGCCATCATCTTTGCTTTTTAGCCCATCAGATCTTTTTCTATTGGTCCCTCACCGCTGATTTAGTAACATAATCCAGTCTCTCATAAAAGAAAAGGGGAAGATGGAAGAGAGTTGGGGAGATGGCTGAGGGTGTGAAAGCTCGTGCAATTGTGGCTAAAGACTTAGGTTTGATCCTTGGATGCACATGGTAGAAGGAGAGGCCCAATTCCCAGGAGTTGGCCTTTGCACCTCCACACACAGGCTGTGGCATGCACGCATGTAGGCACAAAATAAAATATACTTTAAAATTAAAAAAAAGGGAAGAGGAATTATTTCCAAACTCACATACACCTTTCCATTTTTGCTTTGTTGAGACAGGATTTCTCTGTGTAGCCTTGACTGTCCTGAACACTCACTTTGTAGGTCAGGTTGGCCTTGAACTCACAGAAAATCCCCCTGCCTCTGCCTCCCTGAGTGCTGGGATTAAAGGTGTGTGCCACCACCACCCGACCTCTTTCCTTCTCTTTCTAAGACAAATCTATAACATGCTTGGATAAAATATCTATAACCCTCCAACCCACTTCCCTAACTTTGAGCGCCTTCTCTGTTTGTACAAAGCAGGCTTTGTGTATTACTTGGTGAACACTTCAAACATAAAAATATGTTGGATTTAACCAAATGGTGTTTGGCATTCAGGGAAAGTCTCATGTGACATTAGTTCTTTATTTTAATGATATTGTGTAACACAAGAATTGTTACTCAGCTGTTAGATCTGGCTTACATTCCAAAGAACAACCCTACTCACTTTCGTATGTAATCTATATTTACCTTTTACTGAATTTGGTTTCTACTGTTTTGTTGAGTACTTTTGCATCTTTATCTTTAACTCATATTGGTCTGTAGATTTCTATTCCTGTGATGTATTTGGTCTTAGTATTGATGGGGTGGTCCCCCCCCCCCCCCCCGCAAAGACCGTTGTCAGGATTCGTGATTTGCTAGAAGGAATCGGACAACCCAGAAATGTTGTGATCATTGTGGGTGTGTTTGGTCATGCAAAGGAAAATGGTCTGTTGAATCGTGTGAAGGAGAAAATGGAAATGTACAGAATTTATCTCCCAGGGGAAGCCCACCGGCCCCTCGTGTGCTTTCTGATGCTGTGTGATAGTGTGCATAGAGCATTGCTGGCCAGGGAGCAGGTGATGTTGGCTTTGAGGGTCACACATTTAGGAATGGGGCACCAAAGAAGAGACTGACTGTAGAAACATAGCGTCCACTTGCTCCTCACCTCCAACTTCAGTCAAATTGCCAGAAACAACGTGGTCCAAAGCTCCGACACAGATCAGGCCTTCCTCCTAAATCACACCACTGACATGGACTGTGTGATTTATCAAGGTCAGTCCCTTTTAGAATGTGCAGAGTTAGAAAAGCCATTCCTGGTGAGTTAACAACTCACAGTGCAGGCAGCATTCTCATGTTGATAACCATCATTCTTCAGCTGTGGGGACGCCCCATGTGTGTGGATTTTCTTTAGCATTTCTGAACATTGCTAACCCATTCATGATAAATCTCTTTCTTTTGTAGAAGTGTCATCTCTATACTGCTGGCTCCTAACTCACTTATGTCTCTAAACCCATATGTATCAACTGCTCATCAGAGAATGGACCAGCGCATTAATACCCACCTTCTCAAGTACCTAAAGACAATGTGTTCTAAATGAAACTCATCATTCACGTGCTCCCGAGGCAGGAATGGAAACAGGAGAGAGCTTTGTTCTACACCTGTTCTTGGGACAAGATTTTAAATCTCAAATTTGAGATTTCCACAATTTGAACACACTCCATCTCCTCAGTTTCATGCCAGTTCCTATGGTGACACAGTCCACAAGCCGTGTGTGTGTGTGTGTGTGTGTGTGTGTGTGTGTGTGTGTGTGTGTGTGTGCACCAACACTGTGAACATGTATGACATAAATGTGTAACTATCATGACAAACATTCTGTGGTTAGAAGACAAGGTCCAGGAGTCACTGGGTTCCAAGGATCAAACTCAGATCTTCAGGCTTGTCCACAAAGCATCCGGTTCCTGTCCCAACCAAAATTCTTGCTGTCACCTGTTTAGCCCTGACCTTTACTTATAGCATTGTTATAACAGGATCCTCAGATGGAGGTATGTTATGCATTCCATCGTCTCTTCACACTCTAGTCCCAGACATCACAATCCTATGGGAAGACTGAGAGTAACTAACAATCCTTACTCTCTCATGTTGGTCCCAGAAAACTTAACCACCAAGATATCTACAGAGTAGTTTTTGTAAGAAGCAGGTCTAAGACTTCCTAAGTATCCACCCTGCCTTGCTTGACAGCTCTTCAGTGGTCTTCTGATTCTCTAGGGTGGAGTTCACCCTCACCCTCAACACAGCATAGCATGTCACAGTTGGTACCTAGGTTGTAACCCTGTCTGATTTGTCTCCATTCTCCATCATGTTCAACGCTCTTGCTAAGAGAGGATACACGATTGCTTTACTGGAGTTTCCCACACACCAACCTCTTCTGTGGAACCAGCTCTGACCAGGAGGCTCTCCACTGGTGTCAGTGGTTCTCTCTGCTGCTCCAGATGGTTCCAAACAGCTTCTGTGAGCTTTCCTTGACACCTCACACAGGTCGGGATGAGACGCAAACCCAGACATGGAACTTAACACCTGCCTCCTCTCTCATCAAAGCACTATTTTCTCAGCCTCCTTCCTCTGAGTTAGCTACGCTGTCTTCATCTCTTCTGCTTCAAACATTGCAAATCCTCTGAGAAGGTATTGGGTGATCCACAAACATCTGCCTTGTAACAGACTTTTTTGTTTTGCATGGCTTTACTTTTAGTTCAACAAGTTGTGTATAATCTTCTAAGTAAATACATTTTCAAACAGGTTCCAGGTTTGGTGAAAGTCACAGGGTAATAGATTATTAAAATATAGGGTTTGTAGTATGCATTTCCTTCAGTGAATGTGTTGAAGGAGCCTGCGTCAATGCCTGTTGTGACCCAATATCACCTTGCATACTCCTTTCCTTCCTCAAATATATCATTCCTGTGTCCTATGCATAAGAGGCTTTCTATAAATGCTGCTTTAATTGAATTTAATTGTTTGAATTTTATATCTATCCAATCATGTGCTGTGGTGTGCCCTTTGAAAATTTAGCATCAATCCCTGACAATAAAGGTGACTTTAGCCACTGGACTCAGACTTCAATATTCATAAAAGGAATGCCAGACATAAGAACATAATTCAGACAGGATGTATTTTAGGTCAGAACAAGGTACATTGCATTGAATTTTTAAGTCACTGCTAGAGACCCTCCTGAGTGGAAGAAAATTTGAAGCCTTGGATGGTGCCCAGACAAACGGGAGGCAGAGGAGACACTGACACTTGAGCACAAAATTGAAAGGACTCCAAGGATTTGGCATTGTAGATGAATGCAGCCATTTTCAAAATCCCAAATTATAATGTAAAATTTGATGATTAACCATCTATACAAAATTTAAATAAGCATGTCACTGCTTAAATACCCAGAATTATTGTTCAATTTTAACGCATTTTTAGAGTCACCTGAAATGGTTTTCACGACATGCATGGCTAAGAACTGTGTGCAGCAACCAAGTTCCTACGCCTGGGTGCTTCAAAAGGTCTAATCTGATGATAGAAGCCTAGAAGATGCTAGAGAGCCACAGGTGTCCAGTTCATTTTGGAACTAAGGAAACAAGTTTGATATTGGTGAAGGGTGGTACAACATCATCAGCAAAAAAGATAGACACCAGTAAGATATAAAAGCAGGCAAATAACGCTGACCATTTCCCAGACCATTCTATGTCTGGCTGCTTACTGGAAGGTGCCATGTGCTTTGTGGAAGAGAATAGCCCCTCAGTGTATCCTTCCTGGAAATACCCCCAGATTTTGCCAGAAGTATGTCTCTTAATTGATTCTTGGTCACATCCAGCTGACAATCAAGAACAACCAACGTGCATGCTTTTATTAATTTCTTCCCTTTGTTCTAAAATAGCAAAATGTCTATTTCCCTAAGCACCAATGTCTACTTCTAGGGTAATCGCCTTTGGAAGCATCCAGCAGATATCCAACTAAAAGAAACCAATGATAACTAGTCTGCCTGAGAGTCATGGGCCAGAATTCAATTTAACGATAGGATTCTAGATGCGGATGACAAGGTATCAGGGGTAATCTGGCATTTAGATTCATCCACAGAAGAAGCTGTGTTGGTTAGTGTTTTTTCAAGTTGACACAAGGTAGAGTCACTTGGGAAGAGGGAGCCTCAATTGAGGAGATGCTACTACCAGAACGACCTGTAACTACCGGTATTTGTAAAAGCAAAGGCTATGGGAAGATGAGTTTGTTCATGCTGCTCAATGCAGCATCATTGTGTGACAGACGCCAATGGCCGTACACCCAGGGTTTGGCTCATAGGAAGAAGAGTGGTTTAGCTTTTACAAATTCAAATTACTTACATCGATGCTGTCACTAAAGTATACATAACATCTATGCATCAACATATCTTATAACAGCTTGCTTCCTGTTCTTTGAGTTCTCTGTGCTACCCAATCTACTTTTCTCTGGCATACCAAGACATGTCCATTGTCCTAGTTGTAAAGTTACTACTGTACTTTGCTAGGGATGAATGACCTTCCTTGACAATATATATAAACCGTCTTTGCATATTCTGAAGTCTATTTATGGCAGCATCTGTACCTGTTCTTCACCAGATTGCCTCTCTGCCTCTCTTAACCTTTTGAGCCATGTGCCCATATGCTGGTCCACTGATCGTTAACTTTTGCATACTATTCCATTGCCTGGTGACCCCAGCTTACTTTTGCATCTGCCATTAATGAGATTTTAATTTTTTATACTTCCCAGTAGGCCAACATTGCTCCATTTTGGGACATATTTTCCCATCCAGGATAAAAGACTTATAAGTCAATTTCAGGGTGGTGTAAATTTGTAGCAATGGATTTATCAATGCTGCTAAATTCACCTCCAAACTAGTTATAGACATCTTGCCTCTCTGTAGCAGATACAGGAATCCTGTATATCATTCATGCTTATACATGGACTTAGACCTTTCTGAAGAGTTTTGCCTTGTGTAGGATATAATGTAGTATTTCAGTTTCTATTTTAGCATTCACTCCTACAGTTACAATGAATATATGGGTTTGTTTTTCCCAGTACAAGAGCTTGAAGATAGGGTGATGTATACAGTAAGTAAGTATCTTATCCTGAGGTATGCCTCCCCCTAGCCCTTATAAACAATTTTTATTTTGAGACAAGTTCTCCAGACTGCTCTTGATTTCACCCTGTTGCCTCCAAAGGCCTTGAACTAGTGACCCTCCAGCCTTGGATTGCAAAGAGCTGGGATTTCAGGTTGGTACCACCAGGTATCCTTTAAAACATTGTTTAAAGTCTAATTTTCATTTACATTTTCACATCTAAAGTTCCTGCATGAAGTTCTTAGTCATTTTCTTTCATAGTTTTTTCTTTTTCTAATCTTTCTGGAGGGCATGCTAATATATTTTTATAGTTTCTAGTCTATATGTAAAAATTTCAAATACCTTTGTTTGAAATTTTCAGCTAATCCAAGTTTATGCTTTACTTGTTTCTTTTTCTATTTTGTATTCTTTAGGAAATTCACATTTTCATGCATTGAAATATGATCTGTACACAACTCATTTCCACCTTCTATTCCCAATATCCCTCTATGACTCCCCTTCCTAACTGCACATCATCTCTCTCTTCTGTCTCTGTCTCTCTGTCTCTCTCTGTCTCTGTGTCTATCTCTCTCTCTCTCTGTCTCTGTCTCTGTCTCTGTCTCTCTCTCTCTCACACACACACATACACATACACACACCTGTGATAATACACTAACTCTAGTTAGGGCTTCTCATATTTGCACGGGTTGATCCCGACCAGTGGTTACACACTAAAAAAAGCAAGAGTCTCACTTCCCCAGAAGCCATCACTTGCCAATAGCTCCTCAGTGTGGAGTGGACCTGGGGATTCCCTAGTCCATCTCTGTGGGCATTTGGGCTTGATTAGTCATGCTTAGGTCTTGTGCAGGTAACCCGTGTGGTGGTTTGAATAGAAGTTGATCCCATAGACTCATGGGTATGAGGGTGTGGCCATAAGGAGTGGCACTATAAGGAGGCATGGCCTTGCTGGAGGAAGTGTGTCACTGTGGGGGTGGGCTTTAAGGTCAATATGCTCAAGCTATACCAAGTGTGGCACACAGTCTCCTGGTGCCTGCAGATCAAGATGTAGAACTCTCAGCTCCTTCTCCAGCACCATGTCTGTCTGGATGCTGCCATGCTTCCCACCATGATAATAATGGGCTAAATCTCTGAACTGTAAGACAGCCCCAATTAGAAGTTTTTCTTTATAAGAGTTGCTGTGGTCATGGTGTCTCTTCACATCAATAAAGCCCTTACTAAGACACCCTGTTATAAGAAGCCAATGTTAGCCAGTCTGCCTGTGCATGATGGGCCAGAATTCAAGCCAAGGACAGGATTCTAGAAGGGATGACAAGGCTTTTAGAAGTCTATCTGACTGTGAATGCATGGGTGCAATGAACGTCTTATTTTTTTCTGGGCCTTTTGGCTGAGATGAAGTATATTACCTGTTCTTGGCTGAAATAAATGTCTTTTGATTAACAGCATACTTTTATTTTTGTGTAAAGTTAACAAAACACAATTTTGTTGCATTTAACTTAATTTTTTTTCTATCTGCAAATCATATTTCCCTCTCATATATTTTGTGTCATTCACGTGTGTCTGCTCAGTTTTATGTTGCTTTCTAAATGCTAATTTTCATCATTAATCTTTCTTGAATTTTTATTGGATCTAGGGAAACCTAAGAAATCAGTCAATCCCACCTCAAGATACATGCATCTTTGTTGTCATTTCCAGAGATTATGATAAACAACTTCCTCCAGTGATATTTGAATAGACTTTTGGGAGATGGAGAGTCTATGGAATGCTAAGCCCAGTGGGAGAATACGCTCACTCATCATTGGTGGTGGGGAGTCAGGGCTCTGTCCCCCAGGTCCCTACCCAACTCCACTACCTGAGAACTCTGATACGACCTCTAAGGCCATCTCAACCACTGTGGACAAAGAATCTCTGAGGCCATGCGTGGGTCACATGCATCTTCTCTGTTGGGTATTGTGTCACTACAAATTAGCTGGCTATTACAATAACTAATGGTCGCTGGCCGTTTACAGCAAGTATGGTGTGCTGTCAAATACTGTGCTTTAAGGAACACAACCATCTTTCAGTGGGCAGACCCCAACTCATCCATCCTTTCTCTATCCCCAGGGCAGTGCTACATTTTGAACTGGAGGGGGTGGTCATTTTGTCTTCTTGTTATTCTGGATTATTTGGTTATTTGAGTAATAGTCCTTTGATACAGGTATCACTATTAGCTTTTGAAATTGAAACAAGCAAGCAACCAAAAAAGGCTCTCTTGAGATCCTTAGTGGAATTTCATTGGGTTTTGACTAATAAGGTAGTTAATATCCTTACGGTAATAACTCTCCCTCTCCTCAGACATGGTGCATCCTTCCATTTATCAGACTATGTACTCAATTTGTATTACTTCGTATTTTATTATTATATAAGATTTTACCTAAAAATCTTGTAATTTTTGTCAGCAATGCCTTCTGATATTCATAATTCTGCTTGCTAATTCTGGTGTCTTTTAAAGTTTATATTTGTCAAATGCTGCCTGATAAGATGCCTTTTAATATGTATGTGTGCTTCTATGTGAGCATATACTATGTGCATACAGGTACCTGAAGAGACCAGAGGAGAGAGCCAGAGTTATAGGCTGTTTTGAGGCACTTGCCATGAGTGCTCAGAATAGGGCTCAGTGTCTCTGGCAGTGCAGCAAGGCCTTGTAACATCTGAGCCATTTCTCCAACCCTTCCATAGGGGTTATAAAATGAAGTCTTATGTGTAACAGCCTTGTCAATCATAATAGTGTGTGTGTGTCTGTGTGTGTGTGTGTGTGTGTGTGTGAGAGAGAGAGAGAGAGAGAGAGAGAGAGAGAGAGAGAGAGAGAGAGAGAGAGAGAGAGAGAAATGATTATATGATCTCTGCCCAGTCCTTTCCCCTGTCATTCCCTGATTTTTATTACAATCAGAACGGTGGGGAAAATCAACCTTGGAACAGGACTCTAGTGCCACATGGGAGGAGAAGGAGGCAGTGATCTTCTTTCTGACATAATCACTCTGTGGCTTTGAAGAACCTATAATTTCTCTAAATATTAATGTGCAGTTATCATTACTTACGGATGTTCAGTTGTACCTGTCCTTTGCTCTCTTGGAGCAAAAAAGCCAAAGGATATAAATCGTGTGACAGTTAATTACTCGATAAACCCCCTCTGCGACCGACACTATTATGTTGGTTCTTATCTTTAGCACACATCCCAGGGGATTTGGGATGCAAGCTTTGTGAAGGTTTGTAAATGTCAGGCAGGGTCAGTGGGTTTGGTGTCTTCTAAATCTGGGTTAGAGCATTTCAACATTGCTGCTGTTGAGATTTGGGGATGTTTGATTCTTCACAACGTCTAAGTAGAGGACTCTCTGCATTGGATCCTGGCTAGTAGCGTACAGACATCTCCTCACTAAGTGACCCGAGTACTGCGCCCACCTTCCTTATCACAGTGGTGCAAAGAATATGATCATAGTTTTAGTGTCCCCAGGAAGCAGAATCCCCTCCAGTTAGGAACCCGTGGCCTGTGTGAATCTCTAGTCTCTCTGCTGTGGTTCTCTCACATAAGCTCTGTACATTCCCCCAAGCTACACACAAACTTTAATTAATTTACAGTTCTCTCATATTATCCACCCAGTCTTGTCCCTGCATCTCTCACCCCAAATGTCAGTAGGTCAGTGATGTTTTAGAATAAGCCAAGGACCACAAAAATCTGGTCCTTAAAGAATGTCTGACCTAATGCTTAAGTCCATGTTAGCGTTTACTCTCGCAGTGGGAGGGAGTGTCTGGCTTCCTTCAGAGCTGGCTGGCTGGCAGGTGGTCTTTCTGTCTCTCTTGTAACCTAGTACAGCTCCCTCCTGAGCTTTGGAGGACAGCCTGCTGGGGCTTCCTAAACATAGCAACCTCGGTAGGGGGAACGGAGCCTTTCAAATTATAGAGCTCAGGCTCCTTTCAATAAAACCTTCAGCATGGCACATCTGATTGTGCTTTGGGATGAATAATGAGAAGTCCAAGGAAAGGGTTTCTGAATTTTGAAAGGAGCAATTAAAAATAATGAGTATTGGGAAGAAAGTGTTATTCTCGGAGAAGGGATGGAAAGGCCAATCAGAGCGGCTCTGCATGTGCTTGGGGTGTTTTGGGTGACTTCTAACAGGCATAAAGTACGAAAGGACTTTATCTTGACGAGATGTATGTGTGGTAGACGGAAGCCTGGGATGAGTGCCGTCCTTCCTGGCTAGGGTTTTCACTATCTGCCTCCTACTGAAATATGGTTGTTGGATAGTAATTGAAGAATGTCGGAATACCACCCCCTGCCTTTCCTCCATCTTGGTTGCTCTTTCCCAGGTATACCCAAACTTACCTGCCTCTGGTTCTCCTTCACAAGATACCAAGACTTGATGAGCAAGGTTCAGGGAACAAGGGTGTCTTCTCTGGGCTGTTTGTTCCTTCTGTGGTACGTTCTGCAGTTTAGCAGGGTCTGTCCCTTGTCCACATTCCTGGATTCCCCTGGTTCTAGCCACATACTTGTCAGGGCTAGACTCAGGCAATGAGGATCCGCTCCCCACAGGAATCTCTTTAAAGATAAGCCTTGTTCCTTTGGTGAAGGTTCAGAGTGGCCTCTCCTCAATAAGGCCATGCAGTGGTTTGAGTTCTCCATTGCTTAGCTGGCATTCCATCAGCCAGGATTCCCTTTGTCACAGCATCCTACCTATTGGAATATCAGCCTACAGTGAAGATAGAGACCAAGGAATTAACTAAACAGATCAAAAATGAGCTAATAAGTAAACAGATCTTTCCAAGGAAACCTTCATCAGGCAGGTGGATTGACAAGCACTGCTTCATGTAAGATCTTTATGGCACTCAGGGAGGCAGAGACAGGCAGATCTCTATGAGTTCGAGACAAGCCTGGTCTACAAAGTGAGTCCAGGACAACCAAAGCTACATAGAGAAACCATGCTTGAGAAACAAAACAAAACAAAACATCTTAAGGATAGGAGATGTAAAGTCAAGATTGGGTCAGGAGGATAAAAGAATTAGAAGCAGGAATACACCATGTGAGCTTTTCTGCTTCTGGGTTAACTCACTCATCCATTTGTCCACAAATTTCAGGATTTCCTGCTTCTTTATAGCTGAATAGTATTCCATAGTGTAAATGTACCACAATTTCTTTATCCATTCTTCAACTGAAGGACATTTAGGCTGTTTCCAGGTTCTGGCTATTATGACTAAGGCTGCTATGAACATGGTTGAGCATATATCCCTGTTGTGTGGTGGAGCATTTTCTGGATATATTCCAAGAAGTGGAATAACTGGGTCTTGAGGAAGCCTTATTCCTAGTTTTCTGAGAAAGTGGCAGATAGATTTCCAAAGTGGTTGTATAAGTTTGCATTCCCACCAGCAATGAAGGAGTGTTCCTCTTTCTCCACATCCTCACCAGCATGTGGTGTCACTTGAATTTTTTAATCTTAGCCATTCTGATGGAGGCATGTTCCATGAAAGTCTTCACTTACCAGGAGATTGAGGTAGATGTGAAGACATCCTACTGGGACTCTAGGTAAGAGAAATAGAGGAGTTGGGGAAATAGAAGGATCCAGAGGACCTTAGAAATCTACAACAAGAACATCGTAACGGGTGGATCAGGGCTCAGGGGTATCTGCTCAAACTATTGCACTAACCAAAGACAATACACGTAGTAAACATCAAACTCCCACTCTGATCTAGCCAATGGACAGGACATTCTCCACAGTTATATGGATAGCAGGGACTAACTCTGACATAAACCCTTGTGCCCCATATTTGATGACCTCTCCTTGGTGGAGAGCCCTGGTGGCACTCAAAGAAAGAGTAGGCAGGCTACCAAGATGAGACTTGATAGCCTCTGACCATAAGGTGGGGGAGGAGATCCTCCTAGGTCACGGACCTAGGGGAGGGGAATAGGGTGGGTGTGGGAGGGAGGGAGGAACAGGAGGATACAAGTGATGGGATAACAATTGAATTGTAATCTAAATAAATTAATTTAAAAAAAGCAAAATTGGAAAAATAAATAAACAACAGGAAAAACTTTAAAAGCGAGAATTAGAAGCAAATTTATTATGTATATCTCAGGGAACATTTGGGACTTGTGTGACAAGACCACAGTGGAGCTTTGAGATATTCGGTACAGGCAGGAGTATTTAAGTAAGGGAAAACACTGTTCTTCAAAGGACATGGACATGGAAAAATCTGGAGATATGTTTGGCTGACACCACTGTGGGAAGAGGTGGGGGGGGTATAATGTTACTTTACTTAGCGAGGGGAGGTTTGTCCCTAACTAGTCTCCAATGCACACAGTCTTCTACCTGCCCGAGGTAAAGGAGTCCCCAGCTCTAATATTGTAGCAAGGGTGAAAGAATGACTGGAAGCTCAAAGAAAGAGGGGCGATGGGGTCGGGGTGGGGCATCAGGCACTGAGTTAAGCTCCTGGAGAAGCACATTAAGGGAAACGCAATGGTGAAATATGAAGTTCATGGCTTTGTATTCTAATTAAATGAGAATATAGCACAAAATGCAACATGCTCAGTCAACAAGATTACGTTGTTACCGGCATCTGCCCACTGGCGCTGGGTCTAAGTGAATCACCAGCCTGTCTTCCCTGGTCCAAGGGATGGAGGGTTCTTTGGCCTTCCACGTGCCTGGGAGGAAGTGACACCAGGCTGGTGAGGTTTTCATCAGTGAGACAGAAAAGAAGTTTATCATGGGAAGCTGCTGTTAGACAGAGGTGGGCTGCGGCTCGTGGACCTCAGTGTTAGTCCTGGTTCTGCCCAGCATCGCAAAGCTAGCTTATGTGGTCAGGGTTTCTCTTTATAAAGCAGAAAGGATGAGAATGGCTCTTCCTCTGGTGCTCTAAGATAAAGCAAGGTGTTGCAGGTAAAGGCATTATGGCAATTCTCTGCCTGCTCTTAGGGGGACTAAGTTTTAAATAGATACGTGTTTGTCTTATCTTAAGAAAATACACCTGGGTTTTTTGACAAGGTGGCTTGGGAAAGACAGGGGCACTTCAGTATTTGCTTTGTGAAAACGGAACACAAACCTAGAGTTCCCACTAAAAAGGAACGAACCATAATACTGAGTCTTTCAGAAGAGTAAACAACCTAGAAAGCTCAGTTCAGTTTTCTCTAACATAAGGTAAGCAGCCAACACCAAAAAACAAAAACAGCAGCAGCAGCAGCAGCAGCAGCAGCAGCAACAACAACAACAACAATAACAAAACAGTAGTTTCACCCAAATCAAGGTGCCGCATACTTCATCAGCATCCCAGACTTTCTGTCCTGAGACCATCACTCCCACCCCAGAAGTAACCGCTGGTCTGGCCTCATTCTCTATTAATCAACTTGGCTCGGCTTTGGAGTTGTATAAAAGGGAAGGAAATCCTGATTAGTGAAGTGCAAGGCCTACAAGTTTCACTTGCTATAAGCTCTTTATGACTTGGCTGTAGAGAACATTCTTTCACATGACTGTCTATGACTCCCTTGTGGGAACGTGTCACAGGTGGTTTATTGTTGTGAGGTCTGTGCATATTTCCAGAGGTTGCGTTGCTGTGTCTTTGTGTACACAATCACACAACACATACACAGAAATACACACACACACACACACACACACACACACACACACACACACGAGCTTTAAGGAGCTCAAAAGACCATGCTTTCGTGCCTCGATGTGGGTGGGTTCGTACCTGGCTCTAGTGTGTCCAATCTGTAGGTCACATGTGACCGAGGATCAACGAAGCCTATCACAAAGCGGCAAACTTAGAACATCTGATAGGAGAAAAAGTAGAAAATACACACGAAGTCCTTGGCGCAGGAAATGAGACTCTGCACAGGACCCTGATGGCACAGGTGTTATGACTAACAAGCACTGCGTCGGACCTCGTGAAGCTAAAATGCTTCTACATAGCAAAGTGTCTCATCGTTTTAGCAACGAGGGATGGCAGAAATTGTGAACAACTAAATGTCCAACAAAGAGCGACTATCTGGAATACATAGAGAACTAAAAAAAGCCTGAACATCCAGAAAATAAGTAACGCAATATAAGAAGAGGATACACAAGTGTCTGAGATTCATTTAAAAGATGTTCAGCATCGTTAGACGGGAGGAAAATGCAAATTAAAACAACTTTTCAAGATTTTTATCTTATCCCAGTCAGAATGGGCAAAATAAGGAGAAACAAGAACAAAAACCCAGCAGACACTGGTGAGGATCTAGGAAAAAGGGGACTCTAAGTTATTGCTAGTGCAAGTGTAACCAGTATAGCGCCACACAGGAAACCAGTGTAGGAGAGTCTCAAGAAGTTTGGTATGGATCTACGTCGAGATCCAGCGAATACATCTCTTGGGACTTTCCACAAAGGACTCCACCTCAGACAAGAGAGACACTTCCTCACCCACGCTCATCGCTGCTCCGCAAGCACCTCTGCCTTCTCAGTGGAGTACTGGGATTTTTCCTTTGATTTGTGGATCTCCCTGGCCCCCTGGGGATTGTGGTACCTGGTACCTGGTACAAAGGAAGTGGAGGCGGGGAAATGGGGCAGGGACTTGGATGGCCTTTAGGCACTTTGGGATGACTTTCTAACATCAGCTGCCTGCGGGGAGGGGGGTAGGCAGATCAATTTTTATTCGGGGTGAAAGCGGGTATATAGAACTTTGGGGGGAGGTGTTGGGGATTTCAGGAATGTCATTGGCTGAAAGGCTAAGGTGCAGAGATGCCTCCTTTACACAGGAAGGCATTCCAGGAATCCCAGGTGCTTGCTGAACAGGTTTTACCTGGCAAAAGGGAGGTGGACCTGTCAAGTCCCCAAGGACTATGTGATATTCCTGAGGTAAAGAGTGTGGGCTCCGGGATCTCCCGGGGAGAAAAAAGGAAGCGACACTGATGAAGGGAGCCTTCCATTTTGCGGCAGAGCTCAGGGCTTTCTGATTTCTGATTTTTACATCTGTGGTTCTTGAGTGGAACCTTTGTAGGTGATGTGATCATGCTGCCTGTCATAGAGGCTAGACAGGCCTCCTGGCTCAAAGAGATGATATCAAAGCTGTTTTATTAACATGTCCTGACTGACTGACACACTCCCATATCCTTGCTAAGATTTTATATACTCTGCCTCTTGAATGTTAGAGATGCTGTCAGGTGTCCTGATGGTAAGGGTGTTTCTCCACAGGCAGGGTGCACGTTGGGATTCCTCTCTTTGCCCCGTGTAATTATTTCGTTGATGCCTTTTTGCTTTTCTTGTTGATGTGTTATAGATCTTTATATATTTGGATCAAAAATTAATTTTTCAGGTAAATGATAAATTCTACCTTGAAGTTTAATTATTTTTCTAGAAATGCTGTTCTTCATGAATAACCCTTTTGTTATGAATCCACACTTTTAAGTTCTGGTTTACTTAAAATATCCATGTCCATATTAAGATCATGAGGTGCATTAATTACTCGGCTTGTTGAAGTGACAAAATATCTGACAAGAAACAAACTTAAATAAGGGAGGGTGTCTTTTGGCTCACAAGTCAAGGATGCAGTCCAATGTGGAAGGGATGCTTAAGGGAGCCTCAGTTAAAAAACAGAGGCCAGCGAATGGTCATGTGCAGTGAGCTTCGTTTTCTATGTAGTTCAGGACCCAAAGCACAGGGAATGGTATAGCTGATGTTCAGATGGGTACTTCTCAGTCATTTAACCTCACATAGATAATTCCTTTAAGGCACATCTGGGAGAGCACCTAATCTAGTTAATTCCATGTGGAAATTCCCTGACATTTGTCTCTAGGTGATTCTAGATGTTGTCACGTTGACAATCAATTGTAACAAATGAGACTATTAGCCTATATTTATTGGCAACATTTGTTTGTAATAGAAAAATATGAAAATATGCTAATTAAATAACCATAACAAACAGACTTTTAACACATTGGGAATATTTAGGGCATACTTAATATGTAGCCATTAAAAAACCATACAATAATATGTTATGAAAAAAGAATTATTTATACTATATTTTAGTTTGAAAAATAGGTCATAAAGATGTGAAGTATAATACAATATTTGAAAATTGCACACAGAATGAAGAATATATACCAATTTGTTACAGTAATTATCTTTTGGTAGTGATAATTTAAATCATTATCTTCCTGTTACTGGTTCCTATTTTATGATATTTATACAATCATGTGTTCTTGATATAAGAAGAAAGAGAAAATCTATTAAAAATAAGAGACAGTAACACTAAATTTAGCAATAAATATTTTATACCAATTTATAAATTATTGAAGAAAACATGATGTGAATATTAGCTTATAAGTTAACTTGTGAGCTGTCCTGTATTTGGAAGTGTTCATAGGCATTGGGGATAGTGCAGGTTGTTGAGAATATTTTCATGTTTTAGCCATCAAAGCAAAAGTTTGAAAATGTTCATGGCTTCTCATCAAGGATAATTATCTACTGCCTACTGATGGCTGTGTTTTCACCAACTGGCTCCAGTCCAACTGGCAATTGCATATTTAATTAGCATATCAATTTATTCTCATTAGTGAGTCTGGGAGAAAGTAAATAATTTAGACATTTTATACCAACAAATACAGACACCCTCAGTCTGCATTGCAAGTTAGAACCAAGAGACCCAGTGAGTTTATGGGTCTCCTGGATTATAGATTACAGATTTTCTCTGCAAAGTCTTGTTGAGAAAGTCAAAGAGAATGGTGAATAACTTAGGAAACTCTCACCCTGATGATCTCAGGGGTTGTTCTTTATGCTACTTGCAATTCACAGAAATTCAAACTGGCCTTTGTAGCAGTTGGCCAAGGATCACATTGCTTTCCAAATTCTCTTCTTTAGTTTTAAATTGAAGTGTCTCAAGAGATTTATTTTTAATGTTGGACTTTTGATTTCAATTCTCCAAATCCTTGGTTTCTTTTGTAAATCAACTCAACAGGAGCAAGCATTCCTCCTCAGGCCCTCCTAGAACAAGGAGGTTGAAATTAGAGTGCCAGAGGCTGGCATTCATTTATTCAGATGATTGAAGCACCTCCCCCCTCCAACCCCCCGCATGCCCCCACCAACACAAGGTTCTCCTTTCTCAGCAAGAATTAGAGTCCTGAATAAGACAGAGAACAGTCCGTATCTCAAGAAATAAACACTTAACTTACAGTTTACAAAAGCAGAGGGCAAGCAAACAGCATCCAAAGTAACTTTAAATCTTTAAATAGAAATAAGGAGACTCAGAATAGAACCAAGCACAACTGGCAAAAAAAAAAAAAAAAAAAAAAAAGTCAATGAAATGATTACTAATGACATTCTGCTATACTCATAGGTCAATTGGTGCCTAGCCCAGTTGTCATCAGAGAGGTGTCATCTAGCAACTTTGGGGGAGCAGATGCAGAGATGCACAGCTAAACATTAGGCAGAGCTCAGAGAATCCTGCTGAAGGGGAGGAAGGACTGTAGGAGCCAGAGAGGTCAAGGGACCCACAAGGACATGGCCCACAGAGTCAACTAACCAGGGTTCATAGGGGCTCACAGAGACTGAAGGGGTGAACATGGACCCTGAGTGGGTCTCACCGAGGTCCTCTATGCATTCCTTATGGCTGTGTAGCTTGGTGTTCTTGTGGAAAGCTCAACACTGGGAGTCGGGGTGTCTCTGACTCTTCTGCCTGATCTTGGGGCCCTTTTCCTCCTACTGGATCACTTGATATGAGGGTTTATGGTCAGTCTTATTGTATCATATTAGGCCATGTTTGGTGGATAACCCTGAAAGGCCTACTCTTTTTTATGGGGGGCGTTGGAGGGAAATGAAGGACTTGGTCTGGGGGAGAAGGGGAATTGGGGGCAGGGAAGGGCCTGGGAGGAGTGGAGGGAAGGAAAACTACAGTCAGGATGTAACAGATAAGAGAAGAATACAACTAAGAAAGAAAGAAAGAAAGAAAGAAAGAAAGAAAGAAAGGCGGGCCATGGGAAAGAGCAGAGTCCAGTATAGCAGTGATCCCCTAATTGCTAAACAGATGCTCTCTCCCCCCCACTGGAAGGAAGAGCAGGAATCTCACTCACCAGCACTGAAGTATACAGCATCCTTACATAGGGCACCATAAGCTCACCATGTCTACTGCCCTCAGCTGGATGGAAGGAATGTGTAGCTCCTATCTCTACAGTTGGTGCCAAGGCAGGGTCTTCTACTCCAGGCCGTTGATAGACAATGCTATACATAGGATGTGCTAAAAGGCACCCACCTGGTTCAATGTCTTTTAGCTGCCACCTAGACTTTTCAATAATATTGTCTTTGAATTTTTTATCTTGTCAATGATTTTTCAAAGGGATTGTGGAACACCTGTTGCAGAAGAGACAAAGCCATGAGTGCTCACAGCAATTTTGTATCCCCTTCCTATAAGATGTCTGTAATGGTTGATGACACAGATTCCTCGTGTGTGTGTGTGTGTGTGTGTGTGTGTGTGTGTGTGTGTGTGTGTGTGTGTGTGTTGTGCATGCAGGTGTGCTCATTTTTGGGGGACATGTGAACAAATGTCATCTCATCCTAGATAGCCAACCAACAACAAACCAAAGTAGTGACACCACCTAAGCCCAGCTTGATGGACCCATGAGTTTATTGGGGTCACTTACAGGACTGGGAGTGAAGAGTTACCTATAGGATCAGGGTGACTCAAAGATGCCTGCATCACAGAAAACGTAGCATAAAGTAGGAACCTATGTGGCCTGCAGGTAGCTGGACAGACTGGGGAGTGTTTTGCGCTCAGCAGTCCTTACTGTTTAGGTAACATTGGGGAAGTGTGGAGAGCTGTGAGGGGCCGCGCCTTAACATGGCGCAGGCTTCCGCCTTTCGCCATCCCGACGGCGAGCGCTCTCTAAGATAAACAAGTCCTTATATGGCAAAAGGCTGTGCAAAGATAACTAGTGATCTGATGATGAGCAGTCCTGCTCTGATGCACCTGGCATGAGCTGATTGGCCCTTGAGTTGTACTTAAGCTTGGCCCTTCCCATCTTCGGGGCCATTCCCACTGAGCTTAATCCTGAGTAAAGATCTCGAGAAGAAGTCTGGTTGTTGGTGTCTTATTTCCGCTGGACGGTGCGGAGCCGACAGGGAAGGATAGGACTTGTGGATATGGTCAGGTTTTAGGGACTTCCTGAGATCTGAGGGTTTATTAAGTCCTGAGCTTTAGAGTCTCCCTTTCGAAATTTCTCAGTCTTAATGAGCTTCCCTCTGTGATAAAGTGCTTCAATTCAGAGATTATTACATAGCAACCCCTCAACATACACACACTCTCCATTCTCCCATCAGACACTAAAGGATGTCTTTCTTTGATCATCTCCACCTTTGTTTTTGAGACAGAGTCACAGAACTTGATGCTTGCTGATTTGGCTAGACTGACTGGCCCTAAGGCCTCTGTATCTACCTGTGTTCATGCATCCAATATGAGGGTTACATGCAGACCACCAACACACCAGAGTCTGTATGGATGCTGAGGACTCCAACTCAGATCCCCATGAGTACACAGCAAGCACCTTACCCACTAGGATGCCTCCGAGCCTGTCACATGGAAATCTACTGAGCATACAGAAGATACAAGACAGAACCAGAGCCAGAAAGGTTTGCATTGCTAAAGGGCACAGCAAAGATGAGAGCCATGTGGCCATAGTTTAGATTTGCTTCAGAGTCTGATTCAGAAAGAAAACAGTGGTGCTGCAGGAGACATGGAGGACCGTGGAATCTTCCATTACCTATGTCCCTAAACTAGGCAACTATATATGCCTGGAAAGATACCTCAGAAGGAGAGAAAATGGGAACTCCAGCAAGCCTTTGTCTTCCAGCACATCCTTTCTCATTAGCAAACTGAAAGCAAAGGGTGTTGGCAGGGCATGTCCACAAAGTTAGGACAGCTGGGTAACCTATTCCTCTGCGGGGTGTCTTTCCAGAGGACAAGAAAATACATCAGCATTCGAGAAATACAGATTGAAAATTGAGTGATTTTCATAATTCTGCATGTGACATAATTCTATAGTATCCAACTTGGCATGGCCCAAAATGAAAGATGAAAGAAGTTCATGAATACTGTCAAAATATTGTGTTTATCTTTACTTAGAATAAGAAAAAACAGTTATAAGAAATTAATAAAGAGACAAGGGGCTGAAGGATAAAACTTTTGATTTTGGAACCCTTCTCTCTGAATTCATGAAAACCTGTAGGAAAGTGAATTCTGCTTTCTGAAAGTTCTAAGGACTTTATTGAAGACCCTATTTAAAGTTGGACAGAATGTAGGAGACTCACAGGGATACCAAAGTGCATGGAAACCTGATATAGTGGGGCGTCGCAGTAGCCCAGGACTTAAAGGGACAAGGACTGAAATGTGTTTATCTTAGCCTATGGAGGCCAAGACAGAGAGAGAGGGAGAGAGAGAGAGGCTGGAAAAAGGATATCCTGTTCTGCAGCCCTCTGCTCTATTTCCCTTGCTGTCCTCTGGCTGACTCAACTGGATCCAGCCATCAGGGGAGCCTGACAGATGCAAACCCTGAGGTCAGGCTCTAGGAGCAATAAAGTAAGTCAGAGGAAGTCTCGTAAAGCATATGGGGTTTTGTCCGGCTGCCAGTAAATACGGTGTGATCAGAAGAAAACTGACCTCTGTCCACAGCTCCAGACACAGCACCCCTGACACCCCTGAAAGCACCCTGTGTAGAGTGTGCTTTTGTTCATCCTGGTAAGGGCCCCTTGAGTGCTCCAGGATGGAGAGTGACTGCCAGAAAGATGGATTTGTAGGCTGGGGCCTGGAGGACTCAGCTCAGCCCACACTATTCAGAGGAAGGCGATGCAATCCGCAACAGCTAATCGTGTCTGTCTAAAGAAATCTTCATCAACCCTGCAAAGATGGAGTTCACATGGTTCCCAGGGTCGCGAGCACATCAAAGTGCTGGATATGCCCCAAGAAGGAATGGGAACTGTAGTTTCTCCCCCACACTCTAGCTTGCCTTGTGCATCTCTTCTCTCGGGTTCACTCCATTATGCCTGAATCACGGCCTTTGTGTGTGTGTGTATACACACACACACACACACACACACACACATGCATATGTATACACACACATATATATGTATACACATATATACATATACACATATATACATATATATACACATACAAACACACACATACACACACACATATATATGTATACACACACATATATGTATGCACATATATACATATATACATATACACACATATATGCATACACACACATATATATATATGTGTGTACACATATATACACATACACACACACACACACACACACACACACACACACACACACACACACACACGTTTAGGCAAAGTCTTTTATTGAGTTCTGGGAGCCATACTGGTGAACTGCCCAATGAAAGAAGAACAGGAACAGGAACAAGTCATCACGTAGTACTAGTTCAAGGTAGCGATGTGGGTAGCGTGGGTGCTGCGTTCTCAGCAGCCTCTGAATCTGGCTCGTTTTTTTATGAGGGAACTTTTCCTCTGGGTTCACTGCATAGCTAGCGTCAGAATCCAATCAAACTATTGTACAACTTGTTGCCATTGTAAAACAAACAAACAAACAAACACAGAAACAGAAAAAAAATCCCTTTCATCTGGCATCAGATGTTGAATCAGAGTGGCTTTTACAGTGACCATAATGGCAGCCAATAATGACAGTAACTAGCACTAGGCCCTTTATTAAGTAGCATGTGTTTCTCTTCCAGTTCTCACTCCTATAAAATGGGAAAAAATGTCCACATTCGCATCTGTGAACACAGCTGGAGAATCCCAGGCTTAAGTCCTGTTTTTAAACAAGAAATAAGAAGAAAAAAATTATGTCAGAGCAGGATTCAGATTTCATCCGCTTCTTACTGTGGCTGTGACAACAGGCACCGGTGCCATGCCCCAGAACATCGTAAGGACAGTGGGTCTTATGGGGTTAAAAATAAAAATGCTTGA
This sequence comes from Acomys minous, assembly GCF_964271855.1. Taxonomy (NCBI): domain Eukaryota; kingdom Metazoa; phylum Chordata; class Mammalia; order Rodentia; family Muridae; genus Acomys; species Acomys minous. The sequence goes on along the minus strand of NC_140485.1, from coordinate 63,714,603 downwards.
AAGGAGAGCATTCCATACTAGCTTCAGCTTCCTCAAGACACAGTCGCCTCCTGCAATATTAAAGTTAGCCTCTGGAAGATCAGTTAGTGCTCTTAACCTCTGAGCCATCTCTCCAGCATTCAAGCGACACCACATGCTGGCGAGGATGTGGAGAGAGAGGAACACTCCTTCATTGCTGGTGGGAATGCAAACTAGTACAGCCACTTTGGAAATCTATCTGGTGCTATCTCAGAAAACTGGGAATAGGGCTTCCTCAAGACCCAGCTATTCCACTCCTTGGAATATACCCAGAAGATGCTCCAGCACACAAGAAAATTTGCTCAACCATGTTCACAGCAGCCTTATTCATAATAGCCAGAACATGGAAACAGCCTAAGTGTCCCTCAGGAGAAGAATGGATAAAGAAACTGTGGTACATTTACACTATGGAATGCACTCAGCTATTAAAAACAAGGAATTCCCGAAACTTGTGGACAAATGGATTGAACCAGAAATGATCATAATGAGTGAGTTAACCCAGAAGCAGACTCAAATGGTATGTACTCACTTATATCTGGACAATAGGCCAAGGGGCAGGTCCCATGAAAGTCTGCACCTACCAGGAAAGTGGGATAGAGGTGAGGACATCCTATTGAGACTCTAGGTGAGAAAAATATAGGGGATAGGGAAGTAGGTGGATCCAGAGGGTCCTAGAAACCTACAAGAGGAACATTATGATGGGTGGATCTGAGCCCAGGGGTTCTGCTTGATCTAAGGCACCAACCAAGGACAAAACATGCAGTCATCATCAAACCCCTACCCAGATCTAGCCAAGGGACAGAACATTCTCCACAGTTAAGTGGAGACTGGGGACTGACTTTCACACGATCTCTGGTACCCCATATTTGTCCATGTCCCTTTGCTGGGGAGGCCCAATGGCACTTAGAGGAAGGATAGCAGACTACCAAGAAAAGACTTGATACCCTAGCACCATATTCAGGAGGAGGAGGTCCCTCTCAGTCACAGTCATAGGGAAGGGCGATTGGGGTAAAAGTGGGAGGGAGGGAGGAATGGGAGGTTGCATGGGATGGGATAGAAAATGAGATGTAATATGAATTATTTTATTTTTCAATAAAAATGTGTTTAAAAAATAAAATAAAATGGGAAAAAAATAAAGTTAGCCTCTTAGCATCTTCCGGCCCCCCACTTCTCTCTCTGATGGTCCTGCGTGCCTGTCCTTCTCACTCTCCCTGTAATTACACTGGCCTTGGTCACACTGCTCAAGATCACTTTTCCTCACTAAGGGTCCTGGCTGTGATATGTTTGCATGTTTTCCATGTACAGTGGCATAGTCACGGGCTCTGGAGAAGATGCAGCTTTCTTGGGTATCCTAACTCTCCCATCGCAGCCTCCACAGCTGTAAAACCGGAACTGAAAAGTGACTGATTGCTTGGGTGCCAGAGCTTGGTGTCCTTTGTTTGTTCATTTGTTTGATTTTGTTTGGCAGAGAAGAACTTTATTTGTATCACTATAACCTGCTTAACTTTCAATAGCAACTAGCATTTACAGTAAAGAAAATTCTGGCCCATCAGATTGGCCTGCGAGAGTATGCTGTGTCATCACAGCTCAATTCTGTGTGAAACTTGGAGAAGTTCCCTGCCTCACATTCCAGACGCTATGCACAGATTTTATAAATCTACCCAACTAAAAAAAAATTTAGTAGCCAAGATGTAACACTCAGAAGTTCCCAGTGTGAAAATAATTCTATTGTCTCTGAAAGATGGCAACTCTTTTGTGGCATGAGAATAGGGCAACGGAGAGAAAGGCGTCAAGCTTACTGTGTAAAAGCACCCTGTTGAGGGAAAGAATGGCAGCCCTCTCCCATCCTGGCTGCATGCAACAAACAGAGCATGTGCAGCAAAAACACCTGTGATACGGAAATGTAAAAGAAGCCAGGCTCTAAAGGATCAGAACTAGTGCAGTGTAGGGTTTTGAACTTCTGTTGCTGTGGCTCAGTAGTGCATTTCCATGCTCAGGGGTCTTCGTTTCATTCTCTCTTGATATAAGTCCCGTTCCCATCAATATGCTTGTGTCCCTGCTTCATGTCATTGTTCCATGATACAAGAACCTGGAAGGCTCATCGGACGATCCCTGGACGGTGGCCTGCACCTCTAACTGTGTGTCTACTCCCTTCCCAGGATTATGGGCCAACAGGTACTACAGCCCAATGGTTCTGTTTGTTCTTGATGTGGGTCCAGTATGAGGGCTGTCATTCATCTTGACCTGTTGGCCAACTTAGGAACCGGATTTGGCAATCTCAGTCTTCAGTGTTAATTTTTTTTAAGGTTAGCACACTAACTAGTGGGTACCTTCGTGGCATTTTCAACCATATGTGTCTTCATACTTCGTTCTCATACATTCATTTCTGCTGGCCATCTCCACTTAGTGCAATCATCAGAACAGCAAACTAGGCCTGGACGTGTAAAGCCAAGCCTCCAACGTGCTCAATTCAGGCATTTACCAAACAGCCCAGCCTTCTACTTTCCATCTGGGCATGGCTAGGTAAGCCTGAAGGCAGACAGAAAAGCCTGTGCAGAGAGACTGTCAGCTTGTGGCTGGTTTGCTTGGGAAGGCGTTTGAAGAATCAGCCTTCCCCATGACTAGAGCAATGAAACGGAGCTCATTAGAACAGACTTTTTTTTTCAAATTACTGAATGACTGCCAAGAAGACATTGTGTTATGAGAGGAACCTCCATATAGTTTTAGAAGCAAAATGATATGGGCCCCTGCTAATGTTCCAGAGATGCTGTTTTCACTAAGTATGTGGAGGGGAAAAGGTGAATTTGTGCTTGGCAGTTGCTATGCAACGATGCATTGGGCCGTTGCTATTCTAGATTTAATAACCATTAACACGTGCACTTTCTTGGGCATGCAGGCAATTTAAAGCAAGTAACCCCTACGTTGATTCTTCCTCTTCATCAGAAGTATTGGTGCTAAATTACGTGGTTGGTGTCGTGGCCGTTCAGGTGACTGGATGACTGAATTCCTTCAGTGTGGACCTGTTGGTGATTGCTAAAAAAACACTGCACTGGCTGTCGAGTTAATGTGTCATGTAGCTACATTTTGGCCCAAAAGCATAGCCAGAAATGTAATGTTACCTATAGCTGATTATTGAGATGCTAAACTTATGTTTACCCTTTGTAAACTGACAGTGTTCTCTAACAACGTCAGATAACGTCCCTTCTAATTAGGGCTGGGCAGCATCCCCCTGCCTCAACTTTTTTATTCTACTATATCAACCCTGAAGGGTGTGTGTGTGTGTGTGTGTGTGTGTGTGTGTGTGTACATGTATGGTTGTGTGCATGGGTACATGCACACAGGAATATTGTTGACTAGATCAAGTTAAACCACATATTAAGATCATTTATTGTAATTGCTGTAGCCCATGTAAAGCACCTGCTTTGTGTTGACTACGGTCATGGTATTTGGCAGGTTCTTCCTTGCGATCTCAGTTCAGAGTGCTGTTCATGAAACACCCAGCATTTAGTCTGATGTCAGTCCCTGGTAAGATTTTAACCTTGGTTCTGTAAGATCTCTTCTTTGTCCTGACTCCATCCAACTACATGGTGCTAAGTATGGAATCCACATCAGGCTGTAAAATTCTTCCACTAGCACAGAGATTAGTAACCAGGAGCAAGCCCAGGACTCAAACAAGCCAGGGGGAGCCTCTCCTAGAAGTGTTTGAAATAGTTTGAAGGTGGATTTTTAAAATGGCTTTCCCCCTCTTCCCTGCAGGGTGAGGCAAGGCATCAGACAGCACTAGCTTTTAGCATCCTGCTTGAGATCAAGGGTCCTGCTGCCTGGCTCCTTGACTTCAGCCCAGTGAGCTCAGAGTGACATCAGCATCTCTTCATCCTTCAGAGGAAATCCATTTCCTTTGATTGAGATGAAGTCAGTACACAAAGAAGGTCCAGGACCACCATTCAGGTTTATGGGGCCCACAACAGGAACACAAATGCTTCCACCCACCAGACATTTAAAAATTCAAACATTATTAGCATGGATAAGATATTCTTGTCTCTGGTCTCTGGTGCCACCTCAGAACCCAGATATGAAAGGGACAGTAGACCTCTCTCCTGCTTCTCTGTCCTTGCTGCTCAAAAATCCAAAGAGTTATAGAGATCAAATGTGAAGACTTGATAGAGCTGACTCTGGGTCCAAGACACCAGGAAGATGAGGTCACATCCGTAGCCTCTGGTACTTTGGGGACACAACTCACCCCAGTCTTTCATAAATTAAGATGAGCAGCCAGTATGTGAGCCTTTATTCTCCCTCACCTCAACTTCCTGGATTAGAATTTCCAACTCATTTTAGAATCACAATCAAGGAAGAGAGGAGGCAGTGCAGGTGCTATAAGGTGCAACATTTCCAAGAGCCAAGTTTGAAGACATGATTTGCATCCTTATCAGAGTACCAGGAGAGCAATTTTCTCTCCTATAGTCTCACTCACTTGAGTTGCCAAAGTAATATAAAAATAGTGCTTATAAGGTTGAAAAGACAGAAGACAAAATTCTGATGCCTCCGCTAAAGCTGTACTTCTGTGCTGCAGCATCTGGGTACAGGGGCCACTAAGAGACATGGCCTCCAACCTGCAAAAACCACAGGATGCTACATGGCTCATCCTGCAGCCTTCGAGACGGGGCATGCTCAGCCAGCTTGAAGCCTTCCACTCCAAAGGCAGGGTAGGGATTCCAGCCTTGAAGCTAAGAGCTGGAGGTGAGGTGTGAGAGTGATTTGCAGGGTGGGGTGTAATGGAGAGAGGACAGAGGTCTTTTTAGACTGAGAGAATATCAGAAGAGAATGGGAGACAAAGAAAGGATTGCCAAATTCAAGGCACTGTGTGTGTGTGTGTGTGTTCAGGAGAGAGAGAGAGAGAGAGAGAGAGAGAGAGAGAGAGAGAGAGAGAGAGAGAGAGAGAGAGAGAGAGAGAGAGAGAGAGATCTCACAAGGATTGCAGACTGCTGTCGTCATGATTTTCTTAACCAAAATATTTTATTAACAACTTATTGACCGAGCCTACGTCAATTATAACCAGATTAACCAAAACAGTAGGAAATGAGGATTAATTGACACAAAAACAGAACCTTAAGGATATCAGTCCCAAGGAACGATTGATTCTCCGGTTGGGAGCCACAGGATTTCTTCCACTTGAACCAGGGGTAACCAGACCCCAGAGCCTCAGCAGGAGCTGGAGCTCTGAAGCCTTCCCTCAAGTGGTTTTCTCTAGGAGCGTCTTGAAAGGCAGCGATGAATAGCCAAATCTGTCCCATGTCTTCAATCCCCCTAGCCACTGGTTCTGGGCTCATTTATATATCTCCTCCCAGAGTCTGTTCACAGGATCTTTTCCATCTGGTAGCACTTAAGCTCCTGCATGAAATGATTGCTCTTCTAGTGAATTAACATCACCTGTTCTCTTACTAGACCGTTCGATCCCACACTTGGGATCCTAAAGAACAGGTTTCTCTCCTTCAGATTGCAGAACTCAAAAAGTCTTGTCAAGCAGGACCCTGTACCCTTGTCAATTTTTTTACATTTATATAAATGTTATATTAAAGATAATTAGAATTGCATTTATCACAGACATTATGCAGTTGCACAATTTTAAAAATTAAGTTTTCTCTCATACAATGCATCCCAACTGCAGTTTCTCCTCCCTCCACTCCTCCCAGCTACCCCTACTTCCTTCTCCCCCAGACTCACTCTTCCTCCATTTCCCTTCAGAAAAAAGAAGGTTCCCAAGGGGTATCAACCAAACATGGAACATGGCACAACAAGAAATGATAAGACTAGGCACAAAGTCTCATATCAGGGCTGGGCTGGGCGAGGCAACCCAGTAGGAGGAAAGACGTCCCAAGAGCAGGTGAAAGAGTCAGAGGCACCCGACTCCCACTTTTAGGAGTCCCACAAGGACATCAAGCTAAACAACCATGGCATTTTGCAAAGGACCTTGTAGACCCAGGCAGATCCAGTGACTGCTGATTCAGTCTCTGTGAGCCCTATGAGCCCTGGTTACTTGATTCTGTGGTCTGAGCGTTCCAGGTGACCTTGGACCTTGACTTCTGTGGCTCTTACACTTCTTCTTCTTCTTCTTCTTCTTCTTCTTCTTCTTCTTCTTCTTCTTCTTCTTCTTCTTCTTCTTCTTCCTTCTTTCTTTCTTTTTTCTTCTTCCTTCCTTCTTTCTTCTTTTTCTTGTTCTTGTTCTTTCTTTTTTCTTCTTCCTTCCTTCTTCTTCTTCTTCATCTTCTTTTTCCTTCTTCTTCTTCTTCCTCCTCTCTTTTTCTTCCTCCTCCTTCTCCTCTTCCTTCTCAGTGTTTCCCAAACTCCAAGGGGAGGGACCAGATAGACTTTAATCCAGGCTTCTGTCAGTCCAATGCCTGGCTATGGGTCTCTGCACCAGCTCCTGTCAGCTGCTGGAGGATGCTTCCCTGATTTTTGTCAAATCTTTAATGGCTGCTAAGAAAATAATTAACACAAATTTATTTTGGAGTCCAAGGCTTGTCTTGAGGATTGTTAGCAAAGCAAAGTGAATTCCATCAAGAGCCAATCAACTGCTACTTTGCCACATGTCAGTGACACGTCTGGAACCTCTGTCTGGGTTCCAACTGTATCTCTAACAGAAATGGCCTCCCCCTGTTCAGGCTAACTTCACCAGTCACCTTGAGGAAGCCGGTGACAACAGGCAGGCTTTTCATCTCTGTGTGAGACTAGAAGAAGAAACATTCCTCAGGGCACAGACATGGCCACATGGACTGCCAAAGCTTGAAAAATACCCCTGTTAAGTAACTTCTACAGGATATGAGCTTGCAGGAAAAAACAAACAATGCTTTGAGAAATGTGAACCCGCATTAACCTCTTTATCACCAGGCACAGTTTGAAAATGTCATACTAGAAGCAGCTTGAGAATGAAGACATGCCTCTACCAGCCAACAGAGTGCACACACAGCCTGATTTCATGTCCAAAGATATGCACAAGTTCTTAAGTGCTATAGGTCATTACACACAAAGTTATTTTGTTAGAGTACCATGCTATATATTATATAATTGTATTATATTACACTTAAATACTATAAAACTGTTGCTTACCATGTAAATAACTGTACAGACAATTCTATCTAGACTTGTGTGTATATATACGTGTGTACTACATGTGTATATTGATACAGTATGTGCACGTGTACATGTAGGTGTGCATGCATGTGTGTTTGTTATGCCTGTGGAGATCAGTGGGAAGTGAGTGTCTTTTGTGGTGATTCACTTCTTTGATGTTTTTTGAAACAGAGTCTTTCACTGAATCACTCATTTGGCAGGCTAGGCTGTCTGGTGAGTTTCAGGGACCCACTTGTCTCTACCTTCCCAGCACTGAGATTCAAGAAGTACAGCACATTTCTATTGGGTGCTGCGATGGGAACTCATGTCCTTTCTTTGTTTAAGTAAAAAGCTGAATGCATCATCTTTCAAGCCTCCAGGTTCTTACCTGACTATAAAATATACTTTACATTATATATATTTGATATTTCTGCAATATATTTATATTTATAAGCATGTTATTCAAGCAAACACATACAATATTCAGACAAAAATCTTGGAAATTGTGGCTTTTATTTGCACATAAAATAACCATTCTGAGGGCTTCTCGCATCACGTTTATGGTTTTAAATTGCTTTCCTTCCTTCTAAGTGTCAGAAGAGGGAAGAGCAGCTTAGAATGATCTAACTCCAATATGTGTCAATCAAATGTGTTGTTCTGGCTCTAGCAGGATGCAGTTCGGTGTCTGAGAATCTCACACTAAAACAAACTTCATCCCAGAAGATGGACTCCTGCGCAGATTGTAATTCTCCTCCCCACCTACCTGACAGAAAAATCAAAAGAGAATGCTGGCACAGGGAGCGGGAAGGGTTATTTAAGCCCGGGTATGCCAGCTGACTCCTCAAGGAAGGATGACACTCCCTTCCCTGCATTCACGACGAAGGCCGAGTTCACTCAAGCAAGGCAGGCTGGTTCTATAGATACAGTCTAATGCAGACATCAGCCGGCCATGTTCCCATTTCTCCTGTCTCGGAAGACCGTGCTCCTGACCTTCAGCACTGATGACAGTGGGCTACGTGTTTCTTGGTCCCATGTGACTGGAGCTCTGTCCCATGTACTGGACAGTTGTTGCAACACTGGTGATGCAGTAGCAACCTCTCCCATGCTATCATTGCGTCATATAACCAAAGAAACCTCTAGCCACATCCACAAACTCAGTCCTGGCTAATAGCCGTGTTGGTAGAGAAAACATCTGGGCAAGCAAACCCTAGGTTGTTGTTGTTGTTGTTAAGAGGTTACATTTGGGGCTGGAGTTCTCTCAGTGGTTAAAGGTGGGTACTGCGTCGACAGATAGAATTTGGTCCCCAGCACCCTTTTCAGGAGCTTCATATGATCCTGTAAACTCGATTCTCAGCGACTCTGACACCCTCTTCTGTCCTCCACGGGCACTCAATCAAGTGTTCAAACATACCTCCCCTTCTGACACGTACATACACACATAACTAAAAGTAAAAACGAAACCTTTAAATTAAGTTGCCTTTAGTCATCAAGATAAATCCTGATGCCCCATCCCCCACTAAAAGAGCTGAAGGGGATCTTGAAGATGCATTTAGGAGCACCAGGCATCTTCCAGACGTCGCTATAGTCCAGAGAAGTCAGGTGAGCTCACCTTATGCAATAAGGTAACTGCTAGACTCTGAGTGTGTAATGATTGGGCAAATGGTTTGAGATTAGTCACCCCAGAGGTAACCTGCTCCTCTAAGTCACTTTGATGATTTTCCATTCTAATTTATGGGCCTCGATTTATTTATTAAAACACAAGTGGCAATTAGGCTGAGAGACATCTGAGCCTGGGAAATGTTTGCTACTGCTCAAGGGTGAGAACTCGGCTTCAATCAGCAGTGCCCGGATAAACAAGAAAAGCCTGGGCATGGTGGTGTGCACTGCCACCTCTTGGAGGGGCTGAGGCCAAATGGCCAGCCTAGCCTTCCAGGAAATTGCCAGACCAGTGGCAAATGCTATCAAGAAAGGAAGGGAGGGAGGGGAGAGAGAGAGAGAGAGAGAGAGAGAGAGAGAGAGAGAGAGAGAGAGAGAGAGAGAGAAAGAAGAAGAAGAAGGAGGAGGAGGAGGAGGAGAAGGAGGAGGAGGAGGAGGGACGAAACTAGAATTGATCTCTAGCCTCCAGACACATATGTACCAGACACATACAAACACACAAATACATACAATCATTTTTTAAAATAAATTTGTGTGAATGAGTATTTTGCCTGTATGTATGTTAGTACATCATCTACCTGCCTGGTGGCCATGCAGGGGTCAGAGATCCTAAAACTGGAGCTATGAGCAGTTATGAACTGTCATGTTTGTGCTGGGAACCACATCCAGACTTTGTGCAGAAGCAGCTGGTGCGCTTACCTGCTGAGCCATCTCTCCAGCCCTCAACACAAAGTCAAGAGCATGTTGTTCCTGAACTATCCACTCTTCAGTTTCTCAGAATAACCCAGCACTTAGAACAATGATCCAAAAATCAAGTAAACAATAGAATAGCTCTGATGTGTGGGGTGCAATTTCCATAGGATGCGCTCCTGTTTCAGTATGCCCTGGAAAGCCACTTGGCACAGCTGTTCCTGGGGTATGCAGGAGCTACAAAAGACAGTCTCCAGGTAGCCACATATATTCCAGAAGCACCTGCCATTCTGGAGCTGAGCTGCGTGGACTCCATGTAGACAGCAAGGCCCATACCCGGCCTATTGCCTCTGACAAGGAACTTGACATTGTAACGGCTGAAGAAGAATCCCACAGAATTCTGCAGAATAGGTGCTTGTCTTTGGGATGCTATTATTGTGATTAAACAGCATGACCATGAGCAGCTTGTGGAGGAAAGGATTTATTTCCGCTTGCACCTCTCAGATCACACATCATTGCTCAGGGAAGTCATGGCAGGAACGCACACAGGGCCAGAACCTTGAGGCAGAAGCTGCTGCAGAGGCCATGGAAGGGTCTGCCTACTGGCATTCCCCCAGGGCCTGCTCAGCCTACTTTCTCATACCATCCAGGAGCATGTATTTGGGGTGGCACCACCTGCAGCAGGCTGAGCCCTCCCACACCACCTGAGAAAAAAATAAACCACAAGGTTTCCCACAGGCCAATCTAGTAAGGGCAATTTTCTAAGTTAAGGTTCTCTCTTCCAAAACGATTCTGATTTTATGTCTTGACATAAAATTACCCAGCACCCCACTAAAGAGTGGATTAAAACTAAGAAATAATCATTTGATGGTTAACACATATGACAACTGACCTATAAGAAATAAATTAATTCATTGGATGAAGAAGAATTACAAGACAGAGGTAATTTGATGGTGGTGAAAACTGAAGTGCCAAATATTGTATAACATTTTTATTTAAAATTCTTAGTCACTAAAGTGCCCTGCTCCATGAGCATTCTCATAGATGAATTAATGCTACATACGTGAACTTAAAACAAATGATTTTTTTATTATTTTTATGTTGTAAGCAAAGAATGTTTGCCGGGCCTGGTGGCGCACGCCTTTAATCCCAGCACTCGGGAGGCAGAGGCGGGCGGATCGCTGTGAGTTCAAGGCCAACCTGGTCTACAAAGTGAGTCCAGGACAGCCAAGGCTACAGAGAGACCCTGTCTCGAAAAACAAAAAAAAACAAAACAAAACAAGCAAAGAATGTTTGATTATTTTGCTTAATTTTTATTATTCCTTGTTTATTTTTTTATACTAAAACTTGAGCACTTCCATAGTAAATATTCACCGGAATCCGTGCAACTCTGTGACTTGTTTGTTTTAAATACATAAAGCAAATGTTGATTACTTTAAGCAAAGACAACATCTGGGAAGGAAAGGACATGAGTTCTAAGGTCACAGGGGATTCTGACACCTGACAATGCTTCTTACTTCATAAACGTTGCTTAATTTGAAGTTGTTTACTTAAAATAATGGCTTATTTAGCTGTTTAAAGTTGCTTGATGCAGTTTTGATTGTTGTTTTTCTATTGTTTACTTGCTTTTGGATCATTGTTCTAAGTGCTGGGTTATTCTGAGAAACTGAAGAGTGGATAGTTCAGGAACAACGTGCTCTTGACTTTGTGTTGAGGGCTGGAGAGATGGCTTAGCAGGTAAGCGCACCAGCTGCTCCTGCACAAAGTCTGGATGTGGTTCCCAGCACAAACATGACAGCTCATAAGTGCCCATAGCTCCAGTTTTAGGATCTCTGACCCCTGCATGGCCACCAGGCAGGTATATGATGTACTAACATACATACAGGCAAAATACTCATTCACACAAATTTATTTTAAAAAATGATTGTATGTATTTGTGTGTTTGTATGTGTCTGGTACATATGTGTCTAGAGGCTAGAGATCAATTCTAGTTTCGTCCCTCCTCCTCCTCCTCCTTCTCCTCCTCCTGCTCCTCCTCCTCCTCCTCCTCCTCCTCCTCCTCCTTCTTCTTCTCTCTCTCTCTCTCTCTCTCTCTCTCTCTCTCTCTCTCTCTCTCTCTCTCTCTCTCTCTCTCCCTCCCTTCCTTTCTTGATAGCATTTGCTACTGGCCTGGCAATTTCCTGGAAGGCTGGGCTGGCCAGTTGGCCTCAGCCCCTCCAAGAGGTGGCAGTGCACACCACCATGCCCAGGTTTTTCTTGTTTACCCAGTCACTGCTGGTTGAAGCCTAGTTCTCATGCTTGAGAAAAAACAAACATTTCCCAGGCTCAGATGTCTCTCAGCCTCATTGCCACTTGCTTTTTAATAAATAAAACGAGGCCCATAAATTAGAATGGAAAATCATCAAAGCGACTTAGAGTAGCAGGTTACCTCTGGGGTGGCTAATCTCAAACCATTTGCCCAATCATTACACACTCAGAGTCTAGCAGTTACCTTATTGGCTAAGGTGAGCACACCTGGTCTGTACCCTTGCTATCTTATAGCACCCACTTCTCAGTGCTGGGGAAATGCTAGCTGGTCTGCTGAAAGATTGAACAGTGAGTTAAAAATTTAAAAAGCAAAGTACAGCAAAAGTCCCGATCATGCCCACGACAGGCTGTTTTCAAAGCAGGAGATTTTACTTGACAAATAGGCTGATTAGACTTTCCTGATGTCAAGACAAGCTTGGATTCTGTGTGATTCTACCAAAAAAAAAAAAAAAAAACAACAACAGTAATTTTGGGAGATTGGAATTATTTCTAATTATGTAAAAGTCAGATAATTTCTGTGTGTGTGATTTCAAAGCTCCACTCCCCAGAAACTTCAACCACGTTATATGTTCACAGAAAGACTGAATAAAATTGATTAACATGACAATATGAGTTCACAAATTTCTTTTCCTTTTTCTTTGTTCTAACACTCGTAGCAATCCCCTTGGCCGCAGACTCTGAGTTCTGAGACTTCAAGCACAAGCCACCATTCCCAGTTTTTCTCCTGTATATTTTAGAACACTCTCACTAGCCAATCTCCGGTTACTCAAATCTTGTGCTAGAATGTAATAATACATTTACATTGTAATTTTTTTCATATTCAGATTACTAGATGGTCATTCTTTGTTGTTTGATATACCAAAGCTTTTAACCTACTGAATCAAATGAGTGAGCCAATCCTGAGGATTTTCCATTAACTTTATTTTATTTTGATTGTGAGTCAGTCAGTTTGTTCTATTTCTTCACATGTCTATTTATTTATTTTTTTATTATGTGATATACATTGTGGCTACCATACTCTGATAGCTGTAGGTATTATTTTGAAGAATAATATGTACTGATTAAGCCTCAAATGGGAACTTTCTACAGGCTAGAATCACCCAGGACAAGACTCTTTGTTGAGGAACTGTCTAGATCAGATTGCCCAGGTGTACATGGCTGTAGAAGACTGTCTTGATGTCTATGGAAGACTGTCCTGATTGTTCATTGATACAAAAGTGTCCATCTCACTGTGGGTAGCACCGTTCCCTAGTCAGGTGGTGTCCTGAACAGTATGTGAAGGCTGGCTGAGCGAACCTGCTTGACCGTCCGGGGGCAGCATGCTCCACAGTTTCTGTTGTATTTCCCTGACTGGGACGTGATTTCCTTGGTTGAAAAGTGATGTTGTGTGGAATCGCAAACGAATCTGTTTTCAAGTTCCAGGCTTAGTTTTTCTCAGTGATGGACTATGAGCTGGAATTATAAGCCAAATACCTTTTCTTCCCTACATTGCTTTTGATTGCGGTGTTTTATTACAGCAACAGAACTTAAATTCGAACATGGCTGTGATGAGTTTAACCTAGATAAAATTACTTACAGATAATTTTTGTGGGACTTGGCTTAAAGCTCGGTTGCTGTAGGACTATGCTATTTTTATTCATTCAGGAACGTGTTCTTGATTTAGTCATTTGATTCTTGAATAAATCTTGAATAAAATTCTTGATTTATTCATCCAAGAACGTGTTTGTATATGATCGCCGCGTAGAGATCTATGTCATTTATTAAACCTTTCTTAATTTGGCAGAAATTGACTCAAAACTCCATGGCCTCATCATTCATCAGGCACTAAAGTTTTGCTAAATCTTGTTAACTTTAAAGTCTCTTCCCCCAGGAGTTACAAGGGTTGCACTTCACTGGCTGGCAAGTAATAGGTGCCATGCTGTTTTGTTTCTTCTAGAACCAGGAGGTCTCTTCCCTATGCCTTAACCAGTTCCTGGCATCTCCCTTCCCCCTTCCTGCCACACTGCTAGTATCTCAGACTTCTTCATCCCTTTCTAGTAAAATCCAACTGGGAGAAAAGCCACATTGTGCGTGTTCTTCCAAGGCTTTCTCTCTTCTTTCCACGTTTCCTCTCCTGTTTGTCCTGCTTTAGCGTTTTTGTCTGTTGTGTGGTGTGTCATATGTCGTTGTGTAAAAACACACCTTAGAACTTCTTCGTGACTTCTTGCAGCTCTCTTTTCTGTAGGTTGTATGTGGAAGTTTATCTGGCTTTCTTGTCTAATTTTTCCCTGAGTCATTCGTGTTTCTGTGATCTTCTGGGGGCCTAGTTGAGGTCTGAATAACCTAAAAAAGTCTACTCACACACCTGGATATGTCACAATGTCACCACAGGCCAAGGGTGTGTGCCTCATCCAACAACCTAGCTTTGTGTGGGGGTCACGTATCTTGAGAATAGCAAAAGTGTTAAGTCATAGTGGGCCCATTTTCCAGGTCACCAGTTGGGTCATAACTGTGCTGTTCTGTTGGACAACACCAGTGCTCTGGCCTTCCAGATGCAGAGGGCTGACAAACAGATTTTTACCTCTTTACACCTCAGCTCAAGTGGGTATATACAAGAGAGAAGGGTTGGCACCTCCTACATAGCCCTATTATCAACCCTTTCAATATTTTTTTCATTACCAGAATTTGAATTTTTTGTGGTTGCTTCCATCAATGTTGTTCCACTATGGCCAGACATACTTAGTGGGTATTGAAGTGATCACACCTGGTCTGTACCCTTGCTATCTTATGGCACCCACTTCTCAGTGTTGGGGAAATGCTAGCTGGTCTGCTGAAAGATTGAACAGTGAGTAAAATTTTTAAAAAGCAAAGTTCAGCAAATGATCATGCCCACGACAGGCTGTTTTCAAGGCAGGAGATTTTACTTGACAAATAGGCTGATTAGACATTCCTGAATGTCAAGGCAAGCTTGGATGCTGTGTGATTCTATGAAAAAAAAATGATTTTGGGAGACTGGAATTATTTCTAATTTTATAAAAAGTCAGATAATTTTTGTGTGTGTGATTTCAAAGCTCCACTCCCCAAAAACTTCAACCAACCACGTTATATGTTCACAGAAAGACTGAATAAAATTGATTAACATGACAATGTGAGTTCACAAATTTCAGAAATGGTAACACTTTTTAATATGATAATAGATGAGCAAAGTACTTTATTGTATTTTTAAATAATCTAATCATACTTTAATGGCATTCAAGTAAAACATCTGCACAGTCTTGAATTATCTCTGCCGAAGTGAACAAATTTGGAAATTTCCCTTGGTTATATAGTCTCTGGTACAAGAAAAGATATTTCTAGATGTTGATTATTATTTTTTCTAATCCTATGTTATTCATTAATATTTTATCCTAGTGAGAAATGACCCCAGATATTTTCTTTATCTCAGACTTAATAAAATAGTAAAAAATTAGCAGCTTGGTTGCTAGTGAGGTCAACTGTTCGTTCTGAATGGCAATAGTAATCTTGCTTAAGTTCTTGTGTCTATAAGAGAGTTTCAAGGCCATTTAGTTCAATTTTTAAAATTTTTACTTACTATAATGTTTAAGTGGTTATGTGTCTCCATGGGAGAATTCTTCAATATGACTTTGGCCTGGTAGCTTTTATGGAACACTATGGGTAGGAAGACTTGGAAAGAAGATTTATCTGCTTGAGCGCTTGACGCAGAGACCATGGAACAAATATGCCGTTCTCCATGTGCTTGCTTGCACAGCACCCCCTTAAAAATTCAGTCAGTTGTAAACTTCTTTAAGGGGAATAGTCCCTCCAGACATTCTCTGGCTACTCTTAGATTATTTTGTGGAAGAGAGGGTCATAAGTGGGACCTGTCTCATTTCCTTTCTAATTACTGTGATTTAAAAAAAAAAAAACAACTTAGGAGAGAAAGGATTTACTTTAGCTCACAATCCCAGGTTGGCAGTCCATCTCCCTGGGGGACTCAAGGCGGGTACTTGAAGCAGCTGGTCATATCCACAGACAACAGCCAGAGGGAGGGAAATGAGTGTGTGCACGCCTACGTGCTCAGCTCAATTTGTACACTGTTATGCCATTAATGGTTCAGTCCGTGCTATGCTGCCATTCACTTCAGTGTGGCTCTTCCAACCTCCATTAGCCCAGATACGAAAAATGTCTCCCAAGGAGGTCCGTGGCCCAATATGACGTAGGAAACCTCTCCTTGAGACTCTCTTTCCAGGTGGCTCTAAGTTGACAATTAAAACCAAACACCACAGAACCACAGTCTCATATGTTAGTAACTAGCTAGGGCCAAGCAGTGGTTCCATTTTTTTGACAAGGCTGGTGATTTTCACTGCTAGAGTTGGGCTTTGTCCTGTCTGTTCAGCCTCCTTCTTTCTAGAACCTCCACTGAGCCTTGAGTTTGAGGTACCAATCATAGATCAATACAACCGACCGCCTACTCTATAGATACCAAACAGTGTGTAGAACGTGCTGGAATGGAATTCTCACGAGGGTCCTGCCTCTTCTTAGCACCCAGTACAGCACTTGGCATAGAACAGACAGAGTGCCCTCTGTCCTGGAAGAAAGACTGCCAGGCACTTCATGTTGGGCAGGCTAAATGGGAACACAGAAACCCCAGACAAGGCTGAGTAAAGCATCTAGAATGCTGTCCATGAAGAAACAAGACCAGGAGCTGGAAAGATGGCTCAAGTTCACATACATGTGCCTGCTACTCCCGCAAAGGACAGGAGTTCAGCTCCCAGCACCTGTATCAGGCAGCTCACTACTGCCTGTAACTCCAGCTCCAGGGGATCTGACACCTTCCTCTGGCATCTGTGGGTACCTGCATGCAGTGCAGATGACCTCCCCCCAAATGACCCACACATGCAAATATTAAAAGTATAAAAATAAATATAGGATAAACAAATAAAACATAGACAAAAAACCCCTGATTTATCTTGATGTCTTCATTAATGATTAGCATCAAAGCCGATATAGAGATTCCAGCCTTCAAAAGCATTTTAGATCATTAAATAAACTAAACCAAGTAGTGTGGAAATAAAGAAATCTCAGCCAACATCGATCCATTTACTAAACTACATTCCCACAAAGTAAAAAAGTAAGATTCAGTGTGATCCAACTGCAATTGATTGCCAACCATAATCCATCATTTTCAGTTGTCACTACAAACAAATGAAGACCTCCTTTACATGTAATTTTAAACTATTTTCTGTTTGTGTGGGGTATCTGAGCATAGTTTTGCCAAACCAGCTCCATACCAGAGGAAACTAATTAGTGTTGTCACTTGTGTGGATAATTATTGTATTTATAAGCTAATCGTAAACTCACTCTGGAATTATTCTCTTTTCAGCATGCAGAAATAGCATAATTCTCTATTCATTATACAGAGCCATCCTAGGAAGTGTCTGAGCATCTTGGGATAAAATGTTTCCAAATGCACATGCTTGATGTCTCCATTAAGGAGACTGAGACTTGCAAAGCTCCACGCACTCAAGTTGGCATCTGTATAGTGCAGGAAGCAAGTCTGGGAGAGGCACGCGAACAATCTGCGGACTCCACTGGGGGATTATGGGTACCTTCTCCTTTGAATTATTGCTTCAGTGATGCAGAACTTGGCTGAGATAAAGCACCTTTGGGACTAAGACTGAAAGCAGATGTTGGGACATCTGCCTCCTTTACTTATCAGAGGTCTATTATTTGCCTGGCTTGGTAAAGCTGGTGTTGAGTAAATCGAGACTATTTAGCTAGACTTTAAGCCACAAATCTGTTCGGTGGTTTAAAGAGGAGGGGAAAAAAAGATCCCAGAGATTTGGGCTGTATTCTGGAAGAGCTGGATGTGGAAATATCAGCAGCTCTTCAAAATGCTTGAACTTCCTGCAGTGTGCACCGAAACAGCTGGCGATCATCTGGTGGAGTGAAAGCTGAACATTTGGAACAAATGGGTAAAGTCTAAAGTAATGGACAGGCTTCCTCCACTTGGACTGGCGGCTGGTCTTCATGCCGCATAGACAAAACAAGCCTCTTTTCCATCTAGGATATCACAGGCAGCTGTGTCATGATTAGGAAAACACTGCCACAGTGAATGTTTGAATTATTGATCTGCATGGACCGCAAGTCAGAAACCTACCATTCGGAAAAGCTCAAACAATAATGCAGGTTGCGCAGAATTCAACATCCCAATAGTTGAGGTATTAAAAAGTCGAGGCGAGCATATTTGTTCTTCCTCTGCACAAGGCAGACATTGCTAGTCAACTGCAGCTGAGCCTTTCTGAGGCACATTTCTCCACCCCAGCTTTCAGATGGCCACATGCTTTAGCTCAGAGGATGAAACTCACTTATGGTACCTAGTAGTAGTGCCAGCTGAAGGGCTCCATTCACTTTTTCACAGGGATCAGGGTAGATGACACAACGAGGCTGCATTTGAGTGAAAACCCCATGCTATCTTAGCACTTACCCAGACTGTTCTTGGATCTACTGAGGATGAGGCATCTGGACCAAAAAGGAAACAACACCCTCTTGTCTACCTCCGGAGTAATGCCAATGACCCTCTGAGGGAAATGCCTTGTTTCCTCAAGCTACCCTTGGATATAAGGTATCTGATTAAGTTCCATCAAATGTCTTAGTTTACCTTTCTGTTGTAGTGATGGAACACCATGACCAAGGCAGCTTATAGAAGCAAGGGTAAGTTAGAGCTTATGGTTCCAGAGGGCTCGCATCCGTGATGGCGAGGGGAGTAGCTAGGTATGTAAGAGCACTTGTTGTACGTGCACGAGGACTCAAGTTCGAATCCCCAACCTCTATTAAGAAGCCTAGGAAACGAGCTTGTAATCCACCATTCTTGAGAGCAGAGGCAAGAGGATTGCTGGGACTTGGGATTTTAGCCTAGCTCCAGGTTCAGTGAGAGAACCCCGCCCCCATCTCAAGGAAACAAGGTGGAGAGTATCAGAGCAGGGCCGCAGGCATCCTCCTCCAGCTTCCACCAGGGCCCGTGGCCACACACACCACTGGTTCACATACGTGTATGTGAGGAGGCTGCAGTAGCACCAGAGAGATCACATCTTGGACCACAAGCAAGAGGGAGAGAGAGAGAGACAGACAGAGAGAGAGAAAGAGAGAGAGAGAGAGAGAGAGAGAGAGAGAGAGAGAGAGAGAGAGAGAGAAAGAGAGAGAGAGGGAGAGAGAGAGACAGAGAGACAGAGAGAGACAGAGAGAGAGAGACAGAGAGAGAGAGAGACAGAGAGAGAGGCAGAGAGAGAGACAGAGACACAGAGAGAAAGAGAGAGAGAGCTAAATAGAAATGGTGTACTGCTTTTGAAATCTCCAAGCTCACCCCTTGACACTCCTCCTCCAACAAGGTCACACCTCCTAATCCTTCCCAAACGCTTCTACTAACCAGGGACTAAGCATTCAATGCAGGAGCTTCTGGAACCATCTGCATTCAAACCACCATGCCTGTATCTTAAGTGCTCCCTACTTATGGAGAATCTGTGTATAGCTGTATTTCACTCTTGTTTCTTTTTTTAATTTAATCAATTTATTCAGATTATATCTCAATTGTTATCCCCTCCTCCTGTTCATCCCGCCCTCCTGCTTTCACCCTATTCCCCTTCCCTAGGTCTGTGACCAAGGGGGACCTCCTCCCCCACTGTATGGTCATAGGGTATCAAGTCTCATCTTGGTAGCCTGCTTATTCTTTCTCTGAGTGCCACCAAGCCTCCCCACCAAGGGTAAGTGATCAGGTATGGGGCACCAGAGTTCATGTCAGAGTCAGTCCTTGCTCTCTACACAACTGTGGAGAATGTCCTATCTTTTGGCTAGATCTGAGTAGGGGTTCGATGTTTACTACTTGTATTACCTTTGGTTGTTTCAGTAGTTTGAGCAAACCCTCCTAGGCCCAGGTCCACTTGTCATAATGCTCTTCTTGTGGGTTTCTAGGACCCTCTGGATCCTTCTATTTCCCCATTCTCCAATATTTCTCTCACCTAGAGTCCCAATAGGATGTCCTCACATCTATTCCAATCTCCTGGTAAATTCACTGTTGTTTCAATGGAACATGCTTTTACATAGTCTTGGGATCTAAGAACACATGCTTGTTCATGAAATTCTGTTCCCTGTGGGGATAATCGGCCCTGCTTCGACATCCTGTTGCACCCTGGCTCCTTTGCTCTAACTTTCTGCCTTGTGCTTGTCCTCGGCCACGTTACTGCATGCTAGTTATCCACAATGTGACCTTTTGTTCTTTTCATCCACCTGCAAGCTCATCACTATGAGCTCAGTGCCTTATCTCACCACATTCCCTTTTCTTTTGTGAATTTTAATCTTACCTATTGACATCCAGGCTTCTCTCTGAATGGGACTGACTTGTTCTGGTCCTGTCAGATCTTCAGCATATCTGCCACAGTGGCAGCTCTTGGTCTTCCAAGGCTGTCCTGTAACTTTTTAGTTATCTATTAGCAGCAAAGACATTTCATCTAATATGACCTGATTGTCTTCAAAGGGTTTTTTCCACTTGTCTTCATCTTTGGGGATGTGTAGTATAGAAAATGGCCAAGGGCATATATGAATAAGTAATGTTGCTAAAATCATAGTAGAGTGCTGTGAATGTAACCTCAGGCTCCCATTAGGTTTCAGACAAAGGTTGTCTGAATCTAAAACACGTTTTAACATATTTTCCCCAAATATGTGATGGTTTATAAATAAGTAAACACTGTTTCATATTAGGCTGATTCAATAGCATTTTTATTTAATCAATTTTTTTCTATGCAAAATATTATGTAACTTAAAAGCATGTAACACACACATATATATTATAGACAGAGAAGCAAATGTGGCATTATGTAAAATATCATAATATTAATAATTAATGTCTCTGCAATCCTTCCTTAGTTTCATTTTATATTGGTTGAAACTGATTCAGATATCTAGGGCTATGGTGCTAATATCTGCTGAGAGCTTTCTATGCTTTTCTGTCAGACACATCCTGAATTGGAGTATGGCACATGCATTTCTATATGTATGCCTTTATCAGGCTACCAACATTTGGGGTATAGTTACTTTTCCTCCCAAATACTGTAGTGTCTCCCGGACAGACCACCATTGTAAATAGAATAGAAAAACATAACTTGTATGAGATTATTTTGTTACATGGGGGAAAAAAAAAGCAAAGTTTAATGGATGGTGGGGGTAAGCTGAGATGATAGTGTGAACACCAGGCATGTGGATCAAAGGGATCTTGTTGTCACGTACCAAATAATTCTTGAACTGTTTCACACTTTAATATCTTAAGAACTGTGAAAATTTTCAATGTCTAGTTGATGAAATAATTACAGTTTGGATGCTGGCATTGATCCGAGTGATTCCTAAGTGCACTCAAGCTTGAGAACCCTGCTCTCATCTATATTTAAAAAACGCTGCCGAAGAAATTATGGCAGTGAGCCTTGCCACAGCTCCAACAGAGCCGATTAGTTTGCCTGTGAGACTTCTGATTCCCCTGTGGTCCGTTCCTTCTAATACACAGCTAATTAACTCATCTTCTCACATGGGGAGGTAAGCTCTGAATTTTGTGTGACTCGGTGTTGGATACGGAGTTAGAGTATGGACTGGAGGAAAGACAGTGAGGCTGTCATGGGCCTCCAGTTGTGCTGCATTGTTGTTGTGACTCAGGTTACGTTGGGAGAAAGGTGGTGCTAGGTGAGCATTTTAAAAATTGGACTTAATAGGGGTCGATGTTTGAATGTAGATCACACTGGCCTTATGAGGTGTTTAGAGTCCCGTGGATGTTGTACTCTGAAATCTGCTGAAAATGAAGACAATTTCACTGAAAGATGATGGTTTCACCTCTGGATATGTGAGTTAAAGAATGCCTGTAATATATATATACATAAAATGGGATTACCAAGCCCATAGATTTGGTCACAGGGATGTTCAAACAAGGAGCCCATTAAGATGATCAACGGCTTGTCAAGCTAAAAGGCAAAGAGATAGCCAAGGCAGGGCTCTGAACCCGGATAGAGGAAGCCAGGGATATGAAAGGCCACTTGGAAGAAAGTCACTGGGGCATAATGTTACAGAGAGAAGCAGAAAGTGTGTTTTTAAGAAAGGCAGGGAATCATCAGAGAGGTCAGGCAACGTGAGTACTGAGACAGACCAGTGAATTCCATGGGAGAAGACCATCAGCAGAGCTGCACCATGGCGACAGTTTCATGTGTCGCATGTATACCATGATATTACGTGGGCATTGTTTCTCTCCATTAAATCATAGTGTTGAGGCTAGAGACACACTGTACATGAATCACATCTAGCCATCTATGTTGGCTAATCTTGGTTGTCAGCTTGAGAAACCAGAGAAGAGAAGTTACTTCTATAAGACTGGTCCAAGAGCATGCCTGTGGAACATTTTCTTGATTGCTAACTGGTACCGGGGACTCAGCCTACATCCACTGGGCACTGTGACTCCATGAGTCTCATAGAGCTAAAACCTTCCCAATGCCCAGTGATGACACAGCCAATGGTAACTTATGATGCACTGTTGTGTTTTTTTTCTCTTTATGTTGATGCTTGTGTCCATATGTCATATTTCTCCAGCCACACAAAATTGGAATCAATACAGTCACAGGCACTACATGAATTGAGTATGATAATAAGTTATTGTTGCTAGTGTGTTGCTTTTCATTTTTTAATTTAAATTTTTATTAAAAATTATTCAAGAGTCTGTATTTTCCTCACCTCTACTGTCACCCACCCACAGGCACACAACCCTCTCTCTCAAATATGACTCCTGGTTCTTTAATTATTACTGTTATCCCCTCCCCACAGTCCCTTGGATACATCCGACCTGCTGAGTCTATCATATGCACATTTGTTTAGGGCTGCCCTGTTGAGTTTAGATAACCTATAAGGAGTTCATCTCTGCAGAAGACTGATTCTAGGTCTCTGAGAAGTCATTGGCTGCCTGTAGCTCTTTGTCTAAGGCTGGGGACCTTGTCAATCTATTTCTTATTAGGTTCACTCCAAAGAATCACATTTCCAGCAGTGGCTTCACATAGCTTTGGTTTGCCCTGCCTCTTTTTTGTACTCATACTTGGTTTAATACAATTTTGTTTGGCTCACAATGGTCCTAGGAGCAATAGGTTGTATAATATATACGTTTAATTTATATATTATATGTATGTATACTACAGCCTAGGTATGTAAAAGGCTCTGTCATCTAAATTCATGTCAGCAACAGTAAAATTGCCAAAGATGCTATTCTCAGAGTATATCCCTGCAGTTGAATGTGAGTAATTTGTACAAGCAATTTTAAATTCATTTCTAGAACTTTCTTTGGTTGGACAATTAGAACATTTCATTTCCACGGTAGCATTGGCAGCACTCAGTGTGGATTTGGAAGTCAGCTTGCACTGATGGAATTGAAATCTCTGCATTGAGACATTCTCTAGAAAAATTTCACAACTAGCCGACACTGAGTTTAGAGAAGATAGGGTAAAAAGAGAAAGCAAGAGTCATTTTGAATCCATAGTCCTGAGGCCATATTGTTGTACCAACTTATAGACAACATTTGTTAAATATGCCTTCTCTTCCTCACCCCTAGTTTGCTGAGAGACGATAACATAGAACTCATGTACATAGTATAAAATAATACAAAGCACATAGCACATACCGCACAGATTATGACTGCTTTTGTATCCATTGGCTTGCCAGATGACATCTACAGTGTTTTCATTTAGTACAGTGTGTGCTTGCCTGAGATTTTAGAAGACTGTCAGTGTTAAGTCTCTCATTTTTGCATCATTGGTACATTAACGTGCTAATATTAAACTTAAAATTGTGTTCTGATTTGGTTCTAAGTTTGTATTTGAGTTGTGCTTCAGAGTTTGCCTATATACACATATACTTAGGTATATGTATGTGTATATACTTATGTATATGTGTATATACCATCTTAGATTATGGAATTACCAACCTCCCTAGTAGGATAGAAAATTATGGAACCGTTTCAAGATTTATAAATGTTTAATCTGGAAATGATGTGTCTTGGAGAGTCTGAGTGAGTGTACATCTATTGCCAGAATCCTTGGCTAAGCAGCCTAGCCCTTTCAGGCCTTTCAGGCCTGGACCTGGTGTGTGCCCTAGTTCCCATGCCTGATCCAGACTGGAATGCTTTTCATCCATGCAGCAGTCAACGTGAATCTGCAGCAAGCATCAGACCCCAACTTTCCGCTGAGGATCCTCCAAGGCCTCCTGGCTCAGCAAGCATCAGATCCCAACCTTCTCCACTGAGCATCCTCCAAGGCCTCCCGGCTCACCTGTGATTTATCAAGCTCTCTGTCACCATGGTGATTCGTGTTGATTATCCATCCTGAGACTTACTCCCAAATGGCTTCAGGTGTCTCCCTTCAGGTATTTGTCTATGATCTGTTATTTGGAAAGCCTCCTGGCACACAAGATAAAAAAAAAAAAAGGACTCTAACCGCCCCCCCCCCACACTTTCCTTCATTTAAAAAATCTGCAAATCCCCACACACCAGGCTTTACTCTAAGATTTCCATTATCTGGGCTTTAACGAAAGCACTGAGAAGTAAGCACTGTGAAGACTGCTTTTTCACAAAAGAAGGAAAGGGCGTGGGGCATTGTAATAACTTGCCCTAGTGTACACAGCTGTGAAATAATGGCATGGAGTTTGAGCCAAGTTGTCTGAAGCACCTATGCCCCCATACTCTGTATCCCTGCTCAGGATGCATGTGGCCCTGGCTGCCTCAGGCAGGCAATGCTTAGTCCTCACGTACCAGTTTGAAACCCTTTGGGATTATCAGGGCTACATTTCTGCTATGTGGCTGGATCCTGGAAATCCATCCGATAGTCACAGGTTTACAGTAACACGTAATTTTAAGCCAATGTGTATTGCATCAGAAACAAAAACAAAACAAACAACAATGGGGAAATGACTTAGTTTTAGGGGATATTTCTTGCTGATTTTTTAAAAACACCTTCATACTAGCTATGGTTCAGCTGGATTGACTGCAACATGAATCACCTGTGGTTATTTTACTGAAAATTAGGTGTAGATTGGCAATAAATACTCCCATAAGCCTGGAGGATCGTCTCACCATTGATCCCCACATGTCCACTTGTGCCATTTGTCTATGGTCTCCCAGTGAAGAAGAGGCCGTGTCACCGTGGAGATGGTGAGTATAAGGAACCAGTTTTAAAAGCTTATCAATAACATCCTTTTTTGATTCTAGTTTTGTTTCTCACTCTGCTTTGTAATGGAACCACCTTTTTTTTTTTTTTTTTTTTTTTTTTTTTGCACCACTGTTCTTTCTCACCATATTGTGTGGCTGCCATTTTTTTTTTTTTATAAATAATAATGAGGTCACTTGATGCTGATTTTTTTGCCTCACCTTGGAGTTTTGGATACTCCTTCTAATTCTACTATTTTCTGTTTCGTTGTTATTATTTTCTAAATGACCTGTGGTCCCAGTTTGAGTCCCTTCTTTTATCAGTTAGAAAATTAACCAGTTCCCCAAAGGCTGCCTGAAACTGGGGTTTTAATCTTTCCACGCTAGCTCTAGGCTTGGTGTAGATTAATGTGGCTGACACAGTTCGCATGTTGGGAGAAAGGCTGAGGCTGCTCCTAAGGCCAAGAATGAGAATGTGAAAGAATGTGTACATTATCTTCTTAGGATTATTTCTGCATCGATGCACTTAAAGGATTTACTGTACTTTTTATTATGCTACACAATAAATGTAGTGTGATGAAGTCCTTGGCCACAGTAACCATAGTTAGTTATGCAAAATTTTCTTCATCAAATATGGGGCTAATTTTATCCCTGACTGTTTTCACTGTGCTGGCATTATCTATAAGGAGCCCTTCCCACACACACATCAGATCTCCCCAATTACTATTTGTAAGTAAAGATCATATTGCTGTTTTATGTTTTTATTTTTATTTCTTCTAGTCCTATGCAATCACTGGTGTTCTGCTTTTTTGTGATGGGTCCCTATCCAGGCTTGCAGTGTCATCTACATATAGTGAGAATTTTGTCTCATTCTTGGCAATAATTCTGCTTATTAATTCTTTGGCGGTGACATAGTATTCTCATAACTGGGACTTCAAAATACTGTTAAGAGCAGCAGTAACAGAGACTGGGGTTCTGCACTTTAATTGGGATGCCTCTGTGCTTAATTTCTCTTTATGTGATGACATAATTTGTTTTTAGGTGGGTTTTCTTTATCACAAGGAAATTAATGCTCAAACCCTTGGTTTGGAATATAGCTTGCTTTTGGAGATAAAAGGGACACAGTGTCATTTCTTCTTTTTGTATGCACTATAGATTACATAGCACAGTGTCCTAATGTCCACACAACAGGTTTGCTGCTTCCACACTTGTAGACTATGTTTGTAGCCCCTGACTAAAGTTTACTTGGCAATGAGAGAGGTAGGGTTTTAATGATTTTTTTGTTCTGTTTGCTGATTTTTTGAGGTCTATAATCACTCAGAAATCTTTCTGTATTGGTGAGATGTAGTTATCACATGGGTGTTTTTGTGCACACTTGTGGTGTGTGAAATGTAAAACAAGGATCACTCCCCGTGTGTATGGTGATGGCTCTTGCTTTTTATCAAGTGTTTGTGATTTTTTTTAAACTTCTGTTACCTCATCCCTGTCAAAACAACTTAAATTGGGAAAAGACTTGTGTTGGTTGTGGTTTCTGCCCAGGGCTGGATCTTCCCTTTGTGTGATGGAGAGGCAGACCATCGTGGTGAAGGGACATCTGCTCACCTCATGGTGGATGGAATGCAGAGAGCTAGATAAATGAGATGCCCTAGAAACGCACGCTCCTGTGATCCACTTCCTCTAACAGGTCCCACTTCCCACTACTTTTCAATAAAACCATTAAAATATGGACCTATCAGAGGATTCGGTGGCTGATGAACTTAGAACCTCATGGCCAAATGCCTCCCCATCCATCATCTGGGGACCAAGTCTTCAAGACACGATGTTTATGAAGGACACTTCATAGCCAGACTACATGCTAGGGGTAAATCAAGGAGGAAAAAAAATATGTATTTCTTCCCTTTGAAGTAATTTTTTTTGTAAATATAACTCTATTTGGCATAATAAAATAAATCAATATAAAGAGGTTGGAGGCCCCAAGAGACAACTATATATATATATGAGACTGTATGCATTGCAGACTCTGCATTGTGGGTCTTTACAAGCTCCAAGACTGTTTAATAAATTATGCTGGGTCAATTCTATGTGGAAACTGAAAATTGAATCTCAAGCTCACACTAGCTACTGCAATCAATTTCAGATGGAGATATGGTTTAAAATAGGAAAGAAAATACTTTAATTTTATGAGAAAGTGTTGGGGAGTATCTTATAACATTAGACTAGAGATTCTTAAATTATAAACAGAGACACATAAATATTATATATTAACATACTAAACTGTATCAGCGATGATTTTCTACCATAAAATTGTATTAAACTCAAAAGTCAGATCATATCAGAGAAAATACTTTCAAGTATAAAACTAAAAAGATTAATATCCATAAAATATAAATAAGTTAAATCAATAAGAGAAATTAAGACAACCCATGTGTAGAGGAATTAGTGAAAAAAAAAACAGGAATAATGATGAACAAACAAGAATTTTCAAAATAGTGGAAAATGAAGCCATATCTAGTTGCTTTCAGCAGCAACTGTGTTCCCTGAGAGGGTCTTATGGGTAAAGGGCCTAAGACTCAAAGGACTGCTGGAATTGAGGAGCCGGACTGGGAAGGGGTGCTGCTCATGGGGGTGGATGGATATGCAATGTTAAGTAGGAGGAGCTGAGCTGGAAGATGCCATATTCATGATTTCAGGAAGCTGAAGGGAGGGGAGGTCAGAGGTGCTCAGAGAGGACAGAGGCATGGAAACCACGGCCACCAGCCCACCAGAGGCACCACCCACAGTTATCTGGGCCCTCGCACAGCAATCATCAGTCGCAAAAACATACCACAAGCTTGCCAGCAGGCCAGTCTAGTAGGCGCGTCTTCTCAACTGAGGAAAACGAGTAGCCATTTTCTCAAATGACTCCGGCTTTTGTCCTGTTGACATAAAATTCAGCGGCATGTGGATCTGGCTGTTTTTGCCTGTACGCCATGTTTGTGCTTGGTAGTGATGAAGGTCAGAAGGAGGTGTCTCGTTCTCTGGAACTGGACGTTTGGATGGTCGTGAGCAGCCATGTGAGTTATAGAAACTGAACCCGGGTCCTCTAAGGAACAAGTGCTCTTAACCACTGTGCCTTCTCTTCAACTTTAATCCACGGGAACCAACTGTACACTTACAGAGAGAGCAGGTTGCAGCTCTCACCCACCCGTTGCCTTCAACAGCACCTAGTTTCTTAAAGACAGGGACAACACTGCCCGTAACCGAGCCTTTGATCCTCTGGCATTCTTAACCCAGAGCCTGAATGGATCGCCCCGAGTCAGTCAAGAGTGAGGACAAAGATTTCACCGGTGCACTCAGGAGATGTCTGCAGGCCAGCGAAAAATCTGATCTTTGTCAAGGTTTCAGTACTACATCAAAGAAAAGGTAGTGCTCAGTGGTGAAGTGATATGGAACATTTTTCTCAGGAATACTTCAGTGGAGAGAGGGGGGGGGAGAGGGGGAGGGGGGAGGGGAGAGGGACAGGGGGAAGGGGAGGGGGAAGAGGAGGGGGACAGGGAGAGGGAGAGGGAGAGGGAGAGGGAGAGGGAGAGGGAGAGGGAGAGGGAGAGGGAGAGGAGACAAGACTCACTGTGTGTATCCTGGGCTGGTCTCTAATTCACTATGTAGACCAGGCTACCCTTGAACTCAGAGAGCCACCTGCTGCTGCCCTTTGAGTGCTTCCTTAATGCTCTGTGCCACCACATCTGTCTAACTGTGAATTAAAATTTTAACACTTCAGAGAATTTTTAGCTATGCTAATAATAACCCAGGCAGTTTCTTTTTACAATTTACTATGTTAAGTGTCTTATTCTATTTTTAATTTTTAAAAATTTACTTTAGACTGAAAGAAGAGAGAAGTATTTTTTTCTATATCCTTTTCATTTTTTTCTAGTGAGAAAAATTAATAATGCAATTGTTACACATAATAATTTCTCAGAATTAGATGTCAGGCAAATATATGAGGTGACAAATGTGTTAATTAGCTTGATTCAAAGATGAAACAAGATCACAAAATGTACTCATGTATGAAAACATCACATTATATTCCATAAACAAAAAAATTATATTCAATCTGAATTTAAGAAAAGTTAACCAAAAACTGCATTTTAAAACTGAAATTATAGACTTAAAAGTAGACATATTGTTAATGCCATTGAACAAAAGTAAAGAGTATCATCCCAATTCTTTTAGTTGAATTAAATAAGCTTTATTTCTGTCAGATAAGACTATTGCCCTAAAACAAGGTTTGGGAAAATAGCATTGAACACAGGAAAAAGTAGGGCTTAGATAGCACCCAAACTATAAGGCTAAGGGGTGTCCGAGGATTTTTGATTACATAGGAACTTGGAAGAGCATCTTAAAATTATTTGGCAGAACACCTTATCTTACCAGGGTGAAGGTCAGGGTACAAGTAGTCAAATCTATGTTTTGCAGAAAACAGGAATGAGCTTATTTTGACCTTGTCACAAGATGGCTCTTGATCTTAAGATGGAGTCAGGTTGGTCCATCAGTATCCGGATGCAGACACTGTTGCTATCATATAAGGGTGCAGGAGTTTCTCTCTCTCTCCTCTCGCTCTGCTCACCCTCTTTTTACCTGTTCCCTTGGCTCCTACCAGGCTTTTCCCTGGTTAGACCATTGGCAATTTCTTTTCTATACATTAGAGTTTGTTTTATAAGCATCATCAATAAGTGTTAGGCTATTGGTGGCTCTGATGGTTAATTTTCATTCTCGGCTTGACTGTGGTGGAATGACTGAGGAGACACATGTTGGGCTCGTCTGTGAGGAAGTATCCAGACAGGCTTAACAGATGAGGGAGGATCCTCCATGAACGGGCTGGAGCCATCCCATATGCTGAGAACTGGGACTGAATCCAAAATAGAAGAGAGCCAGATACCAGCACTGAGCTCACCCCGCTCCCTAAGCGAGGCTGCGGTGGGACTCTTACTACAATGCCTTCCTCAAACTAGGAGCCCAAATAAACCCTTCTGTTCTTAAGTCCAGTTTTAACAGCTACACGAAAAGAAACTACTACAGAGAATTTTTTAAAAAGCAAACAAGAAACCAAAACGGAAACTAAAAAAAAAACAAACCAACTTTCCCATTTGTTAGAGGTATTTGAAGTAAGTCAGGAAACCAGAGATCAGAAGAAAAATTTATGATCCATTCAGTCTTTAAATTATACATAATGCTCAATCCCTAGTGCTTTATAAGATCACACAGGATGTGAAGAAATGAAACACCCTTGGCAGGAAAACTGGCTGAATCTGCAGAGCCGGCAGCAGCAGGGGGAGAAGGGGACACACAGGAGACTGCTGGTACTGCAGCAGGAAAGAGAAACACACAACACACACATGCAGCTCTTGACTCGAAAGCTAGCTCTGACGTGGGGCTACAGTTAAGCCCAGGGGCAAGCTGATTCTGCATTTGGGAAGTAGGAACCATTTAATATTCTGCTTTAAATATATACGGAGTAACAAAATGATGCATTTTCCATCTCCATACGGTAATCATATACTCTTCTCTCTATTCAAATCATCCAATGATATTCATTATTCCAAATAAATATTTACGCTCCTCTTTTTTCTTTGCAATTATAATACATGTTTAATTAACCTCAGATGTTTGGTTTTTCAATTTTCATTCTTTTTATAATGTAAGTCACTTATGCCTCTGTTTTTCTCCTAGTTCCTTCTTTGCTCTATTTCATGATTTGACTACTTTTGTATTTCCTCTGTTGACTTGAGAAAAATACTGCTTATTATTAATATTATAGTGCAGGCTTCAGTGTATGTTTGTAAAATCTCACCTGTAACTTGTCACCTTATAATTCAGTCTTGTTTTGCTTTACATATTTGTAATGTTTGGTGAACTTTGAAGCAGTGTGGTTAGAAACACAACTTTACAATCTCTGTTTTAAAAGATTTATTTTCAGTTGTGTTGATGTGTCTATGGGTATGTGCGGTTAGTGCATTTGAGTGCCAGTGCCTACAGAGGTGAAAGGGGAGTGTTAGCTGCCCTGGGGCTGGAGTCAGAGGTAGGTGTGAGCCTCCTGGTGTGGGTTTGGGGAACTGAACTCAGGCCCTTTGCAAGAGCAACAAGCTCTCCCCTCTTAACTACTGAGCTTCTCTCCAGCCCCTCTAGCAATTTTTGGCACATTGAAGACTTTTTTTTTTTTATCATTAAGTGAAGTTTGTCTGTTGTTTTTGTTTTGTGTCTGCTTTTGAAATAGGTCTCTGCTGTGCAGCCCAGGCCTGGCTGAGCACTGTGAAGACCCAGTTGGTCTTGTACTTGAGGCAATCCTTCTGCCTCTGCTTCCTGAGTTCTGTGAGTACAGGTGTACAATTTCTCTTAATTATCATGTTAACTTTTTGGATGGATATGTTGATAACTCTTTTTAAGTTCAGCTCCATATTGACTTAATCATGTTTCCATAACTTTTTTGTTTTTTTGACTACAGGATCTTTGGGTTGATTTCTTATTCTAATCTTCCAGCTTGTTGATTTCATCTTCTGCCTCTGCTGCTCCTTTTTAATGTTCTGGGATCCTTGGTGCTTGCTCTGAGACTTTCCCTCTGCTCACTTAGAAGCCAACCTCTTGCTCACCACAGTAGTGTCTCTCAAAAGACTGATTCATGAGTGCCACTGAGTCTAAAGTCAATGCTTGCTTTGTGGTCTCCACGGGGTCTGGACCTAAACAAGTCCAAGCAGCCTTTGTCGGCGCAGGCGCAGGCGCAGGCCCTTAGTGTTCTGACAGCGTTCTCCCAGCTCGCCATATTTACTCTTGCTGTGCAGACTGGCCTGCAGACTCACCAGGGTCCTGCATCCCTCCCTCAGTTCAGGGCTCAGAAAATATCTTCTCAGCACCCTAGTTCAGTATTAAAGTCTCTTCAGCAGCCACGGCTGCAAGCCAGTAAATTCTCCCAGCCTCAACTCAAGAATATTCTGTTTTCCCTCTGCTTAAAAGATTGTTCCAATAAGTATAAAGTCCAAACTAACAACACTAATTTTGTTATTAAAATATGTTTGTGTGTTTTCTATCTTCCTTTTCCATATTTTTATTAATCATCATTATTTGTGTGTGTTTGAGTGTGTGTGTGTGTGTGTGTGTGTGTGTGTGTGTGTGTGCGTGTGTGTGTGCATGCATGTGGAGGTTCATGACACATTAGAAATCCAATGTGTCCTTCCAGCAAGCACTTTCACCTGCTGCGCCATCTTTCCTCTCCTGAGGAATTCATGTTGATCCACTCAGTATTGCTATTTGTGTGACTTTTTAGTCATAACTGATGCTCACAGAATCTCTTAGGGTTTGGAGCTCTATCAAGGTTCTAATAATTTTATATCCATCCTACTTGCTGGAAAGTGCTCATTCTTCTTCTTTTCTTGTCTATCTTCCCTAATCCTACCCATTTTTCCATCCCTCGCCTGGGAGATATGTGTGGTTAACAATGTAAACTGTCTTATTTTTCTATTGTTTTGGCATTCAAGCAATAACCTATCTACTTCTGCCTGAAAATCTCTGAGATTATCTTGTACACTTACTATAATTTTATATATATATACACACATATATATATATATATATATATATATATATATATATATTTAATAACTTAGGTCCTGGAGATTTGATAATGCTGTCTGTACATACCTCCTTCTTCTTGTTCTCTTATTGTGCCTCATTTTCTGTGTGTTGTGATGACAACTGTAATGCCGTGTTTGCTGAGATGTCACTTTGTGGCGTCTCTGATGTCTGTTTAGAGTGTGCTGTACTCTGAAGATCTGAATTTGTTACTGGTGTCACCAGGGGTTTCCACTATACCAAAATGACTTTAAAAGAATTCTTCGGTCTGGGTGTGCAGCCTTTATTTCTAACACTTGGGAGGCAGAGGCAGGCAGACTTCTGTGAGTTTTAGGCCAGCCTGGTCTATGTGGCCAGTTCCATACCAGCCAGAGCTACATGAGACCCTGTTTCAAAAAACGAAGGCAAAATAAAACAAAAATTATTGGTAGTAGTACTCTCTAGAACACACAGGGAAGGTGAACTCAAATGCAAGTGCCTGAGCTGCCTCAGTTGGTGCCAGTACATTTCGGGATCAGATGTTTCAAGTTTTCTCTAGAGATGCACAAAGGAGAAACACAGGCATCTTTCCTTGAAACAAATTTTTATTACAACTTAGGATTTACAACTTAGCCTCCCGGGGCCAAGTCTGACTCCCGTCCTCCTAGGCTGCTGTGACTACATGCTTCCAGTGATGTGTAAGAGTGACCACTCTTAGGGCAGGTACTGGCCTCTGTTCCTTGGTGGCCTCCTGAACTGGAGCCACATTTATTATCACAGCACATGCTCCAAAGGATGTGTTCATCTTCAGTAAGAGGAAGAGAGTACTATTTTTCTATTTTTTTGAAACACATCTCACTGTATTTTTTAAAAAAGAAATTGTGTATTGACTCACATGTATGTCTGCACCAAGGACATTACATTTTGACCCTATTTATTGTCAAGTAAAGTTAGAAGTAACCTGGCACTACAAATTAGTAACTAGGAGACAGTGAAGAACCACCTACCATCCTTTCAAGAGTTGGATTTTTTTCTTCTTTGATGTTTGCTCATTTGTCTGTGGGATTCTAAGATGATAGTACAGTCTTGCTGGAATTGGATCTGATACAGACCAGTTTTGATGTCACTTTGGGGAAGAACAAAGTTCAATTAATAAGGCTCTTCTATTTGAGGGTTGAAATTGAGTATTGGGAGGGGGCACCCCAGCTTCAGATATATAACAAAACAAAAAAAAAAAAAACTCACTATTTTCAAGGGGAATAAATAGTCACAAAAGAAAATGGTAAATGATTCCAGCTGCAACCTTTGACATTTATTAGATGGTTGAACGCAAAAATTTACATGTAAGAGGAAGCTGGAGAGGTGGCTCAGCAGTTGGAAATAAATGGTGCTCTTGCAGAGGACTTGCAATTAGGATCCTAGCTCTCAGCTTGGCCTGCTTACAAATCCCTGTAACTCAAGCTGCACCAGGATCTTGTGCCCCCTTCTGGTCTCCATGAGCACCTGCACTCACATGTGCATATGTACAAGCAGACTCATTGCACACGTACACACGATTAAAAACAAAATAAAGCTTTAAAAAAACAATTTAAGATGATGACTTTTACAATCTCCAAAAAGCCACAAGACTATTTGATCCTTAGTTGTATCAGTCGTGATAGTTTTTGCTTGTTTTAAGGTTAACCACACAAGATGGTACTCAGGGATTGTGTTGACTCTGCTTTCATCTAAACACTGTATCTATTGAAAAATGAATTACAACTCTAATAAAGATAACCTATCTGTGAGGGAGCTATCTATATATTCAATATAAAAGAATGTAAGAAAAGTTATTTAAATGTTGAGGCTAAGCAGAAAGTGCCCTATAAATGCTTGCAAGTCCAGTTTTCTTTGTCCCTTGTGACTCAGTGCATATATGCCTTGACGATGGAACGAGTTGGGTTTTCTCATGGCTGTTTGTCAGCCCTTAACTTTCAGTCAGATCTGCAGCTTCCCACTCAACTCCAGCAGTTCGCCCATCTTCCCTGGTGAGTTGCATAGCAACTGCCACTCAGCCTCACCTGCAAAAGGTTAGCCCAACAGTTTTCATGTTTTTCTGAACAAATTTTTGACTCTTGAAGTAAGCACGCCAGCTGGTAGCGTTCTAAATAGAACTCCCCTGATCAGCTTCTTAAGTGCCATACAATTGCCTTCCCAGTCGCGGCAAGCAAGCTGTCAGAGAAGCTCGCTGCGCCAGAGCTGGGGTGCGAGTGGGAGGCTGACCTCTGCCAGTCATCGGCCAGTGATTGCAGCCCTCGCTTTCCACCTTTCTTGACCTCTGCATGGCCATCTGAGGATGCAGCAGTTAAACGAACAGCTCGTTTTGGTAGCTGGCATCCTGGCAATCACACAAAGGAAAACTCCCATGAGCACTTGCGCTGAGGGGTCTTCCGCACTTCTCCAAGGCTGCTTACCACATACCACATCGTATCAGCGCTTCTCGTACTGTATTCTGTATAACGGTGCTTTCTGGAGGACATTCCAGGGGGAGCCCCAGCTGTACACAAACCTCAGACTTCTACCAAAGAGTGTATCGTGTGTGTGTGTGTGTGTGTGTGTGTGTGTATGTATGTTCCATGCAGGGCATCTAAAAGTTGGAATGCCACAAGTGGGTAAGTAGCGGGTGCTGTGGCTTGAATCTGAAATATCTCCCATGGATTCATGACTTTGAATGCTTGGGTCCCTGATGACGGTGCTGGTTTTGGAGTTTATGTGACCTTTGGGAAGGAGGAACTAACTGGTAGACGTGGGCTGCCTGAAGTGGGTCTTGAGACTTGTAGTTTAGCCTTGCTTGGAATCCTGTTCTCCCTAGCTCCTCATCAGCCAAACTATGGGGCAGACACTTCCTGATCCTGCTGCTGTGGATGGGGCCTCTCAGGCTCCATGCCATCACCGCCATCCCACACTGAAACCGAACCAAAACCAGCTCCCTTGCCTTAGCTCGCGTCCTTTTCCCCAGGAGGTCCTACTGAAGTGACACAGTGCAGGACCAGACAATTTCCCAGATTTCTGTGGCTGGTGGGAACTGAAAACTCTTCCCATAGTCCTGAGGAGCCTGCTGTACCCCGAATGGTCAAGAGTATGTGAATCACAGTCAACCTCAAGGAACCACGAAGAGGGAGGCGGTGTCCATTGTGGCCTTGGAGAAAAAAAAAAAAACGTGGTGTCCCAAACTGAGACACGTCTGCCCGCCAGCCTCAGAAATGAACACAGTGAGAGGAAAGGTAAGCTATTCTCTGTGCAGTATTTTTCAGCGAAGCTGGCTGACATGATGTTCAGGCAATTTTCCATTGCCAGGTTGTAGCTCTCGCTGACATGAGGGAATATTATTTTATCTAAATCTCTTCTTCTGCCCTCTGCTCTAAGCTCAGGTGTTGTCTCGGGAACGGAGCTGACTGGAAAGAGATGATATTACAGGCAAGGAGTCCTTTGGAAGGAGGCCAGCTGTTTCTTCCGTACTACCTTGAAAACCATCTTTCTCTCTTTTTGCGTCGCCTGTGATCAGCCCTGGAAATTGGTCTTAATCCCCGCAGGGAGGGTCCCTTGGCCCCCAGCTGTAGGTGGAGTGTCGGCATTCCACATTCTTACATTATTTGTAGAGATTATTAATACATCATATTCCTCTTGATATGAATTCTTCAGAAACATATAGCTTTCTTCTAGGTGAGTTCTCAAGATGATCTCCCAGACAGGTCCCCAAGGAAAATAAGTGATCAGGTGAGTGGGTGGTGACTTCAAGACAGCCCCACTTAGTAAGTGAAGATGATCTGAAAGTATACAGACTCCACAACTATTTTAAAAGTTAGCAATTTTATGTTTTCAACCATAAAATAGGTGTTTTACCTTTTTTGCAACTAAGTTAGGAAACAGTAGTTGCATATTTTGTGCTCATATTAAAGAATGAACTCAGAAATTACGCTTCAACATAATCAAGTGGCAGGCTATGCAAAGACTATAAGGTGGTATTGCTTTCTTACAATCAATCCTTGGTTTTGAAGAGATGCAAGGCGTGGTTAATTACTAGCCTGAACTTACAGCTGTCTCCCTCAGGCTTCACTTCCCTATCAAGATGGCTCACGCTTTGACATTTATTTTTTATTGATTATTGGGCTCTTTTGGGAGCAACACCAATCTCCTTCAAAAGCAAATGCAGCAAGCAGTCTCCTCCAAGCCGCTGAGGGAAACACTTCTTTCCGACACATCACACCTACCACACCGGTCTCCGGTCCCTCCTTCCTCAGAGCCCTAGACCCTCTCTGTGGTGCACAAGGCAGACTGCTACCAGCTGGCAAAGACCATGCCCCGCATGAGATAACTATAAGCTGTGGACAAACTAAAGCCAAAACTAAAATCCTACATGGGATTAAAATAGAAACATATTTACATAACATAGCTGAGTTTACAAAGAAACCAAAACTTGCATCACATATATGTAGTTTGTTTTTTAATGGTGGAAGAGCCACGGGTGTGACTACAGTAGGGTAGTGGTGTGTTTGCGAGTGTTCATGTGGTTCCAGAGTGTTGTTCCTCAGGTGTTGTCCGTCATTTCTGTGTCTGTCTGTCTTTCTGTCTGTCTGTCTATCCATCCATGCATCCATGAGATAGCGTTTCTCAGTGGCCTAGAGCTTTACAAGTCAGCCAGGCTGACTAGCCAGTGACAAGCCAGGGATCCCTGCTTTTTAAAAGTGATCTCTGGGTCTCACACTCAGATCGTTAGGCTTGCGATGTGAACATTTTACCAAATGAGTCATCTCCCCAACAAGGTTTTGAGTGCTTAATTTCTTGTTTAAGCCTGTTACAAAGCACTTCTCATAAATATATTGCTCAATGCATATTCATGGAATATATTAACATGAACAAACTCAATTTCATTTTGAATTCCATGATTTGGTTAGTCTGCAGGACTTAAAAGTCACCTGTGGAATAGAAAATGCCTCTATGCTTTCTGTAAGCATGAATTATTTTGACAAGGATCTGAATAGGTTATGGATCTTTTGAAAAAATTTACTAGTTTTACAAAAGGTACTATGGGTATTTATGTAGTACCATGTGGCTTTAATACATATGTGCATTGTGTAATGTTGAAATGGGGTCAAGCTTGTTTTTCAAATAAAAAAAAGCTGAATGTAAGATACCCGGTCTCTTAAGCATTAAAGCACATTTTCATTCAGTAATAACAAGTACCATTTAATTTACAAGTCATAGTGGATATCCCTGCCTCAGAAGCTAATTGACTTTGACCCCAGTTAGGAATTCATAATGTGAAATGAACAAAAGGTAGTTAGTAGAAATAAACACATCTTAACTTTGTGACCTTATAATATTATTATTTTGAGACTATGGTAGCTCCCGCTGAGAAATTATCTAGGCAAATAAATTGTTGCTGTAAATACCATGGCTTTCTGTTTATCAAATACAATTTAATTTTATATCACCAGAAGGCTAGCAATAAATCCACAGCCCAAATATCATTGATGATGAAGACATTGCCTAGTTATCTGTCCCTCTGTCCTTATTTTTAAAAAAAAGTGATTTTTTTTCAGTGTAGCCAAAGCCATTTTTAACATGGTGAGTGTCTTTTCCTTGTTCTCTGGGAAGGAGGGAGGCTTGGTTCTTTAAGTTGCCTTTCCTTGCCTTCTGGAACATGTATTGTCAGTCAGAACTTAAATATAGATTTAAATCCCTCCAAATACGTGCTGCTAGGTTAGGAATAGTGAACATGGCAGTTAGTACAGTAACCTCTCATAGTGTAGCAAACACATAACGAATTTCAGATCCCTGGAAAGAGCTTTCCTACTACAAGGATCTCTTTAAAAGGCTTGATGCTTCCTCTGTGCTGTGCAGCTGTCAAGAAACTGCTCAAGAGGGGGATAACTTGGCTCCCTCTGAAGGCTGAGTACCCAGCCCTGCTTCCCTCTGGGCCACATAGAGACCACTCCAGTCTTTAACCATAGAATAAACACAATCTTAATACTCCAAGCGCAGGTCTCTGGAGTAAGTTGACTACCAGGTGATCATGTGAGTGGTTGGTTGTATCTGTCTTTTA
Source organism: Acomys minous (assembly GCF_964271855.1). Classification (NCBI taxonomy): domain Eukaryota; kingdom Metazoa; phylum Chordata; class Mammalia; order Rodentia; family Muridae; genus Acomys; species Acomys minous. The sequence continues at coordinate 63,675,973 of NC_140485.1, read as the reverse complement.
GGAAGGCTATCTGCCCAGAAAGACTGTGCTAAGTTTGGATGCTCCTGACATTTGAACTCTACCACGGCCTTGAGTTCTGCCTGCTCTGGTTACCCTGACTGACTGACTGACTGACAGACTGTGCTCAGCTCTGCCCACATCATCTCTCCACTAACTCCTAAACCAATAAATACACTTAGCTGTCAGTGAACAAAATCTCTTGACATTGTTTTAATTAAAAAGAAGGAAAATACTGGTCCCTGGGACTTTAAATGCCAATAGTGTGTTTGCTACAGGTTCAGTGTGATCCGGCAGCTCCACAAAGTAAGATTCTTGGCTGTTTTCCCTGACTTATTTTCATCTCTGCTCTCTTTATGTTAAATCAAGGGTCCTTGTAGTGGATGTACAAATGTTTTTGTTTTGATCCCAAGTGTGGGATGGGGAAGAGACTTGTGAGAGAACAGGTGATGTTTATCCACTAGAAGATGAACCACCTCATGTGGGGGCTTGTTTTTTGCTAGCTGAAATACAACTTATCACAGACTCTGAGAGGAGGTACAAATATAGTGTAAAACAGGAAGCAGGGCTTTTTGAATCATGGTGTTGCTTGGCTGTTCATCACTCCACTTTGAAACTCTCTTAGAGAGACCGTGCCAGAGAACACTTTGGGGCTCTGGGTTCCGGCTGCTGTTCCAAGTTCCAGCAGCAACTTTGGTTGAATTGCTGGTCTGCTGAAATCCTCCTGACTACACCAGGGCAATTGCTTCCAGGAATTGAGTCCATAAAGGTCTACTTCTCCCATTCCCATTAACCTATTTTCTCTCCTATCTAGGATAGGTGGGTTGCAAGGGAAGTTATAAGCATTAAAGAACCACAAATAAAGTAGATTTGGAAAAGGTCGAAGCCTATAGGTCCTAGCAGTTATGTGTGTATTATCTACAAGCTTAGAAACTCCTAACAGATGCCCCCCCCCAAATTATAGGTTTAAAAATCATTACTACTGAATAGCTTAGCTAATCAAATGCCTTTAAAATGCTAACCAAAGCACACAGAGGGGTGTTACCATGATAATTACAATAATCATACAAAGGGAACATCAATTCTGAGTAAGCAACAGAACCATAATGTAAAAAGAAATCTGATTGATCCACAGCTGTCATTTTTCACCATGAGCCTCATGGGTGAGCTATATTTCTCAGCATCCTTTGCAGTTAGATGTGGCCCTGTGACTTAGCAGCAGCCAATGGAATATGTGTGGAAGTGACATCATAACTGTCATGTTTGGTCTACACTGCCCTCTTCTGTGTACCCCTAGTCCCTTTCCATGTCCCAATCAGATATTAATTTAAGAGCATCTGGTTAAATGTGACGCACCCTCCGTTAGGCTTAATGCCCAGGTGGGCAAAACTTTCAGGCTCTTATACCATTTTAATGAGAAATAAAAACAAAAGCGCAATCTACTGTAATGACCCATTGAAATGTCAGGATGGTGTAATTTACCAGCCACTGTCCCCTAATACAGTCTTGTATATATAATATACCTGTCCACATCCATAAACAGCTTCCCAGTTCAATCACAGGATTCTGAAAACCATCACACAGTACTGTATTTCCTGATGTCAGACACAGCAGCTTCTCAATTGTCATTAAAATAACTTAAGTTCTATATCTTAATGTTCTAAAACACCTTTGTATCTCCCGTAGAGCTACAAAGAGTTTCTTCTGTATTTTCTTGTAGAAGTTTTAATACTTTCAGATTTTAAATTTGGAATGAACTTTTGTATATAATGTGACAAAAAGGTCAATGCTCATTATTTTCTCCAGGGAGTGTATTGGATGGACCAACACCGTAGATTCTAAAAGAATCTTCTTGCTCAGTTAAATTGATTTGACACTTCTGTCAAAACAGAGGTAATCATGTGTTTTTGATTCATTGTGTGTCTATGATTTCTGTCCCACACATTTATCTTTGAACTCAAACAAACTATTTTAATTATTGTTGCTTTAGCATGTCATTACATTATATGTAAGGTTAAAAATCCCAACTTTCCCATTAAAAATATATTATTTTGTTATCTTAAATCATTTTTACATTCATATAATAATTTAAAATCTTTCCAGGACCATATAGTATACCACATTCATTTTGCATGTCTTTGACATTAATATAAAATATGTCTTTAAGGCATCTGGTTTCCTTTTACTGTGTCAGGATAACAAAAATTAAGATATGGGTATTGGGTGTCAACATGATGAGTTTGCACAGAAAAGGGATGTACGCGTACTCTAATGCATATATGCACAGGGAGCTGTGCTCCACCTAAGCTTTAACATGCATGTAATATTGACATAAATATGTGCCCAACTATAAACTAAGCCAACCGTGAGTTCACATGGCTTCCTTTACTGTAAGTCACTGATCCGTAACATCCTACATCTTCCTCTTGCTCATCTGTAACTTCCCACTCTGACCTTGAAGATTGACGTCCACCACGCACCATCTGTAAAATGAATGTTTAATTCCAGCTTATGTGCAAAGCAGCATGTGACTCACCAAGCCATGCTCTCTGCTAGGCAACACCCCAGCCTGCTCCTTCAGCCTTACAGACTTGATTCATTTTCGAGAGATATGAGGAGTGTCCTCTTCTTCTAATGGATGAGTTGTTTTGAACACATTCATAGCCCACTTAGATAATTTTGCCTATCTCCACATCCATCCTGAGATCTCTTGTCCTAAAGGATTCTGTAATTTGCATGCATTAAGGCTTACTCTTTGTACCTTAAAGCTCTATGGGTTTCAACAGATTCATGATGCCATGTTCACGAATGTTTGAAATTAGGATCATATGATGATGTCTAATCTTTCAGAGTAAATTTGTCACTAACCATTATCTATTTAAGATTACTCCTATCTTTTGTGATTAGTTTTTCCTTGTCATTGTAATAATATACTACTTTTTATCTCAGACTAACTTTCAGCATGTTGAATGTGATATGCGTATGTGACACATTTGCAGGGAGACATTTATCCCACCCCGACTTTATTCATTGTTATGAACTAGTGCAGTCATGTTGTCACCCATATTTAAGAGACTTTCATATTACTTTTAAATTTGTATTTACTTAATTTAATTGATTGTGTGTGTGTGTGTGTGTGTGATGAGTTTGCACATGTGTGTGAGTATATATATATATATGCTGGGTGTATTTATGGAGCTCAGAGGACAATTTGTGGAAGTTGATTTGCTTCTTCCAACATGTGGGGCTTGGAGATTGATTGAACTCAAGTCTACAGAGTTGGCAGCAAGCTCCTTTATTATCTACTGAGCACTGGCTCCTTGCAAGTATTGTTTCTTTGTCTCCTTTTGGTGTGTGTGTGTGTGTGTGTGTGTGTATGTGTGTGTGTGTGATATGTGCACACACATGTGTTAAGATGTCCAATACCATCCTGTGCTCAGCCTCTGCTTATTTCTCCCCTGTTACTTCTGAAGTGGTTGAAGGAAGCTGAATCTTTCTGGGTGAGACCATTTGTGACTTGAGCATGGAGAGGTACTATAGAGTCTGTGTCATGGACTGCTGAGAAGGCCCGTGTCATAGTTAACCCATGATGTGTGTGCACTCAGTTAGCTTCTTTTCTCTTTGACCGGCTTCAGCCGTTGCCTGAAAGCCCCTCAGCTGCCTGAGCAGTGGGCATCATAATCCTTCCTCTGTCCGGTTGCATCAAGAGGAAAACTGCCAGCCAAGCAGCCCTGTTTCGCTGACAGTCAAGATGGACTTTCCAGATTCTTTTCTCCCTTCATTCACTGCAAGCAGCACCGGACCTGCAGCTGTGACAGAGATGCTCCACAAAGCTCTGCCTTAGTCACAATTGCTTCAGAAAAAACGCACAGCCTTCGCCTTTACAAGCCATGGGGAACTCCACATGGCCCTGCTGCCCACAGCCCTTCTTACTCAGGCCAGAGGAGAGTCTTTCCCTGGTGACTCAGTGGAATTGCTGTTCTGTGTGTAACGCAAAGCCTGATATTGGTCCTTAGACCAGACTTAGGATTGGCACGAACTGTGCTGTGACTGGTACAAATTATGACCCGGCATATGTTTAACATACCTATGGCATTTTTGGCTTCTAGGTATGTAATCAGTCTACTTCAAAGGTCTTTTGATCTAGCCTGGAGGTCATTTCTGTGTGCATCCCTGTGTGGTTGCAATATCAAGGCCCAATCAGTACTTTCCTCAAATCGTCTTAGTATGCTCGGGATCTCTACTATGGTAGAGGAGCTAAAGCTCCAGGCATAAAGAGCACGCCAGGGCCTGGATGGTCTGCAGTGTTATTGGTGACAACAGCAGCAGCAGCAGCAGCAGCAGCAGCAGCAAGCTGGCCAAAAAAACTCCAGAGCTACTGAAAAGCAAAGAACTCAGTCTTCAGACCTCTGAGTGGTCACCCAAGAGGTTGCTGAAAGCTTCTAGAAAGCAACTGGATACACTATATATATGAAACTCCCAGAGACCTTGGAAAGATCGAGAAGGCAAGAGATGCCAGGAAGCTGAAGGTTGGTGAAGGCAAGAAATGCGAGGTGATGTCAAGAAATGAAACTACAAGGGTTGTGAGCTGGACCAGCAAGGAGAGTTTCAAGAGGACCGATCCCACCACCTGGAGCTCTGGAGCTTGTGACCTAGGTATTGGCACCCCAAGTAACAGTCTCTTCTTCCTTTAGCCTTCAGATCAATAAGCCTGAGTTCTAAAAACGTGAGGTCCTAGGTCTCTGTAGCCAAGCATTAGAGCTGTATGCCCTTGGGTTTGGGAACTCAGTCTGCTGGTCTCTACACTTCAGAGTCACTAGCGCTCAGAGAGCTGCCCCTTGCCTGCTTGTGATGCCTGGCAAGATAGAACCCAGGACACCTCAACCAGCCACCCAGGGGTCTCCTAGCATTTGTACTACCGAACTTTCTCCTGTGCTCAGGACCCTCATTCTCACCTGGATTGAGTCTGTTGCGGTCTATTTAATGAAAGTTTCATTTTCTTGTAGTTTTAGAACTAAGTATTGATTTTTCTTACCCTTCACAGCTTCCACTTCTCTATCATAACATCCCAGTTAGCCACTCCCTGTTGTCATATCCCACTCTCGTGATTTAAACATTCTCTCCTGAACTCTTAGAGCATATTTATAGATAGCATGTGAGCATATGTTGTTATACTTATTCATTCAATCCAGCATGTGGTCCCATGTAGAATCATCTTAGAGTGCCCTTGTGAGCCAGAATATTGGAGCTTTTTTTTCCTGTGCCCTCTGTGCGTCTTAATAATGTTTGGTTTTAGTACACAGATTGCATACAACGTACATACATAAATCTCACACAACACACACATACACACATTGCATACAGAAGAAATACAAAATTGAATGCTCAAGACACACAAATTGCACAAAAAACATACAAAGAAATAGACATGCAAATTATACACAATATATATACAAATTGCACACACAGTGCACATACAGATTGCACACACACCCTTACAAATTCTGTTTCATTCTTCCATATCTTGTTAGTACATTGTTGTGTGAGCATGGAGTTAGGTAATAATGACCTGTGGAAACCACTGGCATCACGTGGTTCTCAACCTGTGGGTCGTGACCCCTTTGGCAAACTTCTATTATCAAAAATATTTACATTACAATTCATAAAGGTAAAATTACAGTTATGGAGTAACAATGAATATAATTTTACTGTTGGGGCCACCAAAGTGTGTGGAGGAGCTGTATTAAAGGGTGGCAGTGGTAGGAAGGTTGCAGACCACTGCTCTACAGGAGGGCTTCATCAGCTGGCAATTGGCCACTTAGTTGACTTCTGTTTGCTTGTGTACTAACAGGCAAGCAATGACACTGGCAGAGGTTAACAGCAGCATCAAGTCAGCCATGTCTGCACTTTGTTGCTGGAGTTTGGCATGGATGGAGTGATTCCTTCAGATCTCCCCTGATCCAGAGCCTTCTTAGCCCACTCAGCTGTCTTTCACAGTCTCTTTTTCTGATGCGCACGTATGATTTAGAAGTCAGGTAGCAAGCGGTGAAAAGCACATGCTATTAGCCCTTCTCCAACCTTCCACTCCCCTCAGCTTTCATTTCAATATCTCACTGCTCTGCTGCCTGCCTCAGACAGCTTCCACCACCCTAGCGGGTAAAATTGCAAGTCTGTGTTGCTCAAGCTAAGAGAGAGATGAAACTCCCTCTAGGCCAGAAGCTTCTACATCAGGCATCCTTGCTTAAAACAATAATGTTATCTATTAGCAAACACATCTATTTATGCCTTCACTTGGGGCTTTTCCAGAGCCTCCAATTGGGGTCTCCTAGACAATAACTCACATCGCCCTATGCTTGTTAACCGTGGAGTAGAATTGCCTAGAGTTTCCAGGCTCTTTGCAGTATTAGAACTGAACACACACACACACACACACACACACACACACACACACACACACACACACACACATTTTAGGTAACACTTCCCAGTGCTTAAAATGCAATGGACATGTAAGTCTGAATGAAAAGTCCGCTTTTAAATCGGTCTCTTAGATCCAGAAGGGAAGATTAGTGTGTTCTTGCTTGCCATGCTGGGTTGTGTGTGTGTGTGTGTGTGTGTGTGTGTGTGTGTGTGTGTGTGTGTGTACACAAAGACAGGTCTCATTTACCAGTATGGAAGCATTCTGGGATGATGGACAACCCTAGATAATGTGGCTATGCACTTGTACCAAAACTCAGTGGTAAGTGTCAGACTTGCTCCCAGGGCCATGATTAGCAAAACGACAGGAGACCGTATCAAGCACAAGAGCAGACAGTGTAATCAAGGGACAGAAACATCAGCTGTGTGAGTCATCTGCCAGGCACAAAGCATCGCTTTACTTTTTTCCTTATCAATTTTCTAATATTTTAAAGATGAGTTATTTTAAAATTTGCCCAGCATCTTAAAAATCACGTTCACTCCCTCCAACTCTTTCCAGATTCATACTTCTTCCCCACCCACTCAACTTTGTGTCCACTTTTAAAATAAAATCCACAAGTCTAATTTGTTCTTCCATAGGTTTTTTGGACTTGTGGCTTCCCATTGGAGTAATGAACCATCCAGGGGCCACACCCTTAAAGAAAACTAACTCTTCCCTTCTGGCAGCAATTGATTGCCAGAACCTTCCGCCCCAGGGGTGGGACTCCATGTTCGGCGTCCCACTCTCTGCTGGGGTTTAGTCTGCTTTGGACATGTACAAGCTGTCACAATCACTGTAAGTCCATATGTACGGTGGCCCTGCTGTGTCCAGAAGACAGCCTCTTTGTATCCAGCCTCTAGCCCTCACACTCTTTACTCCCAGGTGTCCAAAATGATCACTGGACCTTGGAATAAGGAGTATGGTAGAGATGGTGCATTTAGGGCCATGATGTGCTTTCTTATTCTCTGAACCTCGTGGGTCTCAGCATAATTTTAAATAGTAGAATGAGTACATTGTAAAAAAAAAAAAAAAAGATGAAATGAATAGGATAGTAAAACACACGAGCCAATACCATAGCCATTTCCTGTCTTTAAGTGTTATGCACTGTGCAAATGGGATGTGCTATACTTCGTGCACCTGGAAGCACTGAAGCTTTATTACATCAGCATCTCAAACACCACATGAGCAATGATGCCTCTTTGGAATTAGGCAAGCAGCAGCGCCCCCAGGTGCACGACTTCACAGGTGTATCATGGCCTTAGGGATGCACTGGCTCTCTACGGTGCATCACTGAGCAAACCATCGTTGTGCCTAGCCCAGGTATATAGGTCCTGCAGGTACACATTAGTTTTATTTTCTTTTTTGAAAAATTTCGCCTCTTCATTTTCCTATAAGAAACATTTTAGGGGAGCTAGAGCGATAGCTCAGTAGTTATGATCACTTGCTGCTCTTAGTCCCAGATTTGGTTCCTAGCACCCATGTTGGACAACTTACAACTGCATGTAAGCTCCATTGAACCTCTTCTGGCCTCTGATGGAGCTTGAGTATGTGCAAAGCACACACACGCATGTGCACACACACACTGAAACATACATAAAAATATATCTGAAAAAAAGAAATAATTTATGTCTACCTACAAAAGTATGCAGACCTATCTGGTTGAATATTTGTAGATTCAGTATGTTAAATTTAGTATTGATACATTTTCTTGATTGCTAAAATCTTTCATTGCTAAGGTTAGAGTCAAAACTAGTAAATATAACACTGCCTCAGTGTGCTCCTCATGTATTCATGTATGGGAATTTACCCCCAGCTCTAGCAGCATAAAACAAATTATAAATAAAAAAACTAGAAGCAATGGGCTGGTGGTCTAGGTGGCTGATGACCTTCTGTGTTAGAGTCTGACTTATTCTACTTAAAATGCTTTCTGGTTTTATTGTTGTTATCGTGCTAATAGATATTAGTGCTTTGTCTTCTTTTAAGTTTGGACTGCATTCCATAACACAGTAATAGCAACTTCTCAGATTGCTGCACTGGGTGATGGGTTTTGTGTTTCCTTCTATTTTTCTCTATTATAAAGCCTGTAGCTATGAAAGTGTGTGTGTGTGTGTGTGTGTGTGTGTGTGTGTGCGTGTGCGCGCGCGCGCGCGCGCGCGCGCGCGCACGCGCAATAGTGTTCAATTGTCTTGGCTAAATACATAGAGTGAATTACTGGACTGTATCATAACTGTAGTCAACTTTTTGAGCAATGCCATTTGTTTCTATGACTTAATTTATTGACATCAGATTGTTCAAGTCTCTGAGAGATTAAAATAATTAATGAAATTTGCAAAGTTCTATGTTGAGAAAGCAAATACTTGGTCTTTTACCTATAGTTTATTTCTCTAGTTTAATTAGTAAATGATCAAGAGATAGAAATGGAAAGAGAAATAGTAAAAACTGATTAAGCAATCTTGTGATTTACAAACTCTGTATACTTTGAAACAGAATAAGGAATCCATATCACACAGCCACTCTCAAATGTGTTTCTGAAGAGAAGAGTTAAATGGCTTGTTTCACATCCATTTTAAGTAATAGGTACCTATCTGTCTGGGTGTGTCAACTCAACCACAGGCTGTTGTCTGTGACATTGGAGGCAGTAAGCTCTCATTTATAAACTAAAAGGAACTGTTCTCAGAATAAAAATTGAAAGAACATTGATATTATTTTCCTTGATGTCTTGGCATCTGTGATTTTTCTCATTGAGTAAGAATTAAAGAAAAAGATTGTTTTCCTCGCCGGAAAGCTTTGTTGTTTTGCATCAAGACAACAGATACATCATTAAACAAATCATAAGGGTCTATAAAAAACAATGATTTTTTTTGTATGATGGGCTTTTGCAGCAAGATTTTGTGGTAGGATATTTCTTCTTCATTTTGATTCAGAAGTGTTGTGGGTTTTTTTTTTTGGTTGTTGTTGTTGTTGTTCCTCCAAAACTGCACTTTAGGTACAAATGTTTGCAGATGTTGGAAACTTGATTTATTAAGATAGTTTCAGCACAAATCCCTCATGCAATTAAATGCCTATTCACGCACTCTTTTCACAATGAAATACTGTTAACAAATAGCTTTGATATAATAGTATAATAGTTAAGGGAAAACTTGGGTCTAAATGGCTAACAGAAATGAGCTAGTGTGATTTTAGGAGAACTAGCAGTTTTATGGGTATATTTTTTATTGTTATTGTTCACTTTGATTAAAAGTAGTATGTGCACATTGTAAATTTGGAAAAGACAAAAAGTGGGAAAAAGACACATAGTACTCCTAAACTTGATACTTAGACATGAACATTCTTGATTGGCATGTATTTCTCTGATAGTCTCCTTAATTCCTATAAATCATCAAATTTAGGAATTTTACTTATAATTGTTTTAATTATCATTGCTTCATAAATTTTACTGAAAGATAATATATCATATTGCTTAAGGTTCACTGTCTTCCTCAGGTAGCTTTCTTTCAAATTAAAACAGAAAAATTGGGGATGGAGAAATGGCTCAGCCCTTGAGAGAACTGACTGCTGTTGCAGAGAATCTGGGTTCAGTTCCCAGTACACTAATTAGGAGACCCACACATGCCTATAAAAAGAAAAGAGAACACATATTGCTATACCTCCACTCTCAAATCCAGAGAGATTTGGTTCCAGAAGGTCTGAGGCCCTCTTCTGGCTTCTTTGTGCCACTGCATGCATGTCATACACATAAACTCAAGCAAGGCACACACATAGACATAAATAAAATAAACTTGGACGTTATCTCTTGCTCCTCCCACCTCCTCCCTACACTACTTCTCCTCTTCCTCCTCCATCCCTCTTCTTTTTCTTCTTCCTTTTTAGTGAATTTAGCGAGCAACATAGATCAGCAGAGAAGTGTGCTTGCCACCAAGCCTGATGACCTAACTTTAATTCCACATGGTGGAAGAGAGAAAACTAATTACCACAGGTATTCTGAGTACTCATCTGAGCCATGGCACTTGTTCATACTCACACACTGGTAATAATATTTTTTAAAAGAATTTTTAGAAAGATTCCTTACTGCAGCTACTCAGCATGGCTAATTTTCCAGGTCCTCATAATTTGACTAAAGCTTACCCCTCCAACTCTGAGTGAGTACATTATTTAGTATTTTTTTGCATCAGAAGCATCAAGTACTATGCTGTTTTCTTATTTTAGAAAAATGTTATCTCAGTTTTAGATATTTCTTGTCTGTTTTTTAATGAATTTTTGTCTGTTTCTTTCATCTGTAGTTTTATTATATGCCTATATGTAGTCTACTCTCCTAAGTAGTATCCTATAATTTTCAGATTCTATATATAATAAGAAATACTGTCTGGATTGTTGTTTATTATTAATGGCCACTATTTTATCCAAGTTCCTAAAATAGCAAGTCTTCTTTTATAAGCCTAATTAATATTCCATTGTGTATATATTCTTGTTTTGTTTTTTTTTTTTGTTGTTGTTGTTGCTGTTTGTTTTTTGAAATTGTTTCTCTGTGTAGCCCTGCCTTCCCTGGATTCACTTAGTAGACCAGGCTGGCCTTGAACTCACAGTGATCCACCTGCCTCTGCCTCCCAGAGTGCTGGGATTAAAGGTGTGCACCACCACTCCAGGCGTGTGTGTACATTCTAATATTTTGTCATTTTTCTATCAATGATCAAGTATGTTATTTTCACATCTTGGGTCTGGTGACTGTAATCATTATGGGCACACACACATGCATGTGTAAGGCACTCACCTGATAGTCTGTGTGGATACACTCAGAAAAGACATTGCTGTATCATTTGCTACTTTGGTTTTTATTTTCTTCAGATGTCTCAAAACTGTTTTCATTAAAAAAAAATCAAGTGACAGTTTCATGTGTGGGTGGGGTGGACATGCTAGGATGTGAGATGACAAGCCTTGGATGTTTGACCTCACTTTTCAGTTAGTTTGAATTGTTGCAGGTGTCAGATCACTTGTCCCATGGTCTTCTGGGGACTCTGTTGCCTCTGTCTCCCATATTCCTGTAGGATGGCTGGGGTCGCAGAAGCATCCTACCTCATGTGGATCTGAACTCAGATTCACCCATGGAACCATCTCCTCAGCTTCTGTCCCCAGTGGTGTAAGGGCACACTCATCCTGATTTTCACTTTCAAATTTGGACCTCAAATTCCTACCATTACTGAACACTTTTTACGACACCTTTTAATCATTTGCCTATCTGTATTGGAAAAATATCTTTTTAGGTTTCTTGTTCATCTTGCTGTTTCATTTAATTAGTTAACTTCTTTTTATGGAGTTGTATGAATCCCTTATCCATTTATGGATGCTAACCAGTTACAAGATAAGTAATTTGTAAATACTTCTTTCTGATCAACAGCTTGCCTTTTCATTTTGTTTGTTTGGCAATTTCCCTATTACTGTGCAGGGACTTTTCAGTGTGAGGAAGTCTAACTTGGTTATTTGAGCTTTTGCTGCCTGAACTTTTGGTGTTGCAGCCAACAAAAGTATCACACAGATAAATATCATAGAAGTTCCCCACTTTTATGAGTTTTGTAGTTTCAGATTTTACTTATAAAACTTTAATCCATTCTGGGTTGATTTTATGCGTGATATTAGATAAGGGTCCAATTTCCTTTCAGCATGTGAGCATACTGTTTTCCAAACAAGACTGATTGAAGACGCTATCATTTTTCCTTTGTGCCTTCTTGCTGTCCTTGTAAAAGAATGCTCTACCATGCTTATATCTATATCTTGAATCTGTGCTTTATCTTATTAGCTGTTGTGTCTGTTTTGCATCCCATGATTATAATTTTCTTCAGTAACACCAACTTTTTAACATAAATTGAAAGCAAGAAACATGAAAAATACTCTTTCCTTTCCCTTCAGGATATTTTATAGTTCACACAGATTAGAATCGTTTGAATCTTTATGTGAAAATGCCATTGGGATTTTGATAGTATTTTTCTGAATCTATATGTAGCTTCCAGTGGCAAGGATGCTTTTGGAATATTAATATAGCAATCCATGAACATGTAATGCTTTTCCACCTGCTCACATCAGATTTTTTTTCATATATATTTTATAGATTTCAGTATGCAAGGCTTTCCTTTCTCAGTTATTCAGTTTTCTCCAGTTATAAAGAATCTGTTTCTATGTTTGCTCATAAATATTTTACTCATTTTCATATAGTAGTAAGATTGTATTCTTGACTTCTCTTTTGTGCACATTTTAGTGTGAAGAGACGCAACTGGTTTTATGTATTTAGTACCTTTTTTTCCCTGCAACTTAACTACATTTATTAGAATTTTTGTTAGAAATTTTGTGTTTTATAGTAAGGGAGAAATAGACCAGTAGTTAAGTTCTTGCCAAGGTCCTAGGTTCATATCCCAGCCCTCATGTTGGAGACTTAAAACCAACTAAATTTCTGTGCTTAAAACTTTAAACCCCTTTCTGTCCACTGAAGGTACTGAACTCACATACACATATCTTTACATAGAGACACATGCATACACAAATTAAAAGCAAAAATACAAATAAAAAGGGGTCTGGAGAAAGAAATGAGTCAGTGGCCAAGAGTACTAGTTGCTTTCACAGAGGACCCAAGCATGGTCCCCAGCCCCCACATTAGAGCTCACAAACACCTGTGGCTATAGTTTCAGGAGACACAGCACCCTCTTCTGGCCTTCATAGGTCCATCTATGTATGAGGTACACATATGTAAGCTCAACCATAAATATGCACATTGAATCAATAGATGATAGATAGAAAGAAAGAAAGAAAGAAAGAAAGAAAGAAAGAAAGAAAGATAGATAGATAGTGTGTGTGTGTGTGTGTGTGTGTGTGTGTGTGTGTGTGTGTGTTGTTTTAAAAAGAAAACATGTTTTCTGCATGGAGGGTCATGTGCTCTACAGGAAGGGATAGTGTTGGTTTCCCTCATTTATATGTTTCTTTGTCACATCTGATTTACCTTGTTCCTACTTAAACTCTGAGCGTTGCACAGAGTTGTTGAGCATTTCTGGGTCAACCTCATTAGAACACAAAGCTTCAATTTTTCTGCATTGACTTCATTGTAGCTATAAGCTTTTCAAGGTTTTTGTCTATTTCATGGATAGAGTATAATATATATATATATATATATATATATATATATATATATATATATATAATAGAGAGTATGTTTTAAATTCGAATGGGTATTTAAATTGGTAAAATGCTTTTTTATACCTACTGAAATGATTGGGTGTTTTTATCTTTCATTTTGTTTATGGGCTATGTCATACTATTCAGTTTTACATGTAACCCTAAATATGTATTTCAGGTATAAACTTCAGGTGCACGTGGGGAGCGTGCTGACTTCTTCTTGCCTTAGGTTTATCTTGCTGTATTCAGAACTTTGCAAAAACATCTACTATAGCTACTAGACTGAAGTTTTGTCACCAGAACAATTTTGGTAACATAAAATGTATTTGGAAAACACATGTTATAGATGATCTTTCTAATTTGATTTTATCTTTTTAAAGCTTAAAATAAGATACTTTCTTAGCTCACCTGTTTCTTTATCCTATTCTCCCAAACATCCTTTTCTGCTTTCAGTGAAAATGACTACACTGCTGGAGAATAGTCAGGCACTTAGAGTCTAAGCGAAAACCAACAATTAGTTATGCTAATGACAATTACAGGGAAAGTGCAATTCCATTATGTTCTCATCTATTTAATGGCAATTTTCAAAATCTAAATATGTTTAAGGGGCATTTACATAGCATGTTTGATTAATTTTAATAGCAATTACCATTAAGTAAAACAAATTTGTGGATCTGCTCTACACGCACTTCCTGGAAATGTCAAAAGCTCTTCATACACAAGACTAAAAAGACTATGCTCTGGAGAGTCACTCTTTTACGGTCAGGGTGTAGAGTAACCTCAAAGCATTTATTTTTTTTTTTCTGTATGCTCCATCTCAACTCCTCTAGTTTTAAACTTCTCCTTTACATTTTAGATTGTAGTCTGTATTTATCAGCCCAATGTATTGGAACCAACAATAGTTCTGCATGTCAATAATTCCTATCCATAGTGCAACTGGTTGGCTCAGTCCATATGTATGGCAAGTGTGTCCCATGTACCAGGCTCTGGGAGTAGTTACTAGAGATGGCATGAACTCAGGCTTCGGCTATGATGGATGGCAGAGGGCAGCCTCGCCGGGCTACAATGACAGTATTGTCTTACATAAAGCAGTTATTCTGGAACATGAAATTCAGTGTGCGCTTAAGATCTAGTTCACAAAGAAGATGCCATCCCACGGATGGGTGGAGGCCAGTCAGGTGGAAGGACACCAAGGGGTGTCAGGAGAAGACAGACTTAAGTGAGAACCAGCCTGCAGGGGCAGATTGCAGAAGACACATTAAGTGGGAAGCACAGTGACTGAGGCATGGGGTAGGACCGCCATGTGATATGTTTGTACTGGGCCTGGAAAAGTAAGTGGATTCAAGAGAAGCTCAAACATGTGAGATTCCCCCAGTGATTCAAATGAAGAAAGACAATAGCATAGCACTACCTAAAAGGACTATGCGATTTACACAGTTCCAATGTACACCGAAGAGTCTCAGTAGAACTTGAGGTTTCTGAATGAAAATCTTAGAACTTGGATTTAGCACACATGACAGGTAATCCTAATAATCAGAAAGCCCAGGGATGATTATTTTCTGCAAGGACTGGAGTCTGGTGTGCACGTTGTTATCTTTTAAAAACAAGATTTAACTTTTGTATTTTATTTTTATGTATTCCACATGTGTAAAGGTGTTTATGGAAGACAGAGTATTAGATCCTTCCAGAACTAGAGTTACAAGCTATTGTGAGCTGCCTGGTACGGGTACTGGAAACTGCACGTTAGTCCTCTTCGATATCAGGAAGCATTCTTCACAACAGAGCTCTCTCTGCAGCCCCTGGGTTGTTCCCCGAGTAAGTCGGATGTTCCATGACAACCACTACTGTATGGCACAGTGCGAAGGAAACGTAGTTAAATGATGCGAAAGGATCAAATGATGGAGCTGCTCTTCGACTGCCTGATTTGTAATGGTTGTGGAGTTCACAAACTGGGTTTTTATTTTCTTTTTATGGCTGGACAGGAAGTGCTGTTGCCCATAGAGATAATTTGGTTTAAAGGTGCAGTTGTGGAGGTAGAATTAAGCAGGAAGTGAAGGTCAGGTTGGGTAGGTGGACATGAGCTTGGCAGTCTATATTGAGCAAGACTGAAGGAATCGGCATCCATTCAGGCAACTTGGGGATGAAGAAATCCTGAGAAGGAAGAAAAAAGACTATGTCATGGTTAATATTCAGACTTGTCGTAGTTGCTTTTTCCATTGTAGTGATAAAACACCATGACCAAGGCAGATGATGAAAAAAAAAAGCATTTAACTTAGGGCTTATGATTTCAGAGAGTTAGAGTCCATGACTATGGTACTTTGAATGAAAATGGCCCCAGTGGGCTCATAGGGAGTGGCACTATTAAGGAGGTGCAGCCTTGTTGCAGTAGGTGTGGCCTTGTTGGAGGAAGTGTGTCATTGTGGAGGTGGGCTTTGAGGTTTTCAAATGTTCAAGCCAGGCCCAGCATCACTCTCTCTTCCTTCTGTTTCCATGCTACCATTCTCCCTGCCGTGGCAACAATGGACTGAGTGTCAAACTGTAAGTCAGCTCCAATTAAATGCTTTCCATTATGAAAGTTACCAAGGCTATGGTGTCTCTTCACAGCAATAAAACTCCTACCTAGGACAATGACCATCACGGCAGTGGGGTGGGGGTGGGGGCACATGGCAGCAGGCAGGATAGTATGGGGCTAGAGCAGCAGCTAAGCTTTTCAAACCTGAAAACCTGCTCCAAGTGACACACCTCCATCAAGGCTGCACCACCAAATCTGCACCTGACCCTCAAATTCTACTAGCTGCTAAGCAAGGATTCAAATATACATGAGTCTCTGAGGGACATTCCCATTCAAACCAAACCAGTAATCAACTTGGCTGGGTTTAGAATAACCTAGAAAATATACTTTCAGGCCTGTCTGTGAGGGAAGACCACCCCCCCCAAAATGTGGGCCATGCCATCCCTTGAGCTGGAGATCCCAGACCCAAAAAAATAAAAAGAAGAAGAAGAAGAAGAAGAAGAAGAAGAAGAAGAAGAAGAAGAAGAAGAAGGAAAAGAAGAGAGCCAAGTACCAGTGTTAATATCCCTCTGCCTTCGACTGAAGATGCAATATGAGCAGCTGCCTCAAAACCACCCATTGCTTCCTTACCATGGCAGACTAGTCATTGAAACTGTGAGCTGAAATAAACTCTTGTGCTTTATATAATTTTTGGGGGGCCAGATATTTGGTAACAGAAATGAGAAAAAGTACAAATGACAAATGGAATATTTGGGAAAAAATAACTTTGTCATATCAAACAATATACTTGAAAGGACCGTGAGAGCAAGAGGAGGCATCAGGTGACAACTTCCCATGGGCTGACAGCACAAGATGCTGAATAGAGATTCGTATTCTTTAAGTCTAGCCATGATTTGATTGAGCCTTGGCTAGTATAATCAATTGCAAATGGATTAAGAGTCATTCTTGTACAAAGTGTGTTATGAAATAATTAGCTTTCCATTAAAGATAGCAGGCAATTGACAGCTAGTTAATGCTATAGGTGTTTTCAACAGAGGTCACTATTCACAGATTCTTGTACTCAAGCTTTATGCTGGTTCATGGGTATTAGAAATATTCTGCATTTGTTTTTTTTTTTGTTTGTTTGATTTAACTAATTGATCAAAGTGTTCTCAAGAAACTGGCTTCAGGTGATTTGAGAAAGAGGGGCGGGGAGACAGGTTGATTAGTTGATTCCATAGCGTAATAAATATCTGTACTTCAATAGATTGGGTTTAATATTTCCCCAGAGTCAAGTAAGCTGTTGGTTTACAGTTTGGATATTTTCTCTATTTGTGGAGTGCTAGTTTAACAATCAAAGAAGCATTACATAGATTTTATATCATATAAGTATAGATATCATGATATTCTTTTTTTCTAACTTTTTTGGGTCTAGTCCCTGTAGTCCTTGCCCTCACTCTCAATGACAAATAATATTGACATTTCCCTACATTCACTCTCCTCCATTGTGTGTGTTGTGTGCACATGAATACATGCACACGACTGTTCTTAGTGCAAATGAAAGAAAATTCATAATTTAAGAACTTTCTCATATCTGAGATCATTTCACAGTCCCATATTTATTTACATCAATATTCTTAGTATGTAAAGAGGATCCATAAATTCATAATGCATTCTCATTCTTCAGCTGCACAGTATTTTAACTATTTGCAGGATTTTGCCATTGCAAACCATAACCCAATAATCACCCCAGCACAAAAGTTTCTAAGCACAAGTATGCAAGACTCTATGCCTAGATTTTTCCAAGCAAACTGTATCTTTACTACTTAAGGAGGTCAGCGATACTTTTTGCAGTTTTTGACTTTGAAGTGTACCCACTGTAAATGCAACTGAAATAAAGTCAGGAGTGCTGTACAGGGACACAGTTTTACTTCGGATGCGGCATAATTAAAAACTCCAAATGTGATGGCTTCAGAAAAACATACAGGAAAGTAGAAAGAATAAAGTAAATGGTGTCTGAGTACGACTCTTAACTAAAAGTAATGTTCACACATCTTAGAAATTCCAAGGGAAATTCTCTACCAGTGCAACCCCCTGTTCACCAACCAATGGCAGATGGTGGTGAGCATCTGCTGGTCATGGCCCTTGGCTAGTCAGGCCCCAGCTTTCTATACAGAGCCGCTTCCCTGGTCTACCATGTGCTGAGTCAGCCGACTCTTGCTCTCACAGTATTCCAAGAAAAGCGTGAAAACTAAACCATGTGGCCACAACATTAGTTATGCGAAGAACAAGCTGGTGCAAGACAGAAGTGAGGGTGACTTTTAAGTTATTCTGTGGCTGTTTGAAGTGCAAACTGTAGAGTGCTGAATGGGGAAGAGATGGATTTAGAGCACTAGGGAGGACACACAAACAACAAAGTATGCGAAGTGCTTGGGATGCTGCGAGTGTCTGGGTCAGGCCTCCACCCGCTAATGCATGTTCCTCCATAAGCTTACTGAGAGAGAGGAAAGCAAGGACGAGGACCCACTTGTCTCTATATTCATCAGCCTGAAAGACAAGCACACATCATCTAAGAGGCTCTCCACTGACAGAAGTCAGGATTATTTTAAGTTATATCCACTCGAAAATAAGAGTAAAAATACTTTACACGCTGGAATGTGGACAGAAGGGAGGTGTACACGGAGGGTTTGTAGCAGCACTCTTCCATCTTTGAAAAAGCATCAGTAGACGTAAATGGGAGAAGAGCGGCTGGAGAAGGAAGGATCATGCGGAGAAGAGAGAGGGCATAAGTATGAGAAGACACCAAGAATGTTTACGTGAGAGAGAAGGATAAAGAGAGCAAGTGAGAGAGATAGAGATAGCCGAGTTTGACGGGGTGGGGGTGGGGGGCGGGAGAGGATGGGCGTGTTCAGATGACGTTCAGATGACGGTTATAATTCATCCATCTTCTAAGACATTAGGTCTTGGATGAAGCAGCCTTCCCTCAGGCTGTAGCATCTCTGTAGCCTCTCTCCTCTGCCATGCTAACTGCTGTGAGACAATACCACTCTCAGGCTTACTGTTCAGTTCTGTGCCCCACCACACTCAGAAATCTTCCCCCCCCTCCCCCTGATTAATTAATCTTTTGACTACCATATAAAGAAATGAGTCTCATAGAGGCATTACTATGCATATGTAGAGAAATAACTTAGATTTGGGGCACTGGGACTTGTATGGACACTTGTGATGCAGAACCTGTGCTCCACGTGGAGACTGGAGTTGGTAAGTTATAGCCTCAGATGCACACTCTAATTCTCTCGTCGGCCCCTCAGCTCAAGTCTGACATGCTCTAAGTTCTACTGGCTCCACCCTTAAGGCTTCCATTCCCAAGCCTCCTAAACGTCATATTCTAACGGACCGAATTCATCTAGCACTTCCTGAGTCACTAACCTCCTAGATCTATAATCATGCTAATATTTAATTAATCAGCACATTCCTCATGTAATTCATCTCAGATATTCTCACCATAGTCACAAGGGAAGTAGTAGTGCCATCTGCCGCTACAGAAAACTATAAATTCATAATCTCTATTTACAGTTTGGAAAGCCTCCAGATTCCAACCCACAATAAAGCCAGCCATCTCTTTTTGGTGATAAACATCCTACTTTTAAAACACAACATCACCCAGGGATTTAATTTCCCAGCAGGTTTGAATAGTCATTTCCATAACCCTTAAAGAACAGCAGCCTCTGGCTCAGTATAGACACTGTGTTTAAACTGGAAGTCATCTTTATCCACCCATTAGTACAGGCCCTGTGATGGTGGGCAATGTGTGCACATGTGTTTGAACATCAAAGGGACGCAGAAATCAATCCATCCACACTGCTTAAGAAAGTCCTCAATATAATGGGAAGAAAGTAATCACTTTCTGTAGAGAGCTGATGCTTGAGCTACTGAACTAAACTGATGATGCAGGGGGCACTTATTGTACATTGAGGTAGATTCTTTCTTTCTTTCTTTCTTTCTTTCTTTCTTTCTTTCTTTCTTTCTCTGTCTCTTTGTTCCTTCCTTCCTTCCTTTGCATAAAAACTAGTTTAATGGATGGATTTGCCATGAAAGTGAGTTCTTCTCTCAGGACATTCTGGTGCAGGGTGGAAGAACTCAGACAAGAACCGCACAGTGTGATGCTGCAATGGTCGCAGTAGAACCATTTGTAGCATTTGGAGAGAGCTCTGAATTTTATGTGGGGCTCCTATGATTTTTTTTCTGTGATTTTCTTTGTATATGTGGGTGGGACTGTGTGTATCGGGTGGGGGGGGGGAAAGTGTCCATGTACACGTGGTTACCTATGCGTGCATCAGAGGGCAGAGGATGATGTCAGGGGTCTTCCACTGTCGCTCTCCACCTTGTTCTTTGAGACAGAGTCTCTCATTGATCTTGGAGCTGGGCTCACACTCAGTCAGTCCTGATCATCCTCCTGCCTCTGTCTTGCACAGAGATTCCAGAGATTCCAGCCCTGCAGAGTGCTCAAGAGCCCATCGGTGCCTCGTATGCATTCCTTCCCAATTGAGTAAGTTAAAAAGGTTGACTCTTCATTAATAATTTACAGAGTTATGAAATGGAAGTATAAACTTAAAATGTGTTTCCTAGATAGTTCTTGCTTCCAGGGTCACAAAACCCTCTAGGAAGGCCTAGCCACTGATCCTACCCATCTCAGCTCAGTTTCTCACTGTGCCATGGAGACAGAAGTGGTGCCTGGGGGAAGGGCCAGGTGAGGCATGTGGTGGTCAGCCTGGTGCCTGCTGCAGCACACGTAAAGGCAATGCCTTGCTTTTGTGGCTTTGCTCTTTTCTATTCTGCTTCACTTCCTTGTCCTGCTGTGTGAGGAAGCCAATCTAAAGGAGGAAGGGCTGACTCTGGCTCACAGTTGAAGGGTGTCACAGTGGGAAATCAAGATAGCAGGTGTTTGAAGCCAGTGACTACGTCACATCCACAGTCTGGAACGGAGCACTGAGCGATGGCTCTCCTCAGCTCTCCATCTCCACTTAACACAGTCCAGGGTCCCAGGCAGCAAATGCTGACACCCATAGCAAGCCAATCTTCCCACCTCAATCAACACAACTTAGATTATCCACCACAGCCATGGCCTGAGGCCATCTTTCCCGTGATTTTAGGCTCTGTCAAGTTGATAATTAACACTATCCCTCACATACTGTTGTAACGCTTAAAGCACATAGAGGGTCATTGTAGTGCAAATTTGGAAGATTTGGGCTCTATTCCACTTTGGCTCTTAGTTTATCCATGTGACCCTTAGTCTTTCAGAGTTCAGTATCTCTGTGTCTAAAATACAGTGCACCGATGAGATCCTGCACACACCACACGCACCAGGTACCACAGGAGTCAAACATGGCGGGTATCTCCATCAGCATTTGCTTATGCATCCTTGTCTCATCAAAAGTTCACAGCTCCTGCGCAATAAATAGAGACCACAAATGGCTAGGTGGACTCCAGTGCACTCTTCACAGGCCATGTGCTGCCTCCTTTCTTGTGTTTTACCCCAATACCCGAGATTCTATCATCTGCAAGCCAATTTAGGCAGTTTCGGGTCCCCTAATGAAGAGTCTGTGGTTGCTATGAACTAAAAGGTTTCCTTCTGTGTTCAGCAGCTATTAATTTATGTTCCAGGTAAAAGCCTCCACTTTCCTTCTGCCAACTCTAATAAAACCTCATTAGGCAGGCTAAGAGGATGGAAGGAAAGAGAAGGAAGGAAGGAGGACTTGGGAAAGCCAGGCTTATGTTAAATTAATTTTTGAAGTGAGCCATCTTCGAGTCCACTTCGTGGCAAATCTGTATGCCTCTACTTACAATTCTTATGCCTCATGTAGGATAAAGGGTGAAACCTTTTACTGATAAAGACACACCAACAAGTATCTACATGCACTTACGGAAGAGGGAAACAATTTTATTAGCAGACTGCTGCTGGGGAAAGTGGTCCCACTTACATTATGTGACAAAGTAAATATGTCCCTTTAGCCCTAAATGGTTACATCAAACCTTAACACAATTATCTTGAAACAGAATGATTTAACTCACTACAGAAAAACACAGAGATCTACAGGAGAGCTCTGGTGGAAAACGGACATGCTCTAAGACCTTGGGCATCAGAACCCTCACCAAAACACCCCAGAATTAAACAAAATAACACTCCAGAAGAAGAGGAAAGTAAAGAAGTTTGTGAGAAATATGGCATCTTTCTCCTTTGGTCATAAGATGTGGATCCCACGTTTACAACTAAAGAAAGCAAGCAAACAAAAATCCCACGTGTACTTTCTGTATTTCTCCAGCCCTGTGGGGAGAAGGAGATGGATGAATGAAGCCAAAATAACACTATGCATTTCTGGAAATGTTCACTAGAATTTTTTTCAAAGACAATTACAGGGCTCATATTTCTATGTCTACTTCTGTTTTAACGATGCCTGTGAATTCACTGTCAGCTCACAGTGATGCAGGAATTGCTTCTTGTAGACAAGGCATGGCTTTCTCCTCCCTTCGGTAATGAGATGAGAAATGGCCCCATGGAAGTTAAGACCCCCCTCCAGAGTCCAAAGCCTTCCCTGCGGATAAGACAAGTCTTTAAATGCCTAAATTGATTGTCAGCAAAGACAAACTCAGAACGCCTCCTAACAGCATTTTTATTTTTATTTTTATATTCTAAAGTATTGTGGCAGTGACACAGGGAGGAGTTATGTTGGATGGCTGACCAATACACAGACTATGGACTGCAGCTACAAGTGGAAAGGGGAGGGGCAGGACTCTTCAAACCCCGCCCCCAAGTTACAGCGCTGGGTCTTGTTACTCACCTTGTTCTGTAGACACCAAGCCATGTGCAGTGCCACATCAGCGTTTAATGCTTTGACAAACAGTGAATATAGTTTCATCAAAAGAGGAATCCTGAGATGGGACTGTTATAAACCTGATAATAAAAATTCAACAACTAAATTTAATTCCAAATTTTTCTCTTTGAATGTAATTGTGAGTAAAACTATTCTCCTAAAATATCATCAGATATAAGATGTGAAATACCTCTGTGTGTCTTAAAAGACTAGACTTACACACACACACAGGCACACACACACACACACACACACACACACACACACACACACACACACACCACGTCTTCATAAACCACATGATATTAACTTGATTTGCAAGACAGCAAAGTATTGATGGACTTGAATAAAAATGGTTTCTATGGATTGTCTCCATGGTTACACCTGCTCTTTGAAGATAGTACCTCACAAATTAATATACCTCAGATAAAAAAAGTTCCCCCATTTAAGAAAAGACCTGGAGGCTTTTTGTTGGCATTTGATATCCGACAGACCACGCACCTTGGTCCTGATGCTCTGAACCATGGCAGCTCCTTTAAAGAGAATAGATGCATTTCGGTCCTCAGCTCAAAACTTCAGGGAGACTAGCTGTTCTCACCACAGCATTTAGCACTTCACCTTTGCTATAAAAAAAATCTGAGCTCCCCACAGAGTCTTGCTGAAAACTTGCTGTTATTTTATTAATCAGTTAAGAAAATCATTTTTCTTATTTTTAGGAGAAAGTTTGAACAAACCAATTGGACAATGGCATTAAGAAATGTACCGTCCTGGCTGGAGAGATGGCTCAGCTGTTAAGAGCAGTTGCTGTTTTTTTCTGGGGACCAGAGTTTCATTCCCAGCAATCATATGGGTAGGATAACGATAGCCTTTCACTCCCAGCTCTAGATCTGGTGCCCCCTTCTCCCTATCATGGGCACGGCACTTAGGTATGTGCACACATAAACATAGAAATATAAAAAAGTAATATAAATCTTAAAGAGAAAAGACAGTGTATCAACCATGACTTGGTGGTTTATTTTTGAGTCCCTGGGGTGAAAATACAGCTTGCTTCCTCTTCATCCTCCTCTTTGTACTTGCACTCTATTGAAATTGTGTAGGTTGCTCACAGTCTTTCCAAGCGTTCATGAACATGGGGTGGTTTTACAAGCTGTGCACTTCTCAGCTCCATGTAACTCAGGAGCTTTCATCCTTTCTCTAAACCATCAGCATTTAGTCTTTCTTGAAGTCCTCCCTCCACCCTCCCCTCCCCCCACAGTCGATCATATTTCATCGCATTGACAGCATCTCCCTGTATAGCTCAGCCTGGCCTCAAACACAACGATCTGCTGTATGAGCCTTCCCACGGTCGGAATTGCAGGTGCACGCGGCTGCACCTGGATGGCATCCCGTGTCTGTGGCTTGATATCTGTAGGCTGTTTAGACAGGAGTTTCTCAAAAAATTCAACCCACGTGTCTTGGTACTCGCCCCGAAATGTGAGCAAGACAGAAAATGCAGGCACAAAGCTGTTTTGTGGATAATCTCCCAAATTCAAGTGTTTATAAAAGCACTCATCAAAAAGTTTAAACAGGCATGCAGAAGATGCGAGGAAGAAGGCAATACAGGAACAGCAATCATTCGTTTTGCAGGAGAACAAATCCGTGTTAAAAATGCTGGAGCCTTTCAGTGCGCAATCCGGGTAGCAAAGCTGTTTCTTTGTCAGCATTGTGAAATTCCACAGATTATCCCCAGCTTCAAAGCCTGTGTGCATTTATGATAGCAAGGGGAGGGAAATGTCCTTTGAACAGGGGGACTCTCTCCTCCAGGTGCCAGAGTTCTTTAAGCGGTGCCAGCCGCCTCTCACACAATGACTTCTGCTTAAGCTCGCAGACTGACTCGGGCCCCCACAAATGCAGCCAGGACAGAAGCTCTGATTTCCCATGCAGTGTTGTGCCCACATTCTCATCCCAATTGCTCATAAAAGGCATTGTCATACAATTTCAAAGGACCTTTAAAAAAAATGACAACTCTGGGCCGTCTTTCTACTATTGTCATAAATAAATACCAGTTCCTGACTTATCTTCCACCTCTGCCTAGCAGGAGCTCCCCACCTCTGCAGTGACAATTGCTATATGCTGGAGACTTCATTGCCCAGGGGATTATCCCATCTTCCTCACAAGTTTGGTAGGCTGGGCACGGTTCTGCATGAAGATAAACAGAGGCTGATGGAAATGGGTCACCTCACAATGTAATCCCCCATCTCATATCCAAAAGCCAGAAAGCAAATTAAGAGTTCTGTATACATTGGTCCAGACACAAGTCAATAAGAGGATGTCAGAGCAGGGAGGCCACCCCGTGGTCCACATGGATGATTGGAAATAGATTGGAAGTTGCCTTTATGGTAAGAGTTCTCACCCAGAGCCTAGCAAAGTCCTGCCCCCTCTTCCGACCACACAGGGCTGAACATTTTCTTTCTCTCCCTGCTGTGCTACATTGAAGTATATCAAGAATCTTGGTCAAATTAATAAAGTTTATGAATGATTCATACTCTAAAAATAATAACCTGCACCCCAACACACTTGCTTTCTGTCAGACCCCTTCTGTGGATAGAAGAATTACTCATAAATGTGCAGGAACTGCCTACTGCGGATAACATTGTTTTCGCTGTTGCTTTTATGTTCTGGGGTTTGGGAGAATGCTATTCTCCAGGCAAGATGTGATAACCACTGTCTTGAAATGCGAGCAGCTATGAACACCCAAATGAGACATTTATAGGATCAAGTCTACCAGTTCTTCACAGAAGAAGGAAGAGGCCATCAGATCCTCCTTTGAGACTACAGTGACTCACTGGCCTTCCCCTGAGCTCCGTGTAATAACCCTGTCCTCACCATGCAGTCTCCGAGACTGCTAGTAGATAGAAGGTATGTGATTGGCTAGAGTTAGGACTCCAAGGAGACCCACACTGCAAGGGCTTCTTGGGGATGGAGCTGCCCAAGCGACTCATGGTCCTGTCACTCACACTCACCCGTGCTCCTGTAAGCAAACACAGTACGCCCACTAGTTTACTTTGCCTTGTTTGGGTCAAGTCATTGCTTTGGCCTGCTATTGTCCTCTCTCTGAGATGATAGTAATATGCACAGCAGGAAAACTCAGGGAACATGCAGGCATGCTTCTATAAGCATTGGGGATCTTGTGAACAGACCGCCCTGGTGGGCTCAGCCTCCTTACAGCAGTAATACTACTGATGTTCTAAGTCCCCAGCAGACACACACCAACTGACCCTGCTGCGTCATGAACTGGAAAAGTAAAAATAGAGTATCATTAAGCTGTATTTGCATGAAAGTGGCATTGTGATCTATATTACTTAAATGTCAGAAGTGCTTGTACATGTATGGAAGATCTCCGGCAGCGTCTTTTTGTCTCTTGTTTTGGTGTGGTCTGTGTTCTGTTTTTGAGAGCTTTCCTGTCCCTACAGGGTCCCGAGAAGCCCACAGGAGTTGGTCACTAGCCAGCAGTCAATGATAAGGTAATATTTCTTTCTGGGCAAGAACCAAAGCCAATCTAACTGTATGTGGACCATTCTAAACTGGGATTTTAGAGCTATGCGTGTGCTCTTCTTTTTCCATCTCACCACACAAATGGAAACAGAATTGTGATAAGAGTGAGGAGGTTGACTGGTCCAAAGCTGCAGAGCTATGGGAGAAGGGGAGAGAAGTGAGTGGGCTTGAGGTCGTGGAGGCAGCTTCTCCTGCAGCACAGGCCCCACGCCACCTGGATCTCTGGAGTCAAGCCTGATCTCACTTTCTAGCACATGCAGCTAACAGGAGCTAATGGTCAAGACTCTCCATACTCTGAGGCATAAGGGACTGGCATTCCCACAGACCTCCTTGTTAACCCAGTGTTAAAAGCCCTGATAGCATCTTCCTCTTCTCCCCAATAGAAATGATTCTGTCATTAGCTTGTGAGTTGATCCCAGCAATAGTTGTATTCTTGTGTCTAATTGGCCCATTTGAAGCACCATCCCTGAGCCTTCCTTCAATCAATGAGGGAACAATATTGTCACACACTCAGACACACACACACACACACACACACACACACACACACACACACACACACCCCACTGAAATTTCATTAAGTACTGACTTCTTCAGGTAGATGACCAGTAAAGGTCAAGAGTCACACTGACCCTCAATTCTGTTGCACCCCTATAAAGTTGAGTCTATTCAGGTCCCACCTACTGAGGAAGAAGGTGTTGATGCTTAACTGCTTTGCTCTAGTGCATTTGAAAGCATCTCTTACCATAGTTACATTGCATAAAATGGCTTCTTCTTTCCAGGACCATCCTTGCAAGCTATGGCTATAGGACTGTTTTCTTCGTGTGTGTGTGTGTGTGTGTGTGTGTGTGTGTGTGTGTGTGTGTGCGTGCGTGCAAGACACACACCAAGGCATACATGTTGAAGTCAATGGACAGGTTGGTCCTCACCTCCCCTTAAATGAGTCCTTAAGATGAACTCATGTTGTCAGGCTTAGCAACAAGCTGAACCCTCATGACATTGGCCCTTGTCTTAAACTTCAATTTAAGCTCATTGAATTATATTGGGCCATGTCATGTAATTTTCAAGTACAGACTATACTCGAAACATAGTCTTCCTCATTCTTTGCTACTTCCCTGTCCGTCCCACTTCCTGTCAGCCCCATTGCTCCCTAGACAGTTTCCCTTCTGTGTTTTGCCATCTACACATAAATGATTTTTTATAGAATCCAGGACCAGCAAATGAGAGAAAACATGTGACACTTGGTTTTCCAAGACTGTAAATCATTTATCTTTCAAAAGGAACCTTTTTGAAAGTGTTCTCAGCTTTAGGCTTCTGAGATTTGGGGAAAAGTGATGAGGCTTGTGCTTCAATGCTTCTAAGGCTAGCCCATGAGGCAGTTTCAACACCATTCAAGAAAGTGCTTCAAGTATGGGTTCCTAGGAGTTACCCACCAGGACCAGAATGTCTGCTTTCAGTTCTGGGACTCTACAGTATTTATTTTAAGGAAAAGTTTTCTTAGTTATTCTGTTACCCCATCCAAAAGACTGTGAGCACTGCTGTTGGGGTAGGAAACCAGAGAATATCTAGGTCAGAAAACCGAGGCTGAAAATACATAATGAGCAATAATAAGGTGGGCAATTGAGGAGGCTTAGGGTAAAGTCATTTCCTACCAAGCCTTATGACCTCCACCTGTCTCTGGAGCCCATGTGGTAGATAAGAGAGCCACCTATGAAAGTTGCCCTCTGACCTCTACACATGTGGTGTAAATGTTTTTTATTTCCTCAGATGATGGGATGAGATGAGAGTTGTACCAGAGCTTTACTAATACATGACTTGGGTTGAGCTCAGAGTTTTTCTATCTAAATATTCCTAGGCCTAGGCCTGGAAGAATCTAGCCTTGGCACAGTCTAATTTTCTGCAAGCCCTGACCTTGATGGCTTTAGCTTCCAGCCTCTGCCTGCTAACCTAGACCTAGAAAGTTTTCAGCCTCTGAGACTTAGTGCTGAATAAGCTCACCTTTTCTAGTTTTTTTTTTTTCTGAACTCTGGTTGGCTGGTTCAACTCAGCTGTTCTGGCTCAAACTCCTCTCCCAGATGACTGATTCAAACTGGCTTCTCTGCTTCTAACTGAATTGCTCTGCTTGGGAAAAAATGCCTCTGAATTCCACAAACTGAACTGCTCAAACTCTATTGTACTTAGCTGAACTTCACCAAAATGTACTTTGCTTCTGAACTCTACTGTGCTGTCTCCATAAACTCCTGACTCTCTACCTGTTCTGCTCTCAGGTAGCTTCTTTTTCCTGTCTATTCTCACGAGAGATAGATATATCCTATCTCTGACTCATTCTGTCAAAATTTTCTCTGCTTCATCACTTTGTCTGTCTCTCAATTAGATGTCATTGTTTGGTACTAAAGGTGTATAATAAATTTCAGCCAGAGGGAGTAAAGGTGTATCACGTCTATATTCCAGCCAGAGGGATTAAAAGTGTGTACTGAGGGTATGATTCTATTCCAACCAGATCATAGAGACCTAGGTCTTTGAATGTGATCCCTTGCCAAAGGAGCCATGTTGCTGGATTTAAATTCTTCTACACATGTCATGGCACCCCATACAAACAAGAAAATAAATCAGTGTAACATTAAAAGAATTGAGTGCAGAAACGGGAACTTCTGATTGGATGATGATGAATAGGAGTAAGTGTCAGTTCGTATTTGCAGTATTAGCTATGTGAGGAGATCTGAGTCAGTCACAAAACCAATTTGAAAGCATTTACTGTTATGAAATTCTGGGTCATGAACTAGAGATGGTTCTGGTGCTAGGCCAGACATATAACACTCCATAAGCCACTTAGCTTCTCTGAGCCTCAATTTCTCTTAAGCCCTGTGATGACAGTAACTCTCTCACAGACGTTTTTTATAGGGATCGGAATGAATCATGCAAGGGAACGGGCTTGTGTACTGTAAACAAGCTATGTGAGTTCCTTCCTAGCAGGAAGTGGCTGTTGGAATGGATGCTTGATACTGAAGAGAGGAGAGGGAATCTGGAGTTGGCATCTTCCTTCCTTCCTTCCAGAGTGCTGTTTCTGCTGAGTCCTCTGTCTACGTAACTGAGGACATAGATCCTTTTGAGAGTGTGACTATAGATAGGCATGCACGTGAACAATGAAAGGCATTGTTGAAGCTGAAGGCAACTTCTGCTTATTATGCACTAAGTCATAGATCTCAACTTCTCTTTATTCTTTTCTTCTTGTAGATGCCTTTTTTTTTCTTGATCCCTTAATTTTTAGGGGGTTTTAAATTTTTAATTATTTGAAAATCCTCTACAATGTATTTTTATTACTTTTACTGGCCTCCCCTAACTCCTGCCAGATCTGCCCACCCCCCCCCCCACTCACTTATCTTAGTGTTCTTGGCTATGTAGACTTCCACTGCTGTGCAGCCAACTCGTTTTTATAGATTTTCAAAAATCACAATAATTTTTAATTCTCTTGTTTGATCAATGTAATGTGGAGGAGCCAACTCACGTCATCAGCCTTGGTAGCAGCAAGCCCCCTTACCCACTCAGCCATCTCAGTGGGCTCCCATGTTTATTACACCTCTTTCTCCCTATTACTTGGCAGTGAGGCTCACATGTACAAGCATGTCCATTTGCTCCTTGCTATGTCAGCAACATGACAAGACTGTCTGTCTCATAGCATGAACACCCTAAATTACACAATAGACTTACATTTCCAGAGGACACTGTTACATGTTTAGCCTCCTGGAGCACAAAGAGATTCATAGAGCCGACTCAATGGTGAAAAGCCCCCTGTAATTGATTAAGGAGTCCAGACAGAGAGCTTGCAAATTTGTAGAGTCCCTGAGATGATAATTACTTAAATTGAAGTGCTCTGTGCTTTAGCCAGGAGATGGTTCAGGTGGAAAGCCTTGAGTTTAGGATTGAAGTGCAGGAGGAAACAGTGAACTTCAGAGTTACACAATAGATTAGAAAAAGCTGAAGAGAATGAATGAATGACGTGTTAGAGGTTGAGACCTAAGTACTAGGAGACACTGAACTCATACTTAGATGATCCCAGATGATAAATTGAAAAGAGGGACATTGGTACTGGAGAGACGGCTCATTGGCAGCATGCTTGCTGCTCAACCTGAAGATCTGTGTTCATTCCTAGAATCCAGGGAGGAGAGACTCAGCCCACCCCTCCACATACTCAAATAAGTAAGTAAATATAATTTAAAAAGTGAGATTTCATGCAAATATATCTTTTACCTGTTTTTTTTTTGTCTCTTTCCCCCCTTTTGTCCAGCCTCAATGGAAGAGCTTTCGCCTTTTATTGTTTCTTGTTTTGTCAAGTCCAGCTGCCATCGCTTGGAAGCCGGCTCCTTTCTGAAAGGAAATGGGGAGGGAGTGAAGCTGAAGGAGAAGGGGGACGGAGGGTGGAGCTGGAAGGAGTGGAGGGAAGGGAAACTGTGGTTGGGATGTATTCTGTGAGAGAAGAATCTATGTCAATAATAAAACAAGGAAATGTCAAAAGAGGTCTGAATGCACAGCGAGAGTCAGCCACAGCTCTCCCATTTCAATGTTGCTGGGCTCTCTGTCCAGCCTTCATCCAGTCATTCATCCCCAGGACACGTTAGTCCACGTGACCACTTCCATTCCTGCCCACAGCCCTTCAAGGTCCTAGAGCACCATAGATGTCTCACTCATGAAAGTTTACAAGATGACCTTATCGGAAAATAATTAGTAGTCACTGTGTATTGGGAACTTGCAGCTGAAGACTTGCATTGCTGAGATCAATAGACAGGAAACAAAACAGACTTTTCAAATATGCTGTGGAGAAGTGGTTATATGTAATTAGCATGAACCATTAGCAGCTGAGCTAGACAGAAGCAGATGTTATGAGAGGTGAATAGTCATTGACAGGATTGCTACAATGACTGGGAAACAGTGTGGGTGATGATGGCACTTTGGGTTGTTTGGGGCGTGTTGAATAACTGTCTTTATCTCTCATGAACTGACAGTTTCTAATGTCAGGCTTCATATTAATTGACCTCGCCACACAAATAACAATACAAGGGAGGACCACAGCCAGGCCCCAAGCAAGAGAGAAAATACAGAGAAAAGATTAAAACCCTCTGCAGCCAGGGCTAGAGGAAGAGAAAGTAATTTGCTTTGACCTGGACAATAAATCTACGGGGCAGTAATGACCAGCTCTTGACACCAGTGGTGACATTGATCAAGTGCCCTGTCCGAAGCTGTCCCCCTACACCTCTGAACCACAAAGCCTTCCTTGACTGTTCATGTCACTATTTATGAACGCGTGTCACATCATGGAGATAAAGGGATGACAAAGGCACAATGGCCTCTTTAAGTTAATGTGAGGCCTGATTGAAATCAGCACAGATACTGGTCCATGGACCAAAGCGGGGGGGGAGGGACGACTGTCTTCTTTGTTATTCTTTTACCCAAAGGATCCAGTGTAAAATGCTCCTGGTGCTTAAGAGTCACAATATTTCAAAGTTCTCACTGGAGCAGCACAGTGGGAGTCCAGAGCAGACAAAGGTAGAGACACAGACCATTCCCACAGGGGCTCAGGTGACCAGCTGTGGTCAGGGGGATGATGTTTATCATGCTCATGGGGATCAGACAGGAGTTGAAGCCCATGGTTTTTTCGCTAACCTTAACTACAAAAAAAAATTTTTTTTTCTACATAAACCATTAGTTGTGTGGATCTTTGATATATCAAGAGTAGCGTGAACACTATAAAATAATACTCTATCCAATCTTATTTATGTATCTATTTATTCACTTTATATCCCTGTCATAGCCCTCTCCTTCTCTCTTTCCCCTCCCCTTCCCTATTCCCGAAAAAAAAAGGGAAGCCTGCTACCCACCCACTGCAGCTCATCAAGTCATAACAGGACTGAGCTCATCCTCTTCCCCTGTGGCCTGCCCAGGCCGACTTGCCAGGGAGAAGTGATCAAAAAGCAGACAACAGAGTCCATGTCAGAGGCAGCCCCCACTCCTCTTACTAGGGGAGCCACATGAAGCCTGAGCTGCCCATTGGCTACATCTGTGTAGGGGGCCTAGGTCCACTCCATGCATGGTCCCTAGTTGCTGCTTCAGTCTCAGGAGGCCCCTCTGGGCCCTGGTCAGTTGGCTCTGTAGGTCTTCTTGTGGCGCTCCTGTTGTTCCCCAGGTCCTTTTCTCCTTTCCCCCACTTTCCCACAAGAACCCCTATGCGTCGCCCAATGTTTGGCTGTTAATCACAGCATCTGATTGGAACCACTGCTGGGTGGAGCCTCTCAGAGAACAACTCTGCTAGACTCCTGTCTGCAGGCATAGCAGAGTATCACTAAATAGTGTCAGGGCTGACTTTCTTCCCTGAGGTGGGTCTTGGGTTTGGCCAGGCATGGGTTGGACGTTCCCTCAAGCTCTGCTCTATCTGCTGTATCATTATCCCTGCACAGCTTATAGGAGAGTAAATTTTGGGTGGAAGTTTTTTGTGAGTGGGCTTCTGTTCTCCTCCATCTGCTTGCTAGGTGTGCTGTCTAGGTAGAGGGTGTCTTCTTCAGACTCCATAACCCCTGCTACTAGAACTCTCTGCTAGAGTCCCCTTCATGTCCCCCTGGAGGCCTATCCTGACCTAGGTCTGCAGCTTCTCACAGAGATGCCCCCACCCACAGTTTTTCTTTTCTCTACAGGCCTTCTGTCCTCCCGCATGCTCTCCTTTGGAAATAAATCTGGCACTTTCTCAAAAAAAAAAATGAGAATAGCTTTATGTCAAGACCCAGCTATACAACTCCTGGGCATATACCCAAAAGATGCTCCACCTTACTACAAGGGCATTTGCTCAACTATGTTTGTAGCAGCTTTATTTGTAACAGCCAGAATCTGGAAACAACCTTGATGTCCCTCAACCGAAGAATGGATAAAGAAACTGTGGTACATTTACACAATGGAATACTACTCAATGATTAAAAACAAAGAAATCATGAAATTTGCAGGCAAACGGATGGACCTAGAAAATATCATTTTGAGTCGGGTAACTCAGATCCAGAAATATACACATGGTATGTACTCACTTATAAGCAGATTTTAGCCATATAGTGTGTGATAAACATACTACAGTATACAGACCCAAAGAAGATGACTAACAAGGAGGACCCAAGGTAGGATGCTTAAATCTCACTCAGAAGGGGAAATAGAATAGAGGTAGTGGTTGAAGAGAGGGAACAAAGTAAGAGAGGGAGCACATAGAGAAATAAGAATGGAGAACGACCCAATTTTTAAATTGTCATTTAAATTTTTTTGTTTATTTATATATAGATAATATATAATAATAATATATATAAATAAATTACTTAATGTTTATGAAAGCTAATTTATAGCACATGTGAGTTATCAGAAAAGTCTGTAAATATCCCTGGCTTATTAGCTAGATGAAGAAATAACCCTTCCCTGGCACCACCCACTCAGCCCCGTGGGCTTCACCCATCTTCTTTCCACCCGTGATCTAGACAGTTACGGATTTGGAGACTTATCATTAGGCCACAAAAATGCACAGCTCCATACAAAATAATACTTAATTTCGCATGAGTTCAATATTCTGTTTCTGGAGTATGTAGAAAGTGGTTTCCAATCCTTCCCCTCAGAGACGCTACCTTCTTCAGATTCAACTGCGTGGGTGTGAGAACCTTGTGCCCTTGTTCAGTGAAGCATGGCCAGGGAGCCAAGTCCAGCCTGACATTTTTGTTTACTATTTAACTCCTTGTGTCACCTGTATTTATCATTCCATTGTTATTTTAAACAGACACATGTTAAGCAGTTGCACAAATAAAACAGTGGCAAAGCATCTACATAACAGTTGCTGTTCTGTCTTTCTACCTGAAAATCCCAAGGTGGTTTTTCTCACCCCTCTGTGAGAAAAAACAAAAACCAAAAAACTTGACAGCAAGTGACCTACAGCATTCATGTCATTGTAATATGTTGTTTACTTTTTACATTTATCACTATTGTAAAATGTCCGTTGTTGAGGTGAAGATCACTTGGGCTATAACAAAGGGTTTGTTTTTTATTGCACAAGTAGGAACAGCCCATAGCCTATCCTGTGGTGTAATGATTTCTCCCCAGTAGATCTAAGGATGTAACTTATGTACTACATACGTGTGTGTTACATACATACCAGACAATACCGTATCTTTCTCCCTAATAGTTGTGTCAGTGTGTGGTCCCTACCAGCAGCAGCATGGACACAGTAAGAAGCATTGGTCTATTTTCTCTACTTTTCCAATGTAGCTGTATTCAGCTCTATACTTGATGTGGTGTAGAGAAATCAAGATTGAAAAAAAAAAAATCAATGACTGCATCCTAACCTAATGCTTGCAAAAACACATTCTTAAAGGTAAGTCTTCAGCTAGGCTCCAAAGTTCCATTCAGGTTCTGTTTTATTGGATATAATGGGATTTAGAGCTGGAGACTTGAGTCAATGATTAAGAGCATTTGTTAATCTCTCTGTAAGCCCAGGTTTGGTTCTCAGCACCCCCTTGCCAGCTCACAGCCATCTACGACTCCAGTTCCAGGAGATCCTGTGTCCTCTTCTGATCTCTGTGGGTGCCAGGCACACACACGGTGAACACACACACATACATGCGAAAAGCTCACACGTATACAATGAATAAACCTAAAATTTTAAATGTGTAAATTACATTCTATTAAGCAATCTTGTTTAGGATTGAAATATACGTTGAGTTATGTATTTGTATTACATATAAACAGTGCGTATTATATTTTAAAGTGCACCCACGGTGCTCAACTGTTAATGTCTTTGTTAGAAAATGCATTTTAATGTCACAGACAACATTTTCCAACTACTTGGCAACATCTGAAGTTATGAAATGACATTTCAATAGGAAGAGAAATAATGAAAACAACCTGGGTCATGTAAAAACCACAAAAACGTTGTGTGCCTGCAAAGGCCCAAGGAGGCAAGAGACATCATAACCAGGTGACACATCTTCAAGACCCTTTTGCTTTGTGGGTGGATCCTGGGCCCACAGGCTCTCTCTGAGCAAGGTGAGCCCACCGGCCTCGACGAGCAGTGCTCACGCATGTATTTAGCTCTGTTCAGAAACACTGCTATCAACCTCACCCTGGACATGTAATTTCCTCTGTAGCAGCGTGTTTATGGAATTATTTTCCTTGTAGATCAATGGGACCGAGAATAGAATTGGCTTCTCTTTGTTGGCATCTATACTTCAGGTACCCCCATGTGCCTTGTGTAATGAACAACCGCGATGCCTGTGCCTTAAACACATTGTTGACCATAATGCTGCCTTTTTTCCCCTTCTGGCATTACTACAGAAATGGAACTGATTGGGAGTCAAGAG
The DNA here is from genome assembly GCF_964271855.1 of Acomys minous. Taxonomy (NCBI): domain Eukaryota; kingdom Metazoa; phylum Chordata; class Mammalia; order Rodentia; family Muridae; genus Acomys; species Acomys minous. Next base: position 63,640,099 of record NC_140485.1, on the reverse strand, counting down.
GCATGGGGGAACGGATCCGTTTCTTTAGCTTAAGATATCTGGAAAGCATACAAAATTACAGCTTTGTCAAAGTTCTGTGTCTCCAAAGCGGTCAGAGACGAAAATATGTTTGTTTTTCTGTGTTCCTTTCATAATAAAAGTCTGGGAGCAGAAACTTTGTAGATAACTGGGGAAAGGGCTGCCTAATAATTTTTCATTGAGAGTGTATGGATAAATGCAACAAATGAACCACATGAGTGCTTCTTTATATGCCATGTGATGATGGCGGGATCAATAATAAAGCTGCTTTTATTGATTCGCTTAAGTGTGATGGGTTGTAATTATCCATATTTGAAGGATCAGTCTGTTGGTATGAGTGCAGTAGCAAACATGACAACATAAGACATTAGTGATAAGGTTATTAGGACTTTAAATACTTGCACTGTGTTCCTTGTGAGTGTCTGCACTGAGTTTACAAGTTCATGGTGCAACTTGGCAAGAACACAAGTATGCATCTACCATGTCTACCATTTTACAGGTGGTGTTGAGGACAGAAAATAACTAAGGTACAGACACTAAACATGAGGGTTTTTACAACAGTTTAGGAGAGGACAATAACTCTTAATGGTTAAAGAACAACAACAACAACAACAAAAAACCAAAACAAAGAAAGGGTCAGAGAGATGGCTCAGGAGCACTGGGGTGCCTTACAGGAGATCTGCATTCAAGTCCCATCCCCGTCCTGGCAGCCCACATCAGCCTGTAACACTAGTTTTGAGGGAACGCAATGCCCTTTTCTGACATCCACAGGCACACATGTATCCAGGCACTCATAACAGACACACAAAATGAAGTTAACCTATCTTCACAATCATTTTAAGAGAAATGAAACCTGGCAGGTACACGAAGCAAGTTATGTGGGCAAAAAGGCCACAGGGGTGAGTCATGAACGTAACGGGTGGTAGGCATCCAGATCAGCCAGGGAAGATGGGAAACCAGCGAGCAGAAGTGTGCGGGTTGATCCACTCTCATCTACAGTGCCACTCATGAACAACGGCACGCTTGTGTATGTAAAGCGGTAAAGGGGAGAGGACCACTCATTTATGTCTTCTGAGCATTAGACACTGTGCATCTATAGGCACAGTCTGCTGTGTCCATTTAGCGTTGTTCATGTATGTGTAATTTTAGGGCTGACTGCTTCAAATTAGATAATGTAATCACTGCTTATCTAATCCCCAGCGAAGACAGTTTTTCCATCTCGTGGAAACAACTGTCTGTAGCTCTTCATCCACAGGTGGGGTCTGGTGAGATTCTCCCCAACCATGCTAGCACGGCACCTTTGGACAGTTTGTATACTTCATTACTTGGGATAATTGTTGACCAAGCCCCGGGGATAAGGCTGTTTTTAGGAGAAGAGACATCACCTTTCACAAAATTAGTTTTAAATGCCTGTTGCTAGCCTTGTGGTCCTGAGGCTAGACAGAGTAACATAGGAAGAGTGGAGAAATGCCCAGCCATTGATGCTCCATTGAAAAGAAATTGAACTTGTTCATAATACGCTCAAATATATGAGCAATGTGTTACAAAACACAGCTGCCTGTTTCTGTTAAGGGTTTCTCAAGCATCTGCCCAGCCCAGCGTCTTCAAACACATAAGACCCGAAAGACAGGAAAAGAGACCATTATTAATTTTTTTAACTCTTATTTTTAAGGCTGAAGCTGCTGGTCTCAGTCAAGTAGGGGTTTCTTGCTATCTGTCCAATTTATGAATGATCCATTTCTGCAGATTCAATCTGAGGAAAAGCTTCTGCGCGTACTGTCCCGACCGGCTACCTTCTTCATCTTCTTCTTGCGTGTCCTATTTCTCCAGGGGAATAGTCTTTTTTCCAGCCTGCACAGAGAGTGCTGAGGCCGTAAAGACAGCTCCGCTTCGATTTCTTTCCCTGGTCAATCCTTTGCTGGGAGGTTTGGCTTTCAGATCTTAAGAGTTCAGATTCGCTGGGGTGTCTCCCGAGGGCCAGGTTGGGCAGATGGGTAGTCTGTGAGCTCTGGCTCCTCACAGACCCCAATTCCACCTTCTGTTCTTTTGCTTGTGTTTATCATGGCTCCTTCCGAAGCCCTCTGATGCATCACTCAGTTCCTGCGAGGTCTATGCCTAGACACACCGGAACGGCAGTTTGAGGTGGTCTCAATGGGACCAGACTCAGGTTTTCCAAATTTTCTCTGAGATAGGTAGAGTCTGATTTATTGCGTGCTCATGGGAAAAGTACAAGCATGTGAAGAAAGAGGGGAAAAAACCCAACTAAATAAAGGTAATGTGCCTGAGGGCAGAGTCTACCTTTACAACGACCCCCACAAGGAGCTGCAAGACAGAGGAGCACTACAGAAGGGCCCTACCTGGAGAAAAAAACATGCTTTCCTGTTATTCCCTGCATAGTGATTCAGTGTGGGTCCTCTGTGTGGCTAAAAGGCAACCCGTCAGGCACTTATTTGCCAGGTGGTTTCTGTTAGACCTCAGGCAGGTCTGCAAAGGAGAGTGCACTGTGAGCTATGAGCACTCCCAAACCTGGGCCATTGCAGGTAGGTACTCCTTTCTGGCCACCAAAGTAGGCGAGCAGCCACTGTCATCTACACAGCCTCTGTGGGTTTGCTTTCTGCCTTTGTTTTCATCCCAAGCAGTTCAGCCCTGTTTCCAAAGCAATTTCTCCCCTCAGAGTAAACAGTTAAAAGGCTGGATAAATTCTTTTTAATTCCTCCTTGAGATGGTTCAGCGTGAGCTGAAAACCTCACAAAGCTCCAAACAAAAGCGTAATTACTCAGGTTGAAATGTCGTTGGAGAATCTTTGTCTGCAGGGTGGGTCGCGGTGCCCTGCAATGAATGGCGCGTTGTGTTGGTTTCTTAACTGGGGCTTTAAATAGCAAAGCTGCTACCACCAAGGAGCAAAGGCCCACGTGCTTCCACTGACCTCTACCCCACATCATCTAGGACGCACACACACACACACACACACACACACACACACACACACACACACACATGCACGCACACACTTCTAACTAGTACCAGGCAAAGACATAGACATAGCTCTGAAGGAGGGAGCAATTGCCAGGCATGCTCAGACCCAAACTTTCAATTCAGCACGGAAAGGCTAATGAAAGAGGGCCTCACTCACCTGGTATCTAAATTAGGATCACCAACTTTGCAACCTCCCCAAGATAAGTGAAATGGATGCTGTCTCTAGGCAGTAATCCCCAAAGAACAGGGATCATGAATGAGAAGGAACAATAGTAACAGCATTCGGTCACAACAGTTGGAGGCCTCCCTGTGATGCTGAGTCTCCTCTAACATGCTGACAGCACTTCCTTAGGTTGCTGAAAAGACCCAGTAACAAGCAAACAAACAAACAAAGATAAAGAGGCAGGAGCCTATGGAATCCCTGATGGATGTAATTAGGTATGTTCTGACCGGAAGGATGTGGAACAAATTTATCACTCTGATCAATATGGTTGGAAGAGTTATAAAAGCAGATCATGCAACAGATACATGTGACTGAATCGGACAAGCCTCAGAAGACTTCCTGAAGCTGAGAAGATACAATGGTATTCTTGGTAGGGAGAATATTGGGTGCAAAGGTCTCAGAGCCAAACAAAGCATGACCCGTGCAACTGATTGATGACAGAGATGGAGCAGATGGAAGTGAAAAGCCAGGATTGGTTGGAAGGCTGTTATATACAAAAGCAAGCCCCAGGCAAAGGGAAATGTTTTTATTTAAAGAGAGGCTTCAGGCACAAAAGGGATGAGTGAGGCTGCGGGCTTGTGGCTTCTGCAGTAGACCAAGCGAAATGTCGGTGGCGACTTTGACTAGAGTGTGTTTGGTCAAAGTAAATGCTTTTTTAAAACAGTCTACAAAGATCTTTAAAAAAAAAAAGATTCCATCTTACACCTATCAGAATGGCTAAGATAAAAAATTCAAGCGACACCACATGCTGGCAAGGATGTGGGGAGAGAGGAACACTCCTTCATTGCTGGTGGGAATGCAAACTAGTACAACCACTTTGGAAATCTATCTGGTGCTATCTCAGAAAAATGGGAATAGGGCTTCCTCAAGACCCAGCTATTCCACTCCTTGGACTATACCCAGAAGATGCTCCAGCACACAACAAGAAAATTTGCTCAACCATGTTCATAGCAGCCTTATTCATAATAGCCAGAACATGGAAACAGCCTAAGTGTCCCTCAATAGAAGAATGGATAAAGAAACTGTGGTACATATACACTATGGAATACTATTCAGCTATTAAAAACAAGGAATTCCCAAAATTTGTGGATAAATGGATTGAGCTAGAAATGATCATAATGAGTGAGTTAACTCAGAAGCAGAAAGACTCAAATGGTATATACTCACTTATATCTGCATATTAGTCCAATGGGCATGTCCCACGAAAGCCTTCACTTACCAGGAAACAGAGACAGAAGAGAGGACATACTAGTGGGACTCTAGATGTGAGATTCATGGGAGAAAGGCAAAGTAGAAGGACCCAGAGGGTCCTAGAAGCCTACAAATAGAACATTATGATAGGCAGATTTGGGCACAGGGGTCCCACTCAAACTAGGCACCAGACAAGGACAATACAGGCAGTAAACCTTAAACCCCTACCCAGATCTAGACAATGGACAGAACACTCTCCACAGTAGAGTGGAGAGTGGGATATTACTTTCTCACACACTCTGGTGCCTCACTTCTGACCATATCCCCTGGACGGGGAGACCTGATGGCACTCAGAGGAAGGACAGCAGGTTACCAAGAAGAGACTTGATACCCTATGATCATATAGAGGGGGAGGTAATCCCCCTCAGGAACTGTCATAGGGGAGGGGAATAAGGGGAAAATGGGAGGGAGGGAAGAATGGGAGGATACAAGGGATGGGATAACCAATGAGATGTAACAAGAATTAATTAATAAAAAAAAATACAACCCCCCCCAAAAAAAACAAACACACAAACAAACAAAAAAAAAAGCCTGGGGAATTGGTGGTGTGTCGGAAGTGTAGAGGTTGGCTGGGTTGGTAAAGTGTTAAAGGGGCGATGCTAAAGTTCACTTGTGGGGCCCACAGTCATACGGCTAGAATAATATGTATATCCTCTACTGAGAAATGGAAGAGGATAGCGAATGAGCCCATTGGGAAGATCATGGGGTTTGCCCAGGATGTGTCAGACTTGAGGATGACCTTGAAAGGACGAGTCTGAAGGAGATCTCTGGGCTGGAGTTCTGGGCTGAAGCTCTGACCATGCACCACGTTAATCCATGTGTGTGGAAAGGAGCCGAGCAGAGTGGCCGGAGTGCCCCAGGAAGTAAGGACTTGGAAGACAAATATCAGCGCGCAGCACACGTGTGCGGAGACTAGACGGACATCCTTAGATTGTGACAGGATGCTGAATAGAGTTCCTCTGATGGAAACTGTCACTTGGGATGCAATGCAGAGGTTCACGACACTCGAGATGTAAGCAAACTTCATGTCTCAGAGAGCTGCACTTAACAAAATTTATGAAGGTCCCTCCCCAGGGTTACACAAACAGAAAATGACTGTGGAGGTAGGCAAGAGACTCTGATGAGTGTTTCTGGCCTGTAGAGCTGCCTGCAGGTTGTGCAAGGAGCCCCACGGTTGCAGCTTTTATGACTTGTCCTCTGCAGAGGGTGGGCTTTTGGTGACAAAGCTGCATTTGAGTTGTACCTGTTCCTCTAAGCAACCCCTCATCTACACTCCTATAAGAATCTCCCCCAAGACTTCACTGATTCACCACGAAGGACTTGGGTAAAACCTTCACTTGCTCTGTGGTGGATGCCTTATCCGCAGCAAATAGCTGTGGATGACCTCTCTGCAGAAGAGGTCCCCCACAGCACAGAGGCCAGCTAACAGCTGGCAAAATTGCCAAGGATAAGTTCCTTTCCTTTATAACTGCCTAGTGATAGAGAACTCCTAAGTGAGAGAGTGGAGGAATTTTTGCGTTGTTCTGAAAGCAAACATTTTTAACGGGAAAGAAAATTATTTACCCTTTTCAGTTTCTGTTCTCCAAAACTTTCCATCTGAAGCATGGAGTTTTCACCCGACACTCCATCTAGCAGGTCAACCTTATACTCCACACTGCCTATCAAATGATGGCCACTCTGTAGCTGATCACTCTTCCAACAACCCACAGAGAACTCTGAAGAGTCTAAGTGAAAGCTCTCAATAAAGGATGCCTCCTCCTAGGTTAGCTGTGAGAGGCAGAGAGTGTCCACACTGAATTCCAGCTGATGGAGGTGGGCAAGTGTCTGAACAAACATGTCATAGGAAAAACTCAGCAGCCGGAGACGGAGAAGATATATCAAAGACAAAACCTACAAGAATGTCTCCAGCTCTGCTAGGTGACTGGGATCAATCTGTCACTAGCGAACTTTTCCAGGTATAAGCTACTGGCGTCCTTGAGCAACCTTCCTGTGTTTCACCGCGTCAACAGACAGGCCAGCCCTGCTTTCTCAATTATTCGCTTTGCTCACTGCAAATAGATATCGTAAAACTGCAGCCACAGAAAAGAATACTTAGCGAATGGAATCTATTGTACGTTTGGGTTTTTTCCCAGATAAGCTCTAGAATAAGGTATGTTTCTACAATTTAATTTTTATCGCATTTATTTATTGGCTACGGAGAAAGGAAGCCTATGTCACATGGAGGTCAGAGAAAAACTGATGGGAGTTTGCTCTCTCCTTCCACAGTATCGGCCCCTGGGATCAAACTCAGGTTAGCAAGCCTAATAGCAAATGCTTTTACTCACTGGTCTTAAATACCTTAATTTTTATACAAACATGGCTATAAAAGTGAAACTTATGTCTCTATAGAGAGCATAAAGATTGTAACTGGTGAGAGGGAAAGATGCTCCTGCCTGCCTGCTCAGTTCAACTGCATCCGTCTGTGTTTACTCACCCTCTATGTCACTGTTTAGTCCTAAGGAAGCTGATTGGTGAGGAAGTGGACAGCAGGACCCATCGACTCCTGGGTCATAATTGGAGTTGGCTACCGGGAAGAACGTAACACATCAGAAATGGGCAGGGAATAAATTTGGGTAATTATTCCATTTTCTGAGTTCCCAAGGTCCTTAGGACACACACGTTCCTTCTTTAAAAAAAAAATTAGAACTGTCAGTCAGAGCTTCCCAGGACCCTTTCCGTGTCTAGGGTTGGACCTCTGTCTCCCCTGTTTCTCTATAGCGGTTACAGTGATAGTAAGATGGCCATTTTATTTTTGTTACAAGAATCTTTGCACTGCACCTCCTCCTGCTTTCCTCTGGGGACTTTTATACTCTGCTCACACCATCACACACCTTCCTTTTGCGAAACTGCATTAGTTCGATTTGCTATACATGGGGTCTCTATGGCAGGGTCACTTTATCACCTGTGTTGACTAGCTTTCTCAGTATGTCTGAACCCCTGGCATAAACAACCTCAAAGGAAGAAAGATTTGCTTAAGAGGTGGTTATGGGCTTTGGAATTTTCAGTCCACTACAGCAAGGAGGGAGCGGTAGAGCAGTTCACGCCACAGAAGACCTCTGGAAAGACAGAAAGAACAGAGGCGAGGGGGAGAACACTGGATACAAACTAACCTTCGACGACACAGACGCACTTCCTCCAGCCAGGCCCCACCTCCCACAGCTTCATCCCTTCACACAACACTGGCATCAGCTGAGAACCAAGCACTTCAACACAGGAGCCCGAGGCGGATCTCTCTCACAAGGGCAACCCAAATAAGGACTGGAGACCGTAAGACACCCAGAACTGGAGAACCTCATGATCCCAATGTGCAGCACTTAGTTTGCTCAGACAGTTATCCTCCAGATAAACAGGCCACCAGCTCCTGGATGTTTGAGGCAGGTAGTGATCGCTACACAGGAATCTCCCAAAGTCTATCTTCTCCTATCCAAACTCAGCGGATTTAACCAAGAGCCATCACATGGGCCAGCAAAGATCACTCACGCCCTTTCCCTGGAGACCTGGAGTGTGGGTTGCAAAGGCCAGTTGGGCAGTGCACTAAGGAGCGAGTGAGCCACCACGGAACTGAGGGTACAGTAGAGGGAAAGAGACAGAGAAACGCAAGAGAAGGCGATAGACTGCAGCCCATCTCTGTGTTCTCTATGTTCCCGCAAGCGTCCATTAAAACCCTCTATTTTTTTTTTAAATTTTACTTAGCTTGTTTCTCTTTCCTGCAGCCAAGATAGTCCTCAATGGTCCATTAGACAATAAATGTGGCTTCCTGCTGATCAAGAAAGCAGTGCCCAGGATTCTGCAGCAGCTCTGCCGGGGAGAATTTTCTAAGATAACCTGGAATACCATATTCATTTAACAGTGCAGCAGCACTGAGACGTGTCCACTGAACGGTGAGATGTTAAAGGTACTTAAATTTAAAAACTGCTATAGTTTAATTATCAGCTCAGAGCTGGAAACCATCACTGGAAAGTTCAACTTTGAAATTCTAACTTAGCTCTTTTGGCTTTTCCTTTCGTTGATTATTTTTCTAGGAACCAGGTGAACCTGCTGCTCATCTGCTGAAAAAAAAATCACTGCAACTCACTGTTGATAAGTAGATGCTTGTTTCCATCTCTTTGGTTTTTAAGGAGAAGTTAACAGTCTTGAAATCTGGTCCAGGGGGACCATATCACTACAGAGCTATCCATCTTGACCCGTGTTACGTTTTTACTTCTACTGTCTTATTGAACATACTATAATGATCACAGTAATATATGTTCTGTTATAGCCTCATACCTTTGTAAATTTTACTCCCCTGTCATTCTTAGTTTCTTATTTACTAATCCATCCATCCATCCATCCATCCATCCATCATCCATCCACCCACTCATCCATCCATCCATCCATCCACCCACTCATCCATTCATCCATCCATCCATCCATCCATCCACCCACCCACTCATCCATCCATCTATTGAACCCAACCAACCAACCAATAAATATTCTGTAACCAGGACAGAGTTAGTGCCTATAAGACATGTATAAATTGCATATTTGTAAATGGGATGGATTTTGTAATTGGGTATTCCGTCTTGAAAATATGCAACTAGAAGATCTTTTAACAAGATGAGAAAGTCTTTATGGGAGCACAGCCCATGGGGAGCTCCCTGGAAGTGCTGAAGACACTTGTTGAAGGCGCATTGAAGAGGCCTGCTTGAGAGCAGAGGTGATATTCTGTTTCCCATGGGGTTTCTGCTTTAATTGCTTCCTTTAAACAACTGAAAACAGTGCCCATGAGCAGTAAATGTTCAATTAATGGCGCATTTTATTAATAACAGTAAGATTTCCCTGAAACTCTATACTCAGAATTCCGCCACTTACACCTGCATTTCCTATAACCTCCTCCATTCCAGCAAATGAAAAGCCACCATACTGCAGACCAGATGCTCTCTGGAAAATGGGCTTGAGGTGGAGACGACTGCTAGCGGAGCTGAGTCATGACATGGGTGATCTCTGGGATGTGGCAGACGGAGGAGTTGGATTGAGGCATGGTGTCTCTGGGACATTGCAAGAGCCTTTCACTCGGTGAGCATCTTTTGATTCATACACAGTTGGAGTGGTGGGCTGGACTCTTATCTTCTACTCTCCATGTCAACCAGCTGTTTGATGTTTCCTGCCACCAGGGACAATGGCCTTGGGCACAGGAGTTCTTTTCCATCCAGGTCAGTGTCAGAGAGGATTGAGAGTTGAGGGCTATTGAATGGTCATCTATCCTGATGTTTAGGACAGATTGATCAGTTGAAAACAAGGGTCTTCCTGTTGTGTCCTAATGACCTCCATTCCTTTGACATCACCTTTGATTCTACTCATTGTAATTGATTCCGTTCTGCATTGGAACTTATTTTCCCCTTTGCTGTCACCCTTGTTTTTCTTACCGTTATCCCCAATTTGGATTGACTATTGCCTCATCAGACTGACTCTTCATTCTTCATTACGAACAAAACAAACAAGCAAACAAACAAAAAACAAAACAAACAAACAAACAAAAACTAGGCAATGTGGGCACTTCAAAACCAGGTCAGCTCTATCTGATTCTCTGTTCTATACTCTATGGATTTCCAACATGAGAGCTGTCCTACCCTAAAAGCTCCCTGGAGGCTCACGACCTGTTATGTCACAGCATTTTTCTGACCTCACTTCTTACTTCATATAGCATTCTTTACTCCCTGGTAGCCTTGCTCTGCCTAGGATACTCCAGGCATCCTGATGATCTGGACCTTTTAATTTTACTTTTGGCTGATATTCTTTCTGATCCCATGTGCTTCTTTTCCTTTCTTTTTTCTTGTAAGTCTCTTGTCTTTGTTTGGGTTTTGGTGTTACTTGAGCAAACCCATGATCTCAGCACATACTACACAATCAGAGGCTCTACCACTCACCTTAACTTCTAGCTGATGTATGCATGAGACATGGCTGCTCAGGCTGCCCTAGAATCTTCCTCTCTCATCCTCATGAAAGGCTGGGATGACAGGAATATGCCACCATGCCTGGCTAGATATCTGCTCTTATGTCACATTAACAGTACCTTAGTAAAAACATCTCAGGTGAAGGGCTCCACCATGCTCTGCAGTTCCTGGCTACTTTTGTTTTTTATGCTTTAACTTATTCCTAGCTCGTGTCTATCATTTCTGTACTGTTTGCTTACTTCAGTTTTTTATCTGCTCCCCCATCTCTCTCCTTGTCAAAACTTTCAATCCCATAATGTGGGACCTACTTGTCACCCTTATTAGTAATGACTCTTTTGTTTAAAGAAGTAGGACCAGCATACACTTGTTAAGTGAGTAGATTGCTTGCATATTTTGGACAAATTTAGTGATAAAAAGACCTCTATTCTAGATACTGACTCACTTATAATTAAGGAAGGTAAACAATTGCTTGACAGATAGCCAAGCAGGAGAGCAGAGGATATAAGTTTAATGCCCAGTCACAAATTCCTATGAGACCAGCTCCAGGAAATCTAATATCCTCTTTTGACCTCCACATGAGGGATAGAGAGAGAGAGAAAGAGAGAAGGGGGGAACAGAGAGAGAAGAATACATACAACATACACACTGACACACATACACCTCCACATACACACATACCCACACACAGATTAAAACAAATCTTCAAAAGAAATGAAAACCACTGGTTACCCAAGAGACAGAACTTGACTGGGGACCCCAGGATTTGCTGCTCCCGAGTGTTCATGCAAACACTGAGCTCAGGCAAGTTGCCAAAGAGGCTTTGAAGACAGAACTAAGCTTATGAACAGAGCTACTCTCCCAGGAATGTCCAGAGGAAGCGGTTTAATCTCAAGAATCTAAAACCATGAAATGCTTAATACAGAGACACTTCTCAGGCTTAGGTCAGATGGAGAGACATACGGAGATGGGGGTGAATGAAGCAGGAGAAGGTAGGGAGGGGGCGAGAGATAGTTAAGCCTGAACTGGGCTTGCTTGCTGCATAAGCATGGGGTCTTTGAGTTTGACCCTCAATTCTACCAACGTGAAAAGTCAGACGTGGCAGTGTGTGCCTGTAATCCAAAGGTAGGTGAATCAGAGACAGGAAGAGCACTGAAGTTATCTGAATGGGCTATCTGGAACAATTGGCAAGTATTTGGTTCAGTAAAGACTCTTACTCAAAAACTAAGGTGGAAAGTGGTCGTGGCAGACCAAGACAGACACATTGTCATCTGGCCTGTACACATACACTGCACACATATACATACACATGCACAGAAATACATGTATGTGCACACATGTGTGCACACATATATGTACACACACATACGCACATGTGCACTCAGACAATGGCTTGTGATGGAGAACCAGCAAAGAGATGAGAGTCCCAGTGTTGGGGAACTTTGGGGGTACACTATGACAACAACCTGCCTGAGCATGTGCCTGGATGCATGCCCAGAGTCTCCAGAAAGCTTACCCTGCTGAGCCTTTGGTTTCAGGTGTGTGACTCCCTCCTTGGAGAGTCTAGCCAAGTTCCCTGGACTTCTGACCTACAGACCTTGGAGATAATAAGTAGGTATTGCTGGAAACTTGAATGTGTTATGTGACAGAAATTATACTCTTCCTTCACATGGGAGCATACATTCTGCATATAGAGAAAATGGAACTAATAACAAAACCACAAAGAATGGTTTGGACAGGGCTATTCAGTGTAGGATGAGTGTAAGGAAAACCGAATAGAAATGGCTGAAGTATATAAAGCTAGAAAACGTTAGGTAGCTTACAGTGCATCCAAAGTGTGGCATTAAATTACTAGGGCAACCGACCAGTCAACAAGTGAAATTTTTTTTAGTAAATTGGCAATAAGAATGAACAAGGACTGAGGGAGCTAGCATATAGCATCCTTTTACAACCCCTAAAGAATTAACAGATTCTGGGAAAGAATAAACCAGGTGTTGTATTCTTCAAATTCTGAACTAGTCTTGGCAGCTTTGGGTGAGGGCTGGGTGATCTGCAGAAGCTACACATCACATTTTTGTTAGAAAAAATTTATAAGAAAAAGCATTCCCAGTAAACATTCTCAATTTCTCTTAAATATCTCAATTAAAAATTAAAATGGCTCAGCAGTTAACAGAGTGCACTGCTCTCTGTTATGTTACCGGCACACATATTAGGTGCCTCATAACTACTTGTAACTCCAGCTCCAGGTGACCCAACAAACTCCTCCAGCCTCTGCAGGCTCATACATACACATGGTTTGCACAAACTCATGCAGGGTATATAAGTGCACATAAATGTTTTAAATTCTTAAGTAAAGCACAATATAAAATTCCATAATCAAAGCAAGTAGGTACAAGGAACCAGGGAGATGGGCATCAAAATTAAAATTAGGAACTCAACAAATGCATTGAAAGATAAAGCTAGAACTCAACAAATGCAGTAAAGAGAAAGCTAGTTCTTCAGCTAAAAAAAAAAAAGTAGACAAAACCCATATGACACTCTACACAATGGAAAAAGGCAAAGCACAAACAGATCTAGGTGAGGTCACCTTACTGTGGATGAGATGGTGTCACTGAACCATGAGAGCCATTGGGGAGACAGTGCATGGCAGTGTATAGTACTGGGGTATTATAGTTTAAATGAACTGGACCACTCCTCAGGACCCACACACTATGACAACCCATCCAATATGAAATGGATAGTGTAGCTAGTACCCTGTTGGTAAGGAAATTCAATTCATATATGAAAACTTAAGACAACTCTTTGTGCTACATATTTTCATGGGAGAATTCCTCTTAACATTTTAAATATAATTATCAAAAAAAGACATTTCTTGATTGTGTATTATGATGGCCTTATGACCATGCCATCACACATGACCATGAGAGAGAGAGAGAGAGAGAGAGAGAGAGAGAGAGAGAGAGAGAGAGAGAGAGAATATGGAAAATAAGGGACTGTGAAGTCTGATGTTTGTCCATGGATGGGTCAGAGGTCAACCTCAGATGACCTTCCTCAGATGCCTTCAACCTAGTTGTTCGAGGCAGGGTTTCTCACTTGTTTGGAAACTTTGGCTGAACAGAGAGACCCACCTGTCTTCATCTCTCTAACTCAGAAATTGCAAGCATGAACCATCATGCCTGACTTTTCATGAGTTCTTGGGATCGGACTACATTCCTCATGACTGTACTCCATGGCCTGCTGTGCTCTCTCTCTCCAGTCCTGATGTCTCTTCTTGCAAGGACACCAATATTTGAACTTGTGCCTCCCCTAGAGGTTTTCATTACTCCAGAACGAGTCCAAACATGCCCTTAGGAGGTCAGGCTTTACCATGGATCTCTCCAGCCACAGGGGAAAACCATACAAAGAAATGACAAGGTTCAAAAGTACCAAAATTCAATTAGAAATTGGGCAAAAGACATGAGCAGAGCAGATATTTCTTGTGCAAAAAAATCCACAAAAAGATGTTCAACATAATTAGCCCTTAAGGAAATACAAGCTGAATTCACAATGAGATGTCATTACACACTACAATTAGGATGTTTGAAGTAAAAACAAAACTTACAAATGAGCAAAATCTTGCCCATGAGATGCACTAATTATTTTCTGGTTTAGAATCTTGGGCTTAGAGGTCCAGAGGCAGGGGGGACAAGAGGACTTGCCCCCTGCACCAGCAGGTCTGTGTGTGGCTTGTGCTGAGAGACTCATTTATAAATGGCCTGTGACCATGGTCAGCTGAAACACCTGTTCACTGAGAGAAGGACCTATGAGTGCGTGTGTGTCTTCTGATGGCTAGAGATAACGTGCTCAATGCTGGAGCCTCGTCCTTGGCTCCATCCCCAGATTTGACACCTGCTAAAGCTCAGTGATGCTCTTTGCCAATGGCATCAGCTCTTTTCTATCACATGATTGTGATTGTTTGTTATAAAAAGACTCAGAGGGACCATTAGCATCCTGTGCGGTCCTCTTTTTCCTTCCTCCCCTTCTTCCACTGCAGTATAGTGGACCCTTCTCATCTGGATATTGAACACATGGAACACTGGACACCTGGTGGTTAGGATGGCATATTCTGTCAGTGACTGAGCACTGACTTCAAGTCTCGCTTGAAGCTTTTAGTAACAATGACTTGAGTTAACTAGTTTCCAATAAAAATCAGCTCTGAATTCACAATAAAGGAGAGTATGGTATTAATCTCAGTATCAAGATTAATAGATTTTAAATTAAAGTCATAGATAGATAGCATCAGGCCCAGTACCTAAATTTATTGCACACTATAGAAAATATTTGCATATTTGGGCACACTGGATGATGAACAATTTTAAAGAACAATAGTCGGTAGCAAGCAAAATACCAAAAAGTCTTTATCTATAGTGGCTTTTATGTAAAACCTAAAATATTGCTGACACCATTGGTATTGCCCTATGTTTGACTTATCTCTGTCTAGACCTCAGTAACTTATATGGGTCTGGGGATTTGAAATCAACATGTTTGTATTAATATGCACTAGATATTTAAGTTGCATGTCAATTTATTGTTTGAGGGCGTGTATGTAAACAATAATTTTTAACTTACTAGGGCTTTAACATATTCCTAAAACTGGGATAACTTTAAAGCTTTTTTTTCTATCCAGTCACAATCATAATAGGATTAGGGATATTTTGGTTTCATAAAAATGTAGGTTTTGATGGGTAGGATCAGTTAACATAAAGAATTAAATGTTCCTTTGGAGGCCAGAAGAGGGCGCAAGGAATCCTGGGTCTGGAGTTCCAAGTGGCTATGAGTACTGGGAACTCAACCTGGGTCCTCTGGAAGAGCAGCAAGTGCCCTTAACCACTAAGCCATCTCTAGAGCCTTGGTTATGGACCTCATGAAAGGTCCGCTTGTCACCTTATCTTTTCATTTAATTCTTAATTTACTTTGCTGAAGACATTCAAAGGAATTCCCCTAAATAACAATTGAATTTCTTCTCTTAGTACAGCGGATGTAAAAATATAAATGAAACTGAATTTAATATAAATCTGTCGGCTCCCCAAATTTTTTACTAGGTGATGAATGATCCTCTATAACAATTCCTGTTTATTAATACATTCATGGATTTTAGGACATTATGTTATAGTTTAATTTTATTTCAAAAGACATAGGGTAATAACACATTTGATCGTTATGAGATTTACAAGGACTGTGACATAAATAAATAAATGAAAAATGTCTAAGCTAAAAGTCTAAGTTTTAAATTGTGTGTGGAAAATGTTTAAATCAAAGCAAGGTAAAGTGAGTTTACTTTGAATTGTTGTGTGGATCCCTTATGTCACCTGAATGGAAGAAAATGGATAGAGCAATAACAAGCATTGCATTCAATATGCTCATGGTATTTTTAATACCTGGGCACGAGGCGAGCTTATAAGATAAAGCAAACATACGCATTAGCCTTTGAAAATGAAAGCCTGCATTCAAATGTTATGTACAATTTAAACCTGAGTGTATTTTAAAAGAAATCGCAGGAGCCAACGCTGCTTCCTGTGGCTTGGCGGTGATGAAATAATTATAGTGGGATTCAAATACCCAAATATACAGGACATAAGAAAAGAGATGCAGTGAAAGTTGAGCTTGAATAGACAAGTTTCAGCGTGCTTCTGGGAGATGATAAATTCAAAGTAGTGTTATCCCCACACTACTTAGACACGAGTATGCAATTTACAGGAGGGTGCCTGCTATTGCACTGCGAAAGTCCACTCTGTCTTCTACGCAGCAAATCAGAGTGAAATTAAAAATCAAACACTGCTCAGTAGCTGAAAGAGGACAAAAACCGAGTAATCACTTAACATCGTGAAGAGAAGAAATGGGAAGGCAAGCATCACTGCAGATGGGACTGGGGTCTCTTCTTGGTCTGTTTGTGCTGCCATAGAAAACAGCAGGAAGTAGGCGGGTGCACCTGATAGTTACCTGTGAGAGGACATCGTGAGGGAGAGATGATGGTTAAGTGAAAAAGAGAAGGTATACATCTGAGCGATGGAGGGTGGCCTTTGCTAAAGAGAGAAACACCGGGAAAAGGGAACTGGGTATTTGTAAGATGCAGAGTCACCGATTTCAACAGGGACCCGTGCACAGACCCAGGAGAATGAGTCTCCCTGTGGGAACCTGGATGATGCCAGGAGGGTAGAGATCAAGAGAAGTGAACATGGGGGCTGTGGCAGAGCATGCCTGGAATGTGACAGAAGGACAACAGGCGAGAGGGGAGCTATGTCCGGCTCACAGTGGCCATAGAGTTGTAGGACAGAAAGTCCTTTCCAACCGTATCCACGTCTCCGGGATGCCGTTCTTTCTGAGGTACAGGGTTAGAATGTAGGGCCGAGTTGATGCAGGTTGCTTGACTCCGGCTCTGCTCTGAGAACACACCCTGAGGGCGAAGGGCATAGAGCACGTGGCTGCACGGAGACCAGTTATGCTACTTAATTGGAAGTTATTTCCACCTTGAGCACCAGTTTCCCCATCTGGCTGTTTGGACTCCTCTGGTGGTGGTTCTGTGTCTGTCTTTGAAGGCAAAGCCCGCAGAATGTGCTGGTTAATTAGTTAGATGTGAGTGTGGAGTATAAGGTCGTCAGGGTGGCTTCAGCGATGAGGAATGTGAGTCATTAGTAAGCTTGAGGGAGACAGTCTTGGAAGGGCAGAGGAACAGGAGGCAGCACCAGAGACTCAGGACTGGCCTGAGCTCCCTCTGAGATGCGGCATTCTTGTCCAAAAGCACACTGAGTGAGAGACCGGAGGCAGGAACCTGTGCCCACAGGCGTGTGGCCCCAGCTTGTCACAGGTACAGAAAGAAGACTTAGACACCCATCAAGTTTGCCTGCCTTCAGGCTTTATCTAGATGTCTATTACGTTCCATCGGATTTTTTTTTTCTGATGTGTTCTGATTGGTTTAAAAAACAATCGCATTTCTCATAGAATGGAATATGGCTCAGCACTGGGCTGGCAGCGTCTGCAGCTGTTCCCGGCACCCTAGCTGTTTAGGGAAAACTCCAAGTTATACAGTCAATAACAGCTTCTTCAATGACCTGCGAGATTCAATTATAGGCGCAAACTGATCATTTTACCAGCTTGATGCTTGAACTTACTCTCCATCATGGGGGCGGTTTCTTCATTTCTAAAGCCACCCCCGAAATGGGAGTTCATGGTGGCTTGCATATATTTTCCTCCTACGGGTCAAACTGTTAGAATTTTGATGTGCGTTTTACCGGTAACCGAAGAAAGCCCCTACGCCCAGACTGTCTGTCTGTGCTCTGCCTGTAGCTATAGACTTTTAGGAAGCCAAACAACAGTGCGTGGGAACAGTTAGACCGTACGCACAGTCTCCGACGTCCAGTGAGTTCTGTGTGTTTTGAATCACCGTTCATATTCACTAGGGGAAACTAAAGCTAAAGGGGTTTATAATTCTGCCCGAGTCCGGGCTTCTGCAAAACAGTGGGCCTGGCATTTGAAACAAAGCCTATGACGCCCTACATTCCTTCTCTCCCACAGTGCTCTGCTCTGAGTCCCCCTTCTGTGGAAGGCCCTCTCCAGACCCTAGGGCTTCATGCTGGTAGTGTTCACTGCCTCTGTCTCTTCTGTCTCCCTCCCTTGCCTAACTTCCAGTTTTTATTTTTAACAGGGATATAATGTGCATGGGGAAGATGACAAATATATATATATTATATATGTAATAATATATATATAATTTATTCATATTACATCTTAATTGTTATCCCATCCCTTGTATCCGCCCATTCCTCCTTCCCTCCCACTTTTCCCTTACTCCCCTCTCCTATGACTGTGACTGAGGGGGACCTCCTTCCCCCTGTATATGCTCATGACAAAATTTAAACCAGTAAGGCTACTAGTCTTGCCTGAGCTGCACATAGCTCGGCTCTTAGTTTCATACACCTAAGAGCCAGAATGAGGTCTGGGAATCTGCCAAGAACTGAGTAGCCTGGCCACTCCATTCAAGGCACTGTCATTCCTAGTGGCCGGGAGTAGAGGATTAGGCACAGCTCCCCAAGTCCTTCCTTAAAATACTTCACATGTTTCATGGACTCTGGTACTTTTTATCTGAGGTAGAATCCCAATAGCTAAAGAATTGGAAGCACAGACCGTGCTGGCAGCCCCGGGTGTGTGTGTGAGGAGGGGTTGACAACTCCTGCCCCGTGGGTTAAGTTCACGGTGTACGCTCTTATCTGAAAATGAGTCCTATTACTGGTGTCTGGAGCCAAGGTTTTGGGAAGTTTTAAGTATCCTCAGGAGAGAGGGGAGCTGTATCTGCCAGGGTCTCTTTGTGTTATTTACTAAACGGTTCAGCTTTGCTCCTTTCAGAGAGAAGCAAAGGCTCCATCGTTTCTGTCAACTGTTCTCCCGATGAAACGCACTGTGCCAGACAGAAACAGGCATTGTGTTCATCCAGCACGAAAGCGCAATTCTCCCGTCTGGCATGTCAGAGTGACCACTGGGATTTGAATTGAATTAATATGTAAAACAAGTTCTGATATTTCAGGCAGCTATCTCTTAGACATCCGTGTGGCACTGATGTTGCTGCTACAGTCATATATTCCTTTGTATGTGCTGGTAGCCACATTATAGACTGATGCTCCCCACTTACCACTGGAACAAAGACATCTCTATTACTTTTAAAATTGAGATTATTTGTCACTGTTGCGTAAAGTTTCATAAATACAAAAAGTAACAGGAAGGCATCACTCTTAGATGCCTGCCTTGTGTGGTGGTGGATGAGTGAGTACATTCAGATGCACGCTCACATGCGTGTGCATGTGTGTGGAAATCAGAGGTTGACATCAGCTGTGCCCCTCAGTTCATTTCCACTTTATTTTCCTGTGTCTGGGTGTCTCACTGAATCAGCATTGACAAAAAGCCCAGAGATCCCACTGCCTTTGCTTCCCTGGTTCTGGGTTTACAGGCGAACCACTGCTCGGGGATTTTGATGTGGGTGCTGGGATGTGAGCGCCAGCTCCCATGCCTGGGCAGCAAACAGGCTGCTAACAGTCATCTCTCTAGACACAGGCATATGCTTCGCAGTTTTACTGCTTACTCAGGAAATTTTGTTGCTATACTACCTCACACATCTCCTATTTGCTGGAGTTTCTTTATGAGCCCTTTGATGAGAGGAAAGAGTCTACCTCCTAGGTTAGAAGCATGAATAACTGTGTGCTTCTTCTACCTCACAGATGTTCACGTGTGCCTTATGAATTTGGCTTAAGCAATTGAAGGATCCGTTTGAATAAGGATTGAAAAGATAAGACCTTTGAGATTGGTTGCGAGCAGAATGTAGGTCCAGTTGACCAGCAGCCGCATATGGCTCTGGCTCAGGTGATGCTGAGTCCTCCCTCTCCTTTGAGGAAGGCTGCTCTATCTCAGAACCAAGGTGAATGTCTGCTGAGGCATGATTCAAGATCGAGCCTCTGCCTTTGTGCACAAAACTATGTTCACAGCTAACTAACTAAAATCACCTTTTAAATTCTTAAAGCTATTCACCCCAAATGCAGAAAAGAGGAAAAATATCTTAGATGAATTATTTCTTTACTATAGTCTACACATTTTAAAGCATCTTGTCTTAAGACATTAATGTATATTTTTAAATTTATTTATTCACTTTACATCCAAGTTGTAGGCCCCTTCCTTCTCTCCTCCCGGTCCACCCTACTTCCCTCTTCCTTGTATCCCCATCTCCTACCCCTCAGAAAAAGGGAGTCCCCCCACTACCCATCCCAACATGTCAAGTAGCATCAGGACTGAATGGATGCTCTACTACGGTGGCCTAAGCATGCAAGAAAGTCCTTGTCAGAGACAGCCCTGACTCCTCTTACCAGGGGACCTAACGAAGAACAAGCTGCCCATCAGCTACATATGTGTAGGGGACCTAAGTCCAGTCCATATGTGGTTCTTCGTTGGTGTTTTGGTCTCCACAAGCATCCTGGGCCCAGGTTAGTTGGCTCTGTTGTTCTTCTTGTGGAAGCCCAGTTCCCTCCGAGTCCTTCTATCCTTCCTCCCACTCTTCTATAAGGCTCTCTGCGTTCCACCCAGTGTTTGGCCGTGCATCTCAGCATCTGTTTCTATCTGTTGCTGGGTGGAGCCTCTCAGAGGACAGCTATGCTAGGTTCCCATCCGCAAGTGCCAGGAATTGGCTCTCTTGCATGGTGTGGCCAGGGATTAGTTGTGCATTCCCTCAATCTCTGCTCTTTCTTTACCCTGACACAACATGGGTAAATTTTGAGTCTAAGTTTTTGTGTTCCCCTCCCTCTACTAGGAGTTGTGTCTGGTTAGAGGGTGGCCTCTTCAGTCTCCATTTCCACTGCTACTAGGGGTCTCAGCTAGAGTCACCCCCATACCCTCCCAGGAGCCTACTCTGACATAAGATCCAGCCTGTCTCAGAGATGCCCCGGGCCATGGTTTCTCTTATCTTTGCAAGCCCTCTGCCCACCCTCACTCTCCCCTTATCTTGTCCCCACCCTCCTTTCCCTCAGCATGCCCGCCCTCTCCTGTCCCGTTTATTCTCTTTATGCACTTCTTCGGTCTATTCAATTTCCCATTCTCAGTGAGATTCATGCATCCTTCCTTGAGCCATCCTTGTTGCTTAGCGTCTTTGGTTCTGTGAGATGTAGTATGGTTATCCTGTCCTATATAGCCAACATCTGCTTACAAGTGAGTCCCTACCATGTGTCTCTGGGTCTGGGTTACCTCAATCAGAACCATCTTTTTTTAAGTTCCATCCATTTGCCTACAAATTTCATGATTTCCTCGTTTTTAATAGCTGAGTAGTATTCCATTGTGTAAAGGTTACCACAGCTTCTTTATCCATTCTTCGTTTGAGGGACATCTAGGTTGTTTCTAGATTCTGGCTATTATGAATAGAGATGCTAGGAGCATAGTGGAACAAGTGTCCTTGTGGTATGGTGAAGCATCTTTTGGGTATACACCCAAGAGTGGTGTAGCTTTTTTCTGAGAAACCTCCAGATTTATTTCCAAAGTGGTTGTACAAGTTTGCACTCCCAAGAGTGCATGTGCTGTCACTTGAGTTTTTGATATTAGCCATTCTGCTGTGTGCAAGACTGAATCTTAGAGTCTTTTTGATTTTCATTTTTCTGATGAATAAGGACTTTGAGCATTTCTTTAAGTGCTCCTCAGCCATTAGAGATTGCTCTGTTGAGAATGCTATGCTTAGCTCTATACCCCATTTTTTAAAATTGGATTATTTGGTTTGTTGGTGTTTAATTTCTTGAGTTCTGTATATATTTTGGATATTAGGCCCTTGTCAGATGTAGGCTTGGTAAAGATCTCTTCCCAGTCTCGAGGCTGCCATTTTGTTGTTTTGATAGTGTCCTTTGCCTTACAGATGCTTTGCAGTTTTAAGAGGTCGCATTTATTAGTTGTTAATCTTAGAGCCTGAGGTTTTGGTGTTCTGATCAGGGAGTTTTCCCCTGTACCAATGAGTTTAAGGCTTTCCCCCCATTTTCTGTCCTAATAGTTTTAGTGTATCTGGTTTTATGTTAAGGTCTTTAATCCACTTGTACCTGAGTTTTGTACAGGGCGATAAATATGGATCTGTTTGCATTTTTCTACATGTAGACATCCACTTAAACCATCACCCATTTGTTGAAGATGCTATCATTTTTACCTTGTATGATTTTGGCTCTTGGTAAAAAATCAAGTGTCTCTCTGTGTGTGTGGATTTATTTCTGGGACTTCAATTTGATTCCATTGATCAACTAGTTTGTTTCTATGCTGGTACTATGCACTTTTTATTACTGTTACTCTGTAGTACAGCTTAAGATCAGGGTGGATTCCTCCAGAAGAAATTTTATGATACAGGATTGTTTTAGCTATTCTGCATTTTTTGTTTTTCCATATAAAGTTGAGAATTGTTCTTTCAAAGTCTGTAAAGAATTGTGTTGGGGCTGGAGAGATGGCTTAAGGGATAAGAGCACTATCTACTGTTCCAGAGGTCCGGGGTTCAATTTCCAGCAACCAAATGATGGCTGAAATTTGACGCCCTCTTCTGTCATGCAGGCGTATAAACAGACAGTGCATTCATATATAAAATAAATAAAATCTTTTAAAAATTGTGTTGGTATTTTGATGAAAATTTCATTGAATATGTAGGTTGCTTTTGGTAAAATGGCCATTTTTACTATGTTAATCCTAGTGATCCATGAGCATGGAAGATTTTTCCATATTCTGTTATCTTCAAATTTTTCTTCGGAGACTTGAAGTTCTTGTCATACAGGTCTTTGCCTTGCTTGGTTAGAGTTACCAAGATACTTTATATTATTCATGGCTATTGTGAAGGGTGTTGTTTCTCTTATTTCTTTTTCAGCCCATTTGTTGCTTGTATACAGGAGGCTACTGATTTTACTGAGTTAAATTTTTTTATTCAGCCACTTTAATGAAGGTGTTTATCTGCTGTTGGAATTCCATGGTAGATTTTTTTTTTATGTCACTTATGTATGCTGCCATTCCCAAATAGTGCCACTCTGAATTTTTCCTTTCTAGTTTGTATCACCTTGATTTCCATTAATGTCTTATTGCTTTAGCTTTGACTTCAATTACTATTATGAAGAGACAAAGAGAAAGTGGGTAGCCTTGCCTTGTCACTGCTTTCAGTGGAATTGCTTTAATTTTCTCTCCATTGAATTTTTTGTTGGTTAGGCTTACAGTATATTGTCTTTATGTATGCACTGAACATTGCTGATCTCTCCAAGAATTTAAACATGAAGGAATGCTGGATTTTGTCAAAAGCTTTTTCATCATATAACAAATTGACCATGTCATTTTTTCTTGCAGTTTATTTGTATGGAGGATTACATTGGTGGGTTTTCATATATTGAACCATCCGTGCATGCCTGGGACAAAGCCTACCTGACCATGGTGGATGATGTTTTTGGTGTGTTCCTGGATTTGGTTTGTAAGTATATTTATTTATTTATTTTTCATTTTTCTTTTTTTTAATTAATTTATTCTTGTTACTTCTCAATGTATCCCATCCCTTGTATCCTCCCATTCTTCCCTCCCTCCCATTTTCCCCTTATTCCCCTCCCCTATGACTGTTCCTGAGGGGGATTACCTCCCCCTGTATATGCTCATCTTGGTCTCTTGGGCATCAAGTCTTTTCTTGGTAACCTGCTGTCCTTCCTCTGAGTGCCACCAGGTCTCCCCCTCCAGGGGATATTGTCAAAGGTGAGGCACCAGAGTATGTGAGAAAGTCATATCCTATTCTCCAATCAACTGTGGAGACTGTTCTGACCATTGGCTAGATCTGGGTATGGGTTTAAAGTTTACCGCCTGTATTGTCTTTGGCTGGTACCTTAGTTTGAGCGGGACCCCTGGGCCCAAATCTGCCTATCATAATGTTCTACTTGTAGGTTTCTAAGACCTTCTGGATCTCCTCCCCTCTGTCCCAGTTTCCTGGTAAGTGAAGGCTTTCATGAGACATGCCCCTTGGGCTAGTATGCAGATATAAGCGAGTATATACCATTTGAGTCTTTCTGCTTCTGGGTTAACTCACTCATTATGATCATTTATAGCTCAATCCATTTATCCACAAATTTCAGGAATTCCTTGTTTTTAATAGCTGAGGAGTATTCCATAGTGTATGTGTACCACAGTTTCTTTATCCATTCTTCTACTGAGGGACACTTAGGCTGTTTCCATGTTCTGGCTATTATGAATAAGGCTGCTATGAACATGGTTGAGCAAAGTTTCTTGTTGTGTGCTGGAACATCTTCTGGGTATATTCCAAGGAGTGGAATAGCTGGGTCTTGAGGAAGCCTTATTCCCAGTTTTTGAGACAGCACCGGATAGATTTCCAAAGTGGCTGTACTAGTTTGCATTCCCACCAGCAATGAAGGAGTGTTCCTCTCTCCCCACATCCTCACCAGCATGTGATGTCGCTTGAATTGTTGATCTTAGCCATTCTGATGGGTGTAAGATGGAATCTCAGAGTTGTTTTGATTTGCATTTCCCTGATGATTAAAGAGGTTGAACATTTCTTTAAGTGTTTCTCAGCCATTTGATATTCCTCTGTTGAGAATTCTCTGCTTAGTTCCAAGCCCCATTTCTCAATCGGGTTATTTGGTTTGGTGGTGTTTAATTTCTTGAGTTCTTTATATATTTTGGATATTAGACCTTTGTCAGATGTAGGGTTGGTGAAGATTTTTTCCCAGTATGTAGGCTGTCGTTTTGCTCTCTTGACAGTGTCTCCTGCCTTACAGAAGCTTCTCAGCCTCATGAGGTCCCATTTATTAATTGTTGACATTAAGGCCTGGGCTGTTGGTGTTCTGTTCAGGAAGTTGTCTCCTGTGCCAATGTGTTCCAGGCTCTTCCCCACTTTTTCTTCTAAGTGACTTAGTGTCTCTGGTTTTATGTTGAGGTCTTTAATCCACTTGGATTTGAGTTTTGTACAAGGTGACAAATATGGGTCCAGTTGCATTTTTTTACACATAGACATCCAGTTAGACCAGCACCATTTGTTGAAGATGCTATCCCTTTTCCATCGAATGGATTTGGCTTCTTTGTTGAAAATCAAGTGACCATATGTGTGTGGATTCATATCTGGGTCTTCGATTCGATTCCATTGATCAAACAGCCTGTTGCTGTGCCAGTACCATGCTGTTTTAATTACTATCGCTTTATAGTACAGTTTGAGATCAGGTATGGAGACTCCTCCGGAGCACCTTTTATTGTACAAGATTGTTTTAGCTATTCTGGGTTTTTTGTTTTTCCATATGAAGTTCAGAATTGAACTTTCAATGTCTTTAAAATATTGTGTAGGTATTTTGATAGGGATTGCATTGAATCTGTAGATTGTTTTTGGTAGGATGGCCATTTTTATTATGTTAATTCTCCCGATCCATGAGCAAGGAAGATCCTTCCATCTTCTCATGTCATCTTCAATCTCTTTCTTTAGAGTTTTGAAATTTTTTTCAAACAAGTCCTTCACTTGCTTAGTTAGAGTAACTCCTAAGTACTTAATATTGCTTGTAGCTAATGTGAAGGGTGTAGTTTTCCTAATTTCTTCCTTTGCAAGCTTGTCATTTGTGTAGAGGAAGGCTACAGACTTTTTTGAGTTAATTTTGTATCCAGGCAATTTGCTGAAGGTGTTTATCAGCTGTAGGAGTTCTCTGGTGGAATTTTGAGGGTCACTTATGTAGACTATCATATCATCTGCAAATAGGGATAATTTGACTTCCTCCTTTCCCATTTGAATACCCTTGATCTCCTTTTGTTGTCTTATTGCTCTGGCTAGAACTTCGAGTACTATATTGAAGAGATATGGAGAGAGTGGGCAGCCTTGCCTTGTTCCTGATTTTAGAGGAATTTCCTTGAGTATCTCACCATTTACTTTGATTTTGGCTATTGGCTTCCTATATATAGCCTTTATTATGTTGAGGAAAGTGCCTTGTATTCCTGATCTCTCTAAAACTTTAAATATGAATGGGTGTTGGATTTTATCAAATGCTTTCTCTGCATCTAAAGAGATGATCATGTGGTTTTTTTTTTTCAGTTTGTTTATTTGATGGATTACATTGATGGATTTCTGTATATTAAACTATCCCTGCATGCCTGGAATGAAGCCTACTTGGTCATGATGAATGATATCTTTGATGTGCTCTTGTATTCGTTTTGCAAGTATTTTATTTAGTATTTTTTCATCGATGTTCATCAGAGAAATTGGTCTGAAATTCTCTTTCTTTGTTGAGTCTTTGTTAGGTTTAGGTATCAATGAGACTATGGCCTCAAAGAATGAATTTGGTAATGTTCCATCCCTTTCTATCTTTTGGAGTAGCTTGAAGAGTATCGGTATTAGCTCGCCTTTGAAGGTCTGGTAGAATTCTGCACTTAAACCATCTGGCCCTGGGCTTTTTTTGGTTGGAATACTATCAATGATTACTTCAATTTCTGTAGGGGAAAGGGGACTATTTAGCTTGATTATCTGTTCTTCACTCAACTTTGGCAAGTGAAAGTGATCAAGAAAATCATCCATTTCCCTTAGATTTTCAAATTTTGTGGCATATATGCCTTCAAAGTAGGATCTTATGATTCTTTGTATTTCTTCAGTGTCTGTTGTTATGTCTCCCTTTTCATTTCTAATTTTGTTGATTTCAATACTCTCTCTCTTCCTTTTAGTTAGTTTGGCTAATGATCTGTCTATCTTGTTGACTTTCTCAAAGAACCAGCTCTTGGTTTTGTTGATTCTTTGGACTGTTTTCTTAGTTTCTAATTTGTTAATTTCAGCCCTGAGTTTGATTATTTCCAGACATCTACTCCTTTTGGGTGTTTCTGCTTCTTTTTTTTCTAGGGCTTCCAGTTGTGTCGTTAAGGTGCTTATGTGCGATGCTTCCAATTTCTTTTTAAAGGCACTTAGTGCTATGAATTTTCCTCTTAGCACTGCTTTCAATGTATCCCACAAATTTGGGTATGTTGTTCCTTCATTTTCATTGAATTTCAGAAACTCCTTGTTTCTTTCTGTATTTCTTCCCTGACCCAGGTGTCATTTAGCAGAGAGTTGTTTAGTTTCGACGTACGTATAGGCTTTTTGTTATTTCTGTTGTTGTTGAATTGCCTAAGGGCATGGTGATCTGATAGGATACAAGGTATTATTTCAATCCTCTCGTATCTGTTGAGGCTTGCTTTGTGACCTACGATGTGATCAATTTTGGAGAAGGTTCCATGGGGTGCAGAGAAGATGGTATATTCTTTCTTGTTTGGGTGAAAGGTTCTATAGATATCTGTTAGATCCATTTGACCCATGGCATTGGTTAATGATGTTATTTCTCGACTTAGTTTCTGTTTCAATGACTTATCCTTCAGTGAGAGTGAGGTGTTGAAGTCTCCCATTAGGATCAATGTGTGGTTTAAGCCTTTTTAGCAGATCTTTTACAAATGTGGGTGCCCTTGTATTGGGAGCACAGATGTTCAGAATTGTGATGTCATCTTGATTGACTTTACCTTTGTTGAGTATGAAGTGTCCTTCCTCATCCCTTTTGATTAAATTTGGTTGAAAGTCTATTTTGTTCGATATTAAAATGGCTACGCCTGCTTGCTTCTTGTGACCATTTGCTTGGAATATTTTTTCCCAACCTTTTACCCTGAGGTAATGCCTATCGTTATGGGTGAGATGTGTTTCTTGAATGCAGAAGAATGTTGGATCTTGTTTATGCACCCATTCAGTTAGTCTGTGTCTTTTTATTGGAGAATTGAGACCACTGATGTTGAGAGATATTAATGACCAGTGACTGTTAAGAGTCTTAATTTTGATGTTGTTTCCAGTCAAGCGTTTGTGTAGTTGTGTTTTTGCTATGGTATAGTTATCTATTTCCTAAGTAGTTTTGGTTGTAGCTTGACCCTTTGGGATGGAGTTTTCCTTCTAGTACCTTCTGTAAAGCTGGATTTGTGGATAGGTACTGTTTGAATTTGGTTTTGCCATGGAATATTTTGTTTTCTCCATCAATGGTTATTGATAGTTTTGCTGGGTAAAGTAGTCTGGCCTGGCATCTGTGGTCTCTTAGGGTTTGCAGGATCTCTGTCCAGGCCCTTCTGGCTTTGATGGTCTCTGCTGAGAAGTCGGGTATAATTCTGATAGGTTTGGCATTAAATGTTACTTGGCCCTTTTCCCTTGCAGCTTTTAATATTTTTTCTTTGTTCTGTATGTTTTGTGTTTTGATTATTATGTGACGGGCAGTTTTTCTTTTCTGGTCAATTCTATTTGGTGTTCTGTAGGCCTCTTGTATGTTTATAGGCATCTCTTTCTTTAGATTTGGGGAAATTTCTTCTATGATTTTGTTGAGAATAGTTTCTGGGCCTTGGACTCTGATATCTTCTCTTTCTTCAATGCCTATTAACCTCAGATTTCTTCTTTTCATGGTGTCCTTAATTTCTTGGATGTTTTGTGTCAGGGGTTTTCCAGATTTGGCCTTTTCTTTAAGGGTTGCTTCAAGATCTGTGATTGTATCTTCTAGACCTGAGATTCATCTTTCCATCACTTGGATTCTGTTAGAAAAGCTCACCTCTGTGTTGCTCACCTTCTTCTCTGAGGTCTCACATTCTCGTTTTTCTTCTGTCTGTGTGTTTATCATTGAATCCATTTTCATCTTCAGATCTTGAACTGATTTTTTGATTTCTTCCTTTTGATTTTTTGCATATTCCTGAGTTTCTTCCCTTGCCACTTTATAGGTCTTCAGAGCTTAAACCATTTTATTTATTTATTCATCTGGTTGTTTGCATTTTCCTGAAAATTTTCCAGTTCCACTCTATGTGCTTCCTTTATGTCTCTCACCTGTTTGGCTGCATCTTCTTGCATTTGATTATGAATTTTATTTGTTTCCTCCATTATCATCCTTATTACCAAGGATTTGAGGTCATTTTTTTTCTGTTGTATTTAAGTTCTCTGGGTTTTTTCTTTGGGATAGCTGGAAACTGGAGATGCCATGTTGTTTTGGGTTTTTTTGCATATGCTTTTATGCTGTCCTTTAGACATCTTGTCATCTTTGTTTTTGTTGGGTAGCTTCCAGAGTTGGATGGAGGGAGTTTTCTCACGATTTCTGTAGGCTGGAAGCTCTGATACTTCACTGGTGTGGATGGCAGGAGGTTTGCCCTGTCGTTTTGGGCTCTACAAGCCAGTGATCCTCAGCTCCCCTGTGCTGTGGGTCCTGCAATCATTCTGGGTCTCTGAATGAGCGTTGGGTCAGGCCATGGTATCCACACTTCTGGGTCCCCTGACAAGTCCAGCCATGGTTACTGGGCCCGAACCATGCCCAAGCTCAGCTAGATTCTCAGGGCCTGAACCATCTGCCAAGCTCAGCTAGGGATTCTGGGCCCAAAATGCACACAGGGTCCAGCTAGAATTTTTGGCCTGGGACTGCACACCAAGCTCAGCTAGGGACTTTTGGCCCAAAATGTGTGGTGTGGTCAGTTATTGACTCAGGGCCTGAACCGTCTGCCAAACTCAGCCAGGAATTCTGGATTCAAACTGCACACTATATCCAACCAGAGCTTAGACCTGGGACTGTGCCAAAAGCTCAGCTAGAGTCTCTGGGCCCAATCTGTCTGCCAAGCACAGTTAGGGACTCTGGCCCCAAACTGCACTCCAAGCTCCACCTGAGTCTCCGGGGCAAAATTGTGCACCGAGCTCAGCCAGGGACTCTGGACTCACACTGCACGCTGAGTTCAGCCCAGGACTCTGGGCCTAAACTGTGTGGATAGTCCAGCCAGAGTCTTAGGGCCACCAAAGCTGTGTGCACAGCTCAGCTAGAGTCTCTGGGCCCAAACTGCCCAGCAAGTCCAGCTAGGGCCTCTGGGATGAATCTGCGTGCTGACCTCAGCCTGCGTCAGCACCTCAGAACTGCCTGCTCAGCTGAGCTAGTGTCTCAGGCAGAACTGCTCGCTGAGCTGAGCTAGTGCCTCCGGTGGAACTGAGCGCTCTGCCCAGCCTGTGTCACAGCAGGAGAACTGCGGCTGCCCTGAGTTAGCATCTCCAGCAGAACTGAGCACTCTGCCCAGCCTGCGTCACAGCCAGAAAACTGTGGCTGCGCTGAGCTGGTGCCTATCGTGGAACTGAGCGCTCTGCCCAGCATGCGTCACAGCAGGAGAACTGCGGCTGCACTGAGCTAGTGTCTCCGGTGGAACTGAGTGCCCTGTCCAGCCTGTGTCACAGCAGGAGAACTGTGGCTGCACTGAGCTAGCACCTCCGGTGTAACTGAGCGCTCTGCCCAGCCTGCGTCACAGCCGGAGAATTGCGGCTGTGCTGAGCTGGTCCCTATCGTGGAACTGAGTCCTCTGCCCAGCCTGCATCACAGCAGGAGAACTGCGGCTGCGCTGAGCTAGTGCCTCAGGCAGAATTGCTTGCTGAGCTGAGCCAGCGTCTCCATGGCATTGCACACTGAGTTGAACCTGGGACTCTGGGGCTGAACTGTCTGCCGAGTCCAGTTTGGGTCTCAAGGCACCACGTGACCCAAATCCTGTCCAGAGTCCGCTCTCCTGCAGCAACTCCCACCGTCCACCACACCAATCGCCTCCACCGGAAGGCTCTGAGCTGCAAACCTCAGCTGCCACCGCTGCTGTTGCTGGTGCCGCTGGTGCCGTTGGTGCTGCTGTTGCCTCTGCATTTGCGTTCTAATCTGAGAAAATCTGAGCTCCTCCTGTGTGCAGGGGCACACAGGTCCTCTGCACCCTGGTCCCTCCAAACCGTGGAGCACTCCTGCTGCCGTGGTGTGGGGGACCTTGGTGTTCCTGGCTCAGAAATCTGTGCAATTCCCTGAATTGTTCACTGAGCTTCCAAACATGGTCCACACTGCTCGCCGCCATCTTGGATCCCCTGTGAGTATATTTATTATTGAATATTTTTTCATCAATGTTCATAGGGGAAACTGATCCGTGGTTATTTTAGTCATCAGGGTAACTGAGGTCTTATAGAATGAGTTTGGAAATATTCCTTCTGTTTCTGTTTTGTGGAGTAGTTTGAGGGTTCTTGGTAATAGTTCTTCTTTGAAAGTCTGATAGAATTCTGTGCTGAAACTCTCCAGCCTTTGGATTATTCTGGTTGGGAGATTTTTAATTATTACTTCTATTTCTTTATGGGTTATAGGTCTATTGAAATTGTTCACCTGATCTTGATTTATCACTAGTAAGTGGTATCTACCAAGAAAATCATACATTTCATTTAGATTTTCCAATTTTGTGGTGAACAGGCTTTTAGAGTACTGCCTAATTATTCTTTGCATTTCCTCAGTATCTGTTGTTATGTCCTCCCTTTCATTTCTGATATTGTCAATTTGGATACTCTCCCTCTGCATTTTAGTTAGATTGGCTAAGGGTTTTTCTATCTTTTTGATTTCCTCAAAGAACCAGCTATTGGATTTGTTGATTTTTTTTATTGTTCTCTTTGTTTCTACTTTATTGATTTCAGCCCTGAGTTTATTTTTTGCTATCTACTTCTCCTGAGTGTGTTTGCTTCTCTTTGTTCTAGAGTTTCAGGTATGCTTTTAAATTTTTCGTATGAGATCTCTCCAGTTTCTTTATGAAAGTACTTAGTACCATGAACTTTGCTTTTAGCACTGCTTTCATTGTGTGCTGGGTCCCAGCCCACGGGAAAAATTAAATCAGGGTTCACCTGAAAGAGAGAGTGGAGATTGAAAGGAGGATAGAGAAACACGAGAAATAATGAATCAGGTCTGGAAATTTCTAATCAAGATTCACTTTATTGCCAACTAGCAGGAACATATATAGGGCAAGGTCAGTAGGATCTATTCTTATCTCACTCACCCTAGCCCCAGGCAAGAATGCAATAGCCTAAATCACTCCCTGTAGAATGTCCTAGTTCTCTGAGTAGTTCCTTGTAAGAACTTAGATCCTCTGGGTGGTTCCAAGTTGAGACTTCTCTACTTCTTTCAAAGGTAAATAGTCCAAGGATGGCCTAGAACACAAGACCTCATGGTGAGGTTAAGGTCAGCAACTTGAAGGTCACAGCATACAGCCTAAGCACAGGATTTCTGACATGGCAGAATTTGTTATGGGTCTCCACAATTGTGTCCCATAAGTTTAAGTATGTTGTGCCTTCCTTTTTATTGAATTCTAGAAAGTCTTTACTTTCTTTATTTCCTCCTCGACCCAGTGATCAACAAGTAGAGGTTGTTCAATTTTCATGAGATTGTAGACTTTCTGATGTTTCTGCTGTTGCCTAAGTCCAGCTTTAATGCATGGTAATGTGATAAAGTACAATGGTCTAGCTCAAATTTATTGTGTTGTTGAGGCTTGCTTTGTGGATGAGTATGTGATCAATTTTGGAGGAGGTTCTGTGAGGTGCTGAGAAGAAGGTAGATATTCTTTTGTATTTGGATGGGATGTTCTATAGATGCCTTTGGACTCATAACATCGGTTAGTTTTGCTACTTCTTTGCTTAGTTGCTGTTTCAATGATCTGTCCATTGCTGAGAAAGGTGTGTTGGTGTCTCCTCCTACTAATATCTTGGTTTCAATGTGTGATTTACAGTTTAGTAATGTTTCTTTGATGAATGTTGGTGTCCTTGCATTTGGGACATTTATGTTCATCATGGTGGATGATGAGTATGAAGTGTCCTTCCTCATCTTTTTTGATTAATTTTGGTTGAAAGTCTACTTTGTTAGATATTGGAATATATACTCCAGCTTGTTTCTTGGGTATATTTGCTTGGAAAACCTTTATCCTGCCCTTTATTTTGAAGTAATGTTTATCTTTGTTGCTGAGGGGTTTTTCTCATATGCAGCAGAATGATAGATATTGTTTTTGCAAAACATTCTGTTAGAATGTATCTTTTTATTGGTGAATTGATGTTGATGATATTAATGATTAAAGATTGTTAACTCCTGGGCTTTTTTTATGTTCATACAGTTTGTGTTTGCCTTTGCTTCCCTTCTTTTTCTTTTGTTGTTGTGGTATTATTTATTTACTGTGTTTTCTTGTATGTATTAAGGATGGAGTTTTCCTTCTATTATTTTTTGTAGGACTAAATCAATGGATAGATCGTATTTAAATTTGGTTATGTCTTGGAATATCTTGTTTTTTCTATCTATGGTGATTGAGAGTTTTGCTATATAAATTAGTCTGGACTGACATCTGTGGTCTCTTTGGGTTTGCAAGACATATCCAGGCCTTTCTGGCTTTTAGAGTTTCTAATAAAAAGTCAGGTATAATTCTGATAGATCTGCTTTTATATGTTACTTGGCCTTTTTTCCCTTACAACTTTTAATATTCTTTCTTTGCTCTATAGATTTGGTGTTTTTATTATTTTGTGGCAGGAGGATTTTCTTTTCTGGTATAGTCTAATCGGTGTTCTGTATGCTTCTTGTATGTTTAGGTTGGGGAAGTTTTCTTCTATGATTTTGCGGAAAATATTTTCTGGTCCTTGGAGCTGGGGCTCTTCCCCATTTATTTTTATTATTAATATATTAGGGTTTTTTGTGGGATCTCAGATTTCCTGGATATTTTATGTCATAACTTTTTTAGCTTTAACAATTTCTTTGATGGATATATCAATTTCTTCTATCGAATCTTCTATGCCTGAGATTCTACTTTTCATTTCTTGGATTCTCATGAAGATGCTTTTTTATGTTATTCATATTTTCTTCCATAGGCTTTCCATCTCCAACATTCCTTCAGAATGTGTTTTCTTTATTTTTCTTCTTCCATTTTCAGGTCGTGGACAGTCTTATTCATTTCCTTCACCTGTTTAACTGTGGTGTGTTTGTGTGTGTGTGTGTGTGTGTGTGTGTGTGTGTGTGTGTGTGTGTGTATTTCTTTAAGGAATTTATTCATTTCTTCTTTAAAGGCCTCTATCATCTTCCTGACACCAGACTTAAGGTCACTTTCTTGTTCTTCAGCTGTGTTGAGATAGCCTGGGCTTACTGTAGAATAATGCTGGGTTCTGGTGTTAACATATTGCCCAGGTGCTTGCTATTTGTGTTCTCTAGCTGGCCTCTAGCAATCTAGTTGTCTCTGATATTGCCAGGTTGTCCTTGAGGTCTCAGAATACATGTAGATGTGATGCCCTGTAGAGGAGATTTGCAAGGTGCCAGGCATAGCTCACTTCTGCTGTCTTTGCCCTGTGGCCTAGCAGTGCCTGGGGGTGCCTTTAGGTTTTTCTCTTCTTCAAGTGGCCTCTGAGGGTCTCAAGAGATCAAGGCACTGGACTGGAAATGGGCCGCACAAGGAATGGGACAGGTCTCTCTTTTTCTAGGTTTCCTGGAAGTCAGGGCAGTCTGGGAATTGAAGGGTCTTGACTGGTGGTCCCTGGTGGTTACCAGCTTGTATTGACCAGGTGGTCACCAAGAGCCTCAGGGGCAAAGATGGGGCACCGGACTCAGAATGGGATGGGCAGGGTATGGGGCAAGTCTCTGCTGCTATATTTTCTGGGAGAATAAGACAGGCAGGGAATTGTGCTTCATGGGATCTCATCTGGTGGTCTCTGGGGCCAACTAACCTCTGGGAATGCAGGAAGGAATAAGGTCCAGTAGATGGAGGGTTCAGGGAGCAGGACTTAGCTGACATCTGCTGTGTTTGCCCAGTGACCTGGTGCAAGCGGGGGCTACTGACTAGAAATCTCACCTGTCTTTCCTAGGTGGCTGCTGCAGACCTCCAAGGATGGAGCACTGGATCAAGACATTAATGCTTATGTTCTCTCCCCACAAGCCTGCTCCTAATTGGCTTCCCATAGTCAAATTTATTTTTCTTATTATTTATTTGAAACAAGTATAATTAACAACCAAGAGAATATTTCAGTTGCTCTTGGGTTCACTCATAGACAACATTAATAAACTTACTTTTTATTTTATTTTTCAGAAAGATATACTTAGGAATAAAAAATTTGTAGTCACTTATGTCCTTGTTTGCTCTCTGTTATTGTGATAAAAATATGACCAAAAGAAATTTATCTAGTTTCCACATCTCAACCAAAGTCTATTATGAGGGAAGTCAGGCCAGGAACTCAAGCAGAAACTCAGGAAAACATCACAGGGAAGAGCTGCTTACTATTTTGCTCCATCATGTCTCAGTTTACTTCCTCATAGCAACCACATTCACCCACCCAGGGAGACCCCACCCACAGTAGGCTGGGTCCTCCAACATCAGTCATTAAGCAAGAAGATGCTCCCACAGATTCACTTTCAGGGCAATCCAACTGTAGCAGTTGCTCAGTTGAGGTTCCCTGCTCCAAAGTAACCCCAGTTCTGTTCCAAACAAGTTGACAAAACTAACCAGCAGGGTCCAACCCCTCAATAGCGGTTTTAAGGGGAAAGAGTAAGACATAGTGATTGTTGTAAACTATATCTAGGTCATGAATGGACTTGCCTACAGTCTCAGAGACTGAGGGAAGGAGAAAATGCTGTGCATACAGGTGTTTATTTATGCTCAGAGTCCTACAGACACTGACTTAGTGTGCTTGGTAGGGATGACCCTTGCCCTAGTTCTACTCTAAACCAGTAGAATTGTGAGCACTCGATATTGCCCATCACTTATGTCATGAATCCAGTGTGTTTAATTTTTTGATTTATCACATCATGATATAATGCATAATTTTTGGTATCTTTACATACTTGGAAAAGATGATGAGGATTATTACAATTAACATATACCTGACATGTATAGCTTGGTTAATAACTACTGGAAAACATAAACCCCCAATGTTTACTAGACTAAATGCAATGCTTTCTCTTGTGACTATAGTTTATTTGGAAAGTTATGAGGACTTGGCTTAGACATACACATATACACATACTTTCAAGATACATGCATATGTAATATGATATATTTTAAATATCTTGACTAGACTTGGTGATACTGTTCCATAATTTTTTTGCAATACTCTATTGACAAAGTCAAAAGACCACCCATGGTTCAAAGGCTAGGTCATAGATTTGTAAATGTATGTATGTTTTCTCTGTTCCTCCTTTTATGCTCTATCATGATTCAACACACAGGTGGTTCACAGATATGAAAACACTCCCTTTCTCTGGTTACACAAATCAGAGGGGGAATGTTGAGAGAGAAGAATCTAGCTGCCATTGGCAGGTAGTCCATGCCCCAGTGGATCACCTCACACTCATGCATGTAGACAGCACTGACTGGACTCAGAGGTGTTGGAGGACTAGAGTGGAGCTAGAAGGAGGGAGTAGAGTATGACCAACATACTATTTATACATGCAGGAAATTTTCAAATAATACATAAATAAGATTAAAGAAGAGCAACAAGATAAATGTGAAAGCTCTTGTTACTACTCGGCAAAACCAAAATTATTTGAGATTTCACTGAAAGTTAAGGATTTCTCACACGCATTTAATATAGGTGATATTTCCCCACACTGGTAAGGAGATAAAATGACAACCAGACTAGTCACAATAACAGGGAGGACTGTCAAATGCATCTAAGAGGAACAATACCTCAATCAGAAGTGATGAGTACTGATGAGATGGTAAGAGCCAGAGCCTTCTTAGAAGGCAATTCCAGGAGTGCATTCCCGGGTGGGGGTGAGGTGAGAGCATACTCTGAGCAGATATGTTTCTGCCTTGGAGAAGTCTATCATGCAGCTTGAACCGATCTATGTGAAATAGATGCACCCAAACCCTCTTCTCTTGATGCCAAATCTCATATACTTATGTTGCTTATGGCATAGCTGGCTTATAGGGGAAGGAGTGAGGAAAAGCCATTTTGTCCTGTCTCCATCTCATTTCTCCCTACATGCAAACTCCCATTCTGGGCAAATGCATCAGTCTCTTTGAGCGTTATTGTTATGGCTCAACATCCTTGTGTCAGATAAGCCTGAGGACGATGACATGAGGATGTGCCTGAGAGGGGGAACTGGGAGGCATGTAGGTGGGCTGACAATAGTGGAGGATTTTAAATTATTTTTTCCTACTCTACCTCACTACTATTGCTGCTTGTTGTTCATTTCCTCTGTATTGGGATGAATTGCTTTGTTTGTGTAGCCATATAGTGTTCTCTAAATTTCTACCCCTTACTGGTATGCAATGCTTTGACTCAAATCAGAAGTCACATTAAAAATTCTCCTAAATGGGATCTTAATGACATTTTCATCAAAAAGTTTGACTCAGTTGTCATTCTCCCCAAAAGTACATGTAACAAAGGTGGCTGGAAGATGTAGGAAAGCACACTCCCCCTTCCCAGGATAACCCTCACATTTACTTCTAAGCCCCATCTAATACATTCCTGGAGGGGCCATGAATATTTCCCTGCGATTTTCTCTGCATTGTGATTTACTGAGGATTATTTCTTGGAATTTGGAACCATCGTTCTGCAATTATCACACATAATATAACACTTACCATCTTTATCGACCATTCCTCGTGCCTCTAGGAAGTTTGCATTCTAAGTGGTGCTTTACATAGAAAGTCTTACAGAAAAAAGAAAACTACTATATTTCTTCTGTCCTTCCTTTCTTTCACTTTTCCCCCTTGTATTAAGAGACACAGAAAAGTTGGAATCTGCTCTGCGGATAGGAACATGTTGCTTTCCTGATGCGAGGCATAAGCTTAAACTTTAATGGATTCTTCAAGAAAAACCAGTGTGCAGCAGAAACTCCTTTATCCCACAGTGGTGACAGGGAAGGAGAAGTCAGGGATTTTCAACAATGAATAAGAAGAAATCTAGGACTTTTGAAAGAGTAGGATAAAAAATTGTTCTAAAAATATTCCATTTGCATTTAAAACATGCCCAACCATCTACAAAGAAAATAACTTTTTGTAGATTTTAACTAATTATTCTGACATATTAAAACTCACTGGCCAATCATTAGTTGAAATAAAATAGTGAAGACTTGGGTATAAAAACTCATTTGAATGCATTCAGTGTAGTGAGAGTTGTCAGTCACTTTTTTCTTAAGGTTTTAACTTGTATAGCAGCAGCATATTAGATTTTTTAAAAAGTCTTTTATTTCAAAGTTACTATTACAAATGCTGAAGTTGAGAGTAGAGTCACTCTGGCTTTGGCTAATGTTTACCATACAACTTTCTTCAGTGGTCAACATGCTCCTTCGTTTGCACACAAATTAATGTAACTCAAGCCAGTCAATTATCAGAGAGTCAATCAAAATATAGTAAATCAATGCTTGATCCTATATTGTGTGAATTCTCAGTTTTATAAGAAGCTTAGAGGCAAGAAGGAAGTATCTGAAGCTGTTATGCAAGCTGCCAAGGGAGAAAAACAATCAATAGTCCTACCTAGATGTAAAGCCTTTAAATCACAACAATGACCAGTATAGAAAGTTATATCCAAGGGTGCAATCGTGGCACAAATACCTTGGGAGTAACCAACAGCTTTCTTGTTGGACTAGAAGCTCAATGAATAGGAAAGAATTTATGCCCAGTACTGTAAAACAGCCAAGTACTTGTAGCTGATGAAAAGGGCAAAGGCCAATAGTCCACCATTGTCCCTTTCCTTAACAAGCATCATTTCTAACAGTATTCTACATATTTAACCTTATACCCCAGATCTCATTCCCCATCAAAGAAGGGTTTTGCTTTTGCTTTTGTTTTTCAGCAGATGGAGAACATTTTTTAAGAGTCTACAACAGGTTATAATCCAGAGAACAACTGATGTTGCCTTGTCCAACCCCAATTAATACAATAAAACCTGTATGTTTAAAGCTCATGGTACATCACCAAATTGGAGTGAAAACAAGATGATGTCTTCTATATACGACAGAGAAATGTGTCCATGAAATCTCAACAATATGGTTGTCTAAAAAAGACCAGCACAATGACAGCAGCAGTTGACAGGTTTACATAGATAGGGGAATTCTCAAACGGCCCCACTCCTAGATGAGCTGCAGACAATTAAGAGGTATTGGGAGAGGAAAAACTATTCTTCTCTAGGAATGACCCACCTGGCAGCTATCCAGTTCCAAGTACTCAGCCCTAAATACCTATACATACAAGTATCATTAAGTGGACTCAGCAACCTCTATTTATATATACATATGTGTGTGTGTGTGTGTTATTGTATGTGTGCTTATATTATATAGAACAATAACTAAAAGAGAAGTGGTCACCAATTTGAGAGGGAGGTGGGGTAATGAGATGAAATAGGGAGATAGAGGGACAGAAATGATGTGAATACAGAACATGTGTATAAAATTCTCAAAAAAACTTAAATAAATAAAAAATAGTGATATTAGAGTAAAAGTAAAAACAAGTATAAAATATGTTCAGCACTGCACTGTGAGAGGATTATAATTCACTAGCTTTTAGTAAAGTGTGGGCTTTGAAACCAGTGTGTAAGGGAAGAGGAGAAGGGGACAACACGTCCCTATTTACTTTTAGGTCACTTGGTCCTGAGACAAATGAGGAGACCTCTTGGTCCTCTACTTCCTCCTTTTTCAAATGGAAGCCCAAATATTGTAGAGATTAAATAAAAGAATATTCTATGAAAGCATAGCACTGTGCATATTTTATATAAGAACTGAGGGATAGGTGTTTTAAATTATTTTATCATCATTGCATCTATTTATTGATTCAAAAGAAGCTTATATACCTTATTGGGTCTACCCAACTAAAGGAAAACAAAAAAAAATAATATCAGTCAGTCAAAGTTTCAGTCATTCAATCGAATGCACATTCTACGGAGAATTTTTACTGTTTTGTCCATATGCCATAAGGTTATATCATTAAGCAGTTGGAGAAAAGGATAATAACAAACCAGCAACTAAGAATTACTGATCACTTATCACATGGTATATCATTTTCTGATTAACTTGAAAAATCAAAGATACATAAACAGCCATGAGGATGATTTTAAAATTTCTGTTTAGTGGGCTGGAAAATGGAAGTTAATCAGTCTCAAGGATAAGCTACTATATCTAAAGTGTTAGCATCTTACCTGCTACAGAGATTACTCTATGTTTACAATGA
Organism: Acomys minous; assembly: GCF_964271855.1. Classification (NCBI taxonomy): domain Eukaryota; kingdom Metazoa; phylum Chordata; class Mammalia; order Rodentia; family Muridae; genus Acomys; species Acomys minous. The sequence goes on along the minus strand of NC_140485.1, from coordinate 63,600,196 downwards.
TGCTGACAAACCATCTAGTTTAGACAGACTTAACAAATACCAGCCTAGAGGGCAGGGCAGTGATGTGCAAAAAAAAATCTTTTAAAAATATTTTATTAAAACCTCCGTGAAATCTCAGCACTACGGCCACGTAAACAAGGGCCTGTATAACAGCAACTCCAGTTGACCTAGCAATGCTCATGGGGGAAATGGGAAATTTTACAAGGGCTCACCCTTAGATGAAGAGCTACAGGCATTCAAGGTTGTTAAAGAAATGCCTTTTACAAATGTGGGTGCCCTTGTATTGGGAGCTTGAGATGTAACAAGAATAAATTAATAAAGGAGAAAAAAAAGAGTAATAGTACAAAAAAAGAAAAAAGAAATGCCTGATAGGTTATCCAGTCCTGAGTGGCCATGGCAAAATGCACACATTCCTATGAATAGGCCCAACATTGAAAAGGTCATGGATTTGAGATATAGTAGGAAGACAAAAGAGGAGTTGGTGGAGAGAGATGGGGTCAGAATGATTTAAGTATAGTGGTTGTATGTGAAATTCTCAAAAAATAAAATAAAATTTTAGGGTTCTCAAGCACAGCTCTTAATATGCAGCCACATCTGTCAACAGGCCATGAGTACAACTTCCTTTCACAGTTAGAAGATACTGTTTTGTGGTACTCCCTGATTTGAACTCCTAACCATCTTTCTACTCTCTTTCCCATTAAGTTCATTGTGCATTAGAGGAAGGGGTTATGCTAGTCAGTTTACCAGCATGGATAGTGGTTACTTCAGAAGGCCTCCTTTCTAGTCGAGACTCTACAGGCACTCAACAGCCTGGAAGGTTGTCCATGCACCATTAGCTGTCCCTAGACCCATGTGCATCATGCAGCACTAAGTGAACTCAGGAGGAAAGATGAGGACATGAAGTTGACAGTGGAAAGTGAGATGCAGGATCCAGGAAGACTTGGAGTGATGGAATCAGGGTAGATTTGATAACAAATAAAATGTATTCACATACGGAGAAAAATAAAAACTCATGCTTGGGGCTAAGGTCACACTAAATATGCTATAAGAGGCAAGTACGTAATTACATATCAGAGCCTCAGCTTAGTCACTGTCTCTTCCTTATCTCTTCTTGATCTCAGTATGTGGAGGGAGACAGCTGTCTTCTGCTCTCCCATGCAGCCCCTGAGTGCCATTGCAAGACTCTGAACTGAAGGACCAGGCAGCTGAGATGACTCTCTCATGACTTCCTCCATCTTGAACATACTGAGTTCTTGGCCATGGTCACTCCTCTCACATGCTGGATCAACTGTCTCATCTTTTCTTATCCATCTGTTCTGATGATTGACACCCTCTTCTCTTTTCTGTTCTGTGTATCTTTTCTGCAGACATTCCCTGAGCCCTGATACATATCCCTAGCTCTCCCATGGAGTCTTCCCTTTAGTGTTTGTGTGGGCACTTAAGCTTCTTCTTCTTCTTCTTCTTCTTCTTCTTCTTCTTCTTCTTCTTCTTCTTCTTCTTCTTCTTCTTCTTCTTCTTCCTCCTCCTCCTCCTCCTCCTCCTCCTCCTCTTCTTCTCTTCTTCCTCCTCCTCTAACTCCTCCTCCTTCTTCTTTTGTACTACATATGTGTTCTTTAATCTATCTTCTTCCCCATGTCCTCATCTTCATGTAGGGTGGCACCCACCTGTGTGATGTCACTGACAGAACCCCAGCATACACACACCTTGCCTGATGCAGTGTCTGTGAGTCAGCTAGTGTGTGTTTGAAACATGTGATTTACCTATAATGGGCATTGATTAGTTTTATAAGTAGCCACTGACTTTAAGCTGGGATTTCATGTTTCGTGAAATGTGTTTTCTAACATTAAGGGACCCATTAAATGCCAGTCCAAACATTGGATTTTAATGATCTTTGCATAGTATTTTTTTGAAACAAAAAGCTTATGGATAATTTACACATGTCCATCATTTATTCATTTGCTTTTGTGAAGTGAGAGATGCCACTTAATGGCATCTTACTTAATGGTGAAGGTTAGAATGACTCCTTCAAGCACAAATGTTGGAGACTCTGGTTAGAGGATTGGAAAGAGGGAAAGAAATAAAGCTGTACCCGCTCTTAGACAATCTGAGCTTGTTTGTAGAAAATCCGAAGGGATTGCTAAAAGTGCCTAAAACTGACAAATGATGTCCAAGAGACTGCGGGATGTAATCTAAAATCTAAAGCCCACTGTCTCTGTATGCTAGTGAGGACCCACGCACGATGGAATTCAGACCCAGCTCTCCCTCATACGACCCGAGCTTCTTAAGAAGTTACACAAAAGAATGCCTCAGAAAGCTCCCAGGCAGCTCTCTGCGGTGAACTGGTGGGAAAGCAGGCATGAGAGAAACAGTGGCCCTGTTGTGGGACAATGTAACCAGTATATCCTTGCTACTACTACCCATTTCATATCTCTTTACAGAAACCCACAAATGTCCTGTAGGAACTGTTTGACCCTTTGTGTCTGCCGTTGGGATAAGCAGTATGAGTCTGAATACCTACACCTGTTTGAGTCCATGTGGGATAACGGGTCTGGTGTTTACCCAAGGCAGAGACACTGACTTTCTGTGAAGTCTGACTCCCTCCAACAATCTGATCCATTGAGCCCTAAAATAGCTGTTGGGCTCAGCTTTCAAGAATCCTTCTACTAACTGTGAGACACAGACACAGCCCCAGATCTCTTCTTTATGAAGGGGAGGGGTGTGAAAGAATGCTGTAAGCTTCTTTAATTGTCAACACTGGGAAGCAGGCTACAGAAGGCAGGCAGTAAGGAGTACCCATCATTGGCAATGTCTGATAACTTTGGAAGTTTTGTGCCTGCACCACTGACAGTATCGTCTAAAATCACCTTGGCAGATGGAAATAAATGAAGCTAAGCCGGAGCAGGGAGAGCTGAAACATATTTGGCAACAGTCACATCCTCAAACTGCAAAGCATAAGAAAGCAAAGCCACATCAAAGTTAAATCAAAGAAATCAGTGAAAAGCTGTATATCGCCACTCTAGTTTTTCAATCCTAAGACCATCTAGGCTTCAAATAAAAAAAAAAAAAACTAGTTGGTGAAATACAAGTGCTTCCAGAAGCCAGAAATTTAAAATAGGAAATAATTGCCATCCATCTGGGTGACCCTAAATACACACTTAATATCATTTTGTCAGTCTGCTGTTTCAACTCCTATATAAATTGGAGTTTTGTTGAAGTGTTCTAGAGGCACTGTTAATAAAAAATTAAACACATTTATATAGTTCACATCATTACCCTTGAGTTGCATTCACTTTGTGAATACTTATTAGTTGAGTCATCTGTTACTTCATGTATCCCATGTGTTTTGGTTCCTTAATTATCCTTCATAATTTCCCTATGTCTCTTTCTTCCATATTTACTAATTATATATTTGTGTTTATACATGTATATGAGATATGGCTTTATTTCACACTATGATGGCCATTGGTGTGTATATATATCATATACTATATATGCATAGTAAGAATACATGCAATGCAGAATCTATGTTTCTATGAGTTCTTCATGTAGTTAGATAAAAACTACTAATCAAATGGTTAAACACAGATGCATAAATAAGCACAATGTTAACAAAAGTTGCAGATTGGGGTGGAAACTTAATTTGTTCTATCTAATCTAAATGGAGAGGTTCTTTGGGGAAGAAGCATTCCTATCAAGACTTGAGGTATAGAGAGATGTTTAAGCAAGTAGATATTAAGGGAGACAGAACATTCTGGGAGGAAGAAATGACCTGAGCAAGGGTGCTGAACAGATCGCATGGCTTCTCTCTGGTATGGTACCGACAGAGGTCAGGAACTCAGGCCTGGACTGTAGAAGGGGTAACATGAGGTTCAGTCCAAAGAGAGCACAGATTTACCAGAGAAGGGAAGAGAAGAGATTGCCTGTATCTACATGGTGAAGAAAGCCCAAGAAGAAAGCAAAGATGATATGAAGAAAAAGAGGTGGCTATAGACACTATGTCCAAGGACAGCCTGAGTCACACGGTCAACATCCAAACCCTTTGGGGACAACTGCTCAGCTATTTGGAAAGTAATTTTTCCTTTCTGTGAAGCAGAAGCAATGCAAATGACATTTCTCCTGTAATGTGCCTGTGAAGACTGAGTTCTGGGATGTGTACTGAGAAAGATAATGCACTAAGCACTAGCTCGCTGGGAGAGCAGTTTAGGTTAGCGGTGGCCCAATGAGTAGGGTGATAGTACCCAGATTCCACCTCTCTACCTAGTTGGTATTAGGAGTATGAGTCTTTTTGTCTGATTTTTTTTAAAGGCAGGGTCTCATATATCCCAGGCTACCTTGAACTCACTTTGAAGCCAACAATGACACTGAACCTCTGATTACCCTGCCCCTACCTCTTGTGTACAACACCACACCTAACTCACAGGGAGCTGGGAGTGCAAGACAAGCACTCTCTTCATTTGTACTCCACCCCAGCCCTGAAGTGGGAACCCTGAACAACCAAAATGCTTTCCCCTCTTGGACATTGCACATAGTCCTGCCAGCACCAGTCAGTCTTAGGTTCAATGTCTTCTTGGCCAATTACAAGATTTATTGAAAGTAACACTGCTGTGGCTGAGTGTTGGCAAGTGGGTTTGAAGGAAAGTGGGATGGTTTGTTGATTTTCTTCCCTCTTCATTTCTACAGCTATCTACAATATCATTCTTTGTTTTTGCTTTTGGTGTCTGTTATTTATGACACTCTGTTTTCTTTTGATTGATATGTGCAGAGTAAGTATTTGTTATTCTTATATTTATATTCTGACATGGTAGATAGAGCCACTTGCTGGAAAGTGTGGTGACCTGAGTTCCTTAACGGGAACTAAAATTGTGAACGGAGAGAAATCCTGAAAGCTGTTCTCTGACCTCCACACAGGGCTGTGGTACATGTAAGGGCACACACACACACACACACACACACACACACACACACACACGAAAAAGATAAAATATAATTGTAAGAAATATATTTACGTTTTATAGGTATCTTCATAAATAAGTTCACGACTTTTGAAAACACATGGTTGTATCTTTTGACACTGAATTCATTTTATGCATTAAAATTTTTCTTGTGTGAAATAAAATATAGTACTCCATACTTCTTGTGACTAATCAGGCTCTTCTAAAAATCCCAGGAACCAAAGGACTGTGTCTTTTCTTCTTTATTCAGTTTGACAACTTGAGCCTTTTAATTAAAATTTTTATGCCACTTATATATAATATAATTCTGATATGGTTGGATTAAACTTAATATACAGTAATGTTTTAGAATATGTATTTTCAAATTTACCTTAAAGGCTTTAGAAATGCATTTTGTTTGATAGTTGCTGAAAATTCGTTTGTTCAGGGAACTGATCCGGAAGCTCTTTCTGAAAAAGATGAATTATACACATTTTAGAGTTTTGAGCTGGTTAGGCATTGTTCTGAGTACTCATATCTGCTGCTGGAGACTAGAGTAACCTCAGTTGCATGCCGATGAACAGATGTGGCTGTGTGCTAATGGACATCATTTACAAGACAGGGTGTGAAGCAAACTTGGTTAACAGGGCACAGCTTGTAACTCCCACACTGAAATCTATAACAAATCTGTTTGGCTTGTCAGGACTGCCCTTGAATAATATTCTATAACTTTATATACAATGTAAAGTTCTTAAAATTTAAGTTTCTGTCTGTAGCTATCTGTGGACTATTGCTATTCCATTTTAATCTCACATGTGTGACACAAGACAAAATACATAGGGTGTTTGAAATGTCAATTACTTAATAAATTTTGATGAGAATATTTTTTCTTTATTTTTTAAAAGATTATCCCCTCTCTACTTATGTCTATGTGTGTATGTCTGTGTGATTGCACACCGTTTTCTATGCCTCTGTGTAACGAGGACAGAAGAGAGTCTAAGATCTTTCCCTGCAGGAAGCTGGGCTTGCTAACCAGTTCTTGGATCCAGATTCTTCCTCATGAGCTGCAGCAAGTACAGTTGACACCACCCACCTCTCCAGACCCAAATCTCTTTTCAAACTTATCCAAAGAGCAAAACTCTTCATTTCCTTGTCTAATCTATTTGTACGAGTTTCCTCTCATTAAAATAATTTTCTTTAATGTCTCTCATAGTGAAAATTGCTGGGTTTTTGTTGTTTCTGCTTTTTTTGTAGCAAGTTATTTTTTAGCTTTAATCTCTGAGTTAATTTTTTTCACTGTGATTAGAATCCTGGGTCTATATTATCATAAGAAAAACATTCTCTTCTGTACTGCAAAGATATCAGTAAAATACTAAGAGTGAATTTTATCTTTTTTTCATGTACCATTTGTTCCTTTCCTTGCTAAACTTTATATTTTTCTTGTTTATCATTTTTAAACCAATGTGACTCTCTCTCTCTCTCTCTCTCTCTCTCTCTCTCTCTCTCTCTCTCCTCCCCTTCCTGATCTTTGCTTTTGTATATTCTATACTTGACAGTTTTCTATAAGAGGCCAAAGCTCTGCCTGTTCTTTAACATTCTTTAATCCTCCTGAATTTTATTTTTGAACATTCTGACTCTGTATCTTCAAGATAGATTTTTTTTTGTATTTTCTGATTTTCTTTTTTTTAAATAATACAATTTCTACCTATGACGCTATACATTTAATCTTAATAAATGAATTTTAGTCCCATACTTTTATCTCTTAGCTGTCTCTTCGTTATATTTAAGTTTTAATCTAAATGTTTGGATACATTTATACTAATTCTTAATGAAATGTTATCAGTTAACTTCATCTGTGTCTGTTGCTACTGATTACATTTTCCTGACTGTCATACTTTCCTGTTTCTGCACATGCTTAGCAATCATTATTACTTAGTAAGTGGAGTTATTACATTGCTGAAAGCCTGGTTGTGTTTTCTTCTATTAAGATAATTTACCTAATGTTCAGCCCACAGTAAGTCACTACTTGTTCTCACCTCTTGAATTACATCTTCCAGATTTCACAGGAGCACATCTGCGGTGACCTTGGCACCCATGCTTGTTTCATCAACCTGCCATCTCCACGGTACAACTCAGAGCTCACTAAGTATTTTCTTTTATTATTAATTAATTAAATAATTAAATTTTATATCCCAATCACAACTTCTCCTTCCTCTTTACCCACCCCCTTACTCTCCCCTCCACTCCCCACCATCCTCCTATCCTCCCTTTATCCCGAGAAGAGGCTCAGAAAAAAAGAGGCTTCCCATGGATGCCAACCCATTTTGGCATTTCAAATTGTATTAGGACTTAGCGCATCTTCTCCTATTGTGGCTAGGTAGGCAGCCCAGTTAGGGGGAAAGGGTCCAAAGAGGGGTAACAGAGTCAGTTACAGCTCCTGCTTCTGCTGTTAGGAGTCCCACATGAAGACTGAGCTGCACCACTCTTACATATGTGCCAAGGGCCTAGGTCCATCCCATGCATGCTCTCTGTCTGATGGCTCAGTGTCTGTGGGACCCTATGGACCCCGATTAGTTAGTTTTGTAGGTATTTTATGGTGTCATTGACTTCTCTGGCTTCTTTTAGCCTTTTCCCACCTCCTCCATGGAATTCCCCAAGGTCTGCCTAATGTTTGACTATGGGTCTCTGCATCTGTTTCCGCTAGTTACTGGGTGAAACATCTCAGATGAAAGTTATGCCAGGCACCTATCTGGAACTATAGCAGGATATCATTAATTGTGTCAGGTGAGGGCTCTCTCTCATGGCATGAGTCTCAAGCTGGGCCAGTCCTTGGCTGGCTGTTCCTTCAATTCTTGCTCCATTTTTATTCCTGCATAACTTGTTGGGAGGAGAAATTGTTGGTCTAAGATTTTGTGGCTGGGTTGGTGTCCCAGTTCCTCCACTGGAAGTGCTTTCTGGTCACAGGAGGTAGCAGTTCCAAGCTTCATATCCCTCATTGCTAGGAGTCTTAGCCAGAGTCACCCTCTGTTTCAGTTGTCCTAGGTTCCTAGCTTGTCACAGAGATATTCCCCAGTCCCTGTTCTGTCTCCCAGTACTTTCTCTCTCTGTCCTCTGCCCACTTAATTCCTCCTGCTCTCCTCCCCATCTCCCACACAGTTTCCCCCATGTATACTCTATTTCCCCTTCTCAGTGATATTCAAGGGTCTCCTTGGTAATTCATTTCTTTGGGTGTATGAATTATAGCATGGTTATCCTGCACTTTCTGACTACTATCAAATTATAAGTTAGTATATAACTATGTTTGTGTTTCTGGGCCTGGGTTACTCCCTCAGTATGATCTTTCCAAGTACCATTCATTTGACTGCAAATTTCATTATGTCATTGTTTTAAATAGCTGAGTTGTATTTCATTGTGTAAATATGCCACAGTTTCTTTATCCATTCTTTGGTTGAGGAAAATCTGAGCTGTTTCCAGTTTCAGGCTATTATGAAAAAGCTATGAACATAGTTGAGCAAGCGTTCTTGTGGTGTGGTGGAGCATCTTTTGGGTATATGTCCAGAGGCAGTGTCACAGGGTCTTGAAGTAGATCTATTCCAAATTTTTCTGAGAAACCTCTAGATTGACTTCTAAAGTGGTTGTACAAATTTGCACTCCCACCTGAAATTGAGGAGTGTTCCCCTTGCTCCACATCCTTGCCAACATGTACTTGAGTTGATCTTAGCCATTCTGAAAGGTGTAAGATGGAACCTCACAATCTTTTGATTTTCATGTCCCAAATAAATACAGATGTTGAACATTTCTTTAAGTGTTTCTCAGTCATTAGAGACTCTTGTATTGATAATTCCCTGTTTAGATCTGTACCCCCATTTTAATTGGGTTATTTGGTTTGTTGATGTCTATTTTTTTGAGTTCTTTATATGTTTTGGATATCAGACCTCTGTTGGATATAGGGTTGGTAAAGATCTTTCTCCATTCGGTAGGCTGTCATTTTGTTCTATTGACATGTCCTTTGCCTTACAAAAGCACTGCAGTTTCATGAGATCTCATTTATTAATTGTTGGTCTTAATGTCTGAGCTGCTCATGTTATGTTCAGGAACTTGCCTTTTGTGCCAATGTGTTCAAGGTTATGGCCCACTTTCTCTTCTATCAGATTTACTGTATCCTGTTTTATGTTGAGGTCTTTCATCCACTTGGATTTGAGGTTTTTTGCACAGTTCTGCTTGGTTATACCAATACCTATAGTCAGAACATTTCACTTGAAGATCTTTCTGTCTCTCATGGTCCATGATGCTTTACTGCTGTATGATGGCTCTTACTTTCTTTCTATTCTTCTTCATCCTCCTCCTTTTCCTTCTCTTCCTCTTCCTCCTCTTTCTCCTTCTCCTTTTCTTCCTTCTCCTCTTCCTCCTCCTCCTCCTTCTCCTCCTCCTCCTCCTCTTCTTCTTCTTGTGAACATTTCAAGGAAAGTTGAAAAAAGGTCTTTAGCAAGCACCACATTTCCCCCTGTTACATGATTTGCCTACTGTGGATGCCTCATATGAGAAGAGGCATCTGCTTTATTTTTATTTGTAGTTAAATGCATTAAAGTTTCTTAATATTTTCTCACAAGAAACAATTTTTATTCCATTGAAATCTAAGCACATTTCATTGTAGAAATATGCTATGGAATCTGTATTTATTCATCCTTTGACAGACACTTAGATGATTTTTATATCTTGGGAATAGTGGTCCTGTAAGCATGGAAATTCAGGCATCTATATGAAACCCCAATCTCAGCCCCTTTATATGTGGACTTAGAGTATGGTTTGGAGGCCATAGGATAATTCTGTTTCATATTGGAAAAAACTCTTCTTAAGCTTTTTTTATTTTCTATAACATTTAGAAAAATTTATGTTACAAATGTTTTAATTTATTCACATCCATGGCACAGTAGTTGCCTTTCTGTGATAAAACACCATGATCAAAAGCAACTTAAAGAAGAAAGGATTTCTTTTAATTTATGGTTTTAGAGGTTTTTATATCACAGCAAGGGAAGGCAAGGAACGGAAGCAGAAGAAGGAAGGAGAGATATCACATTTCATCAGTACAGAGAAAACACACAGAGCAAGCAGGAAGTAGGACAAGGGTATAAACCCTCAAAGCCCACTTCCACTAACATGTTTCCATAAGGAAAGCTTTAGAAGATGGAAGGACCTTCCAAGTTCATGGGCAGTAGAGTTAAAATGTGAAAATAGCTGAGTTGCCCAAAAGCAGTCTACAGATTGAATACAGTTTCTGTTGAATCAAGGTAACATTCTTCTCAGAACTAGAAGAGCCTACTATAAGCTCACATGGAAGTACAAAGAGCCTGGTTAAACAAGGAATCCTAAGCAGGACGCACAACATTGGAGTTATTACAATCAAATACTTCACAGATACACTACAAAGCCATAGTGTTGATGCATGAGCAAGCACTGACACAAAGACAGACATATACATCAAGGTTATAGAATAGAAGACTTAGGAAATAAATAAAAGTACCCACAGTCATCTATACACTAGAGAACAGAGAGCTTTCTCAATGAAAGGTGGAAGGAATATATTCTCTCTCTGTCTCTCTGTCTCTGTCTCTGTCTCTCTCTCTCATGTGTTGGGTATTTTTTTCAGTTTGTTTATATTGTGGATTACATTGATGGATTATAGTATAAATTTCGGTTATGTTATGTAAACGTGTTTTTGCTTTGATCCCAAGTGTGGGATGTGAAACTGCCTTTATGTCATCCACCGCTGATAATAGCCTGGTGATAAGAGGGGAAGACATGGTCTTTTGCCAATTGAAAAACATCCTTGTGCAGATTCTGAGAGGGTTATAAATAGAAACTCAGAGATAGAGAGAGACAGACAGAGACAGAGAGACAGACAGTTGACTTTGAAATGCTCCTAGAGAGAAATGCTACAAAGACCGCTTCAATAAATCCACTGCTGATCTGTTCTGCTGTTGCTGCTGCTGTTTGTATTTTAGCTGGACTGCTAGAATCATGATGATGAAGAGTGAAATCACCCAAGGAACTGAGTCTAAAAGACACTATATCCCCTCACCCTACTAACCTTCTTTTTTTTCTACTTAGAGTCAGTGGGTTGAAATGGAGGTAGAGGCATTAAAGAACCCAAATAAAGTAAATAAAGTTTTTAAAAATCTAAACCTACAGTAGATTTTCAAATAATTGAACCACTCCAGTATGACTGGGATGAAACCTACTTGGTTATGGTGGACAATATTTTTGATGTGTTCTTGGATTCAGTTTGCAAGCATTTTTTTTGTTTGTTTTTCTTTTTTTTTTTTTGTTTTTTTTTTTGTTTTGTTTTGTTTTCTTTTTATTTTATTTTATTTTATTTTCCTCCTTTATTAATTTATTCTTGTTACATCTCAATGGTTATCCCATCCCTTGTATCCTCCCATTCTTCCCTCCCTCCCAATTTCCCCTTATTCCCCTCCCCTATGACTGTTCCTGAGGGGGATTACCTCCCCCTCTATATGCTCATAGGGTATCAAGTCTCTTCTTGGTAACCTGCTGTCCTTCCTCTGAGTGCCACCAGGTCTCCCCCTCCAGGGGACATCTCACTGAAGGGCAAGCATTTTATTGAGTATTTTTACATCAATATTCATAAGGGGGAATTGGTTTGAAATTCTCTTTCTTTTTTGGGTCTTTGTGTGGATTAGGTAACAGGGTTACTGTGGCCTCCTAGAATGAGTTTGGCAATGTTCCTTCTGTTTCTATTTTGTGAACTAGTTTGAGGAGTATTGGCATGGTTTTTTGAAGGTCTGGTAGAATTCTGCACTGAAACAATCTGGCGCATGACTTATTTTAGTTGGGATACTGCTTTTATTTCCTAAGGGGTTATTGGACTACTTAACTTGTTTATCTGATCTTGATTCAATTTTGCTAATTGGGATCTATCAAGAAAATTGTCTGCTTCATTTAGATTCTCCAATTATGTGGTGTACAGGCTTTTGTGTAGCGTCAAATTTCTTAGCAAATATATTTTATTACGAACTTACTAACTGAGAGTAGCTCACTTATAACCCAACTAACCTAAACAATAGGAAAAAGGATTAAAGAATGCAATAACAAAACTGTAAGGATATCAGTTCTGAGGAATGACTACTGGTGTAATCAGCAGGATTTCCTCTGTTGGAACCTGGAGTAACCAGAACTCAGAACCTCAGCAGGAGCCAGAAGCCCCGAAGCCTTCCCTCGAGTGCTTCTCTCTAGGAGTGTCTTGATGTGGAGCAATGAACACCAAAACTATCCCAAGTCTCCAAAGGCCCCGCCTTTTGCTTTTGGCTCATTTTATACCTCCTCTCAGAATTTGTTCAAAGATGTTTTTCAGCTGGTTAATAACCAATCTCTCCCACATGGTGGTTCAATTTCTAAGGCTATAAACATCACGTGCTCTCTTACAAGTCTTTTCTCATCCCCCACTTGTGATCTAAACAAAGAACATGTTTATCTCTCTTTCACTTTTGAAGTAAGACTTAATGCTTTTGATTTTTTTCTCAGTGTCTGTTGTTATGAAAACATTTTCATTTCTCATTTGCTGATTTGGATATTGTTTCTCACTTTTTTAGTTTGGCTAAGGGTTTGTCTATCTTGGTTGATGTTCCAAAGAGCCATCTCTTGTTTTCGTCTATACTTTGTATTGTTCTCATTGTTTCTAATTTACTGATTTTAGCCCTGAGTTTGATTATTTCCTGCTGTCTACTCCTCTTGGGTGTGTTTGCTTCTTTTTTTCCAGGAATTTTGGGTGTGCTGTCAAGTTGCTAGTATGAGATCTCTCCAATTCCTTTATGAAGGCACTTATTACTATGAACATTTCTTTTTGCACTGTTTTCATTTTGTCACATAAGTTTGGGTATCTTATACATTATACATTCATTTTCATTTAATTTAAGGAAGTCTAATTTCTTCCCTATTTCTTCCCTGACCCTATGGTCATTGCATATAAAAGTTGTTTAGTTTGAATGCATGTGTAGGCTTTTTGTTCCTTCTGCTATTGAAGTTCAGCTTTAATCCATGATCTGATTATTTCAATTTTCTTATGTCAGCTGAAGCTTGCTTTGTGACTGACTATATGGTTAATTTTGGAGAAAGTTCCATGAGATGCTGTGAAGAAGATATATTACTTTGTGTTTGGATGAAAAGTTCTGTAAATATATATTAGTTCCATTTGATTCATGACATCTGTTAGTTTCATTATTTCTATTAAGTTTCTGTCACAATAATCTTTGGTGAGAGTGGGGTGTTGAAGTCTACCATTATTAATGTGTGGGGATCAATGTGTGATCTTAGATTTAGTAATGTTCCTTTTAGAAATGTGGGTACCCTAGTATTTGTAGCATATATGTTCAGAATTGAAATGTCATTTTGGGGGATGTTTGCTTTAATGAGTATGAAATGTCCTTCCTCTTCTCTTTTTATTAATTTTTGTAGAAAGTCTATTTTTATTACAATGGCTACTCCAGCTTGCTATTGGGATCCATTTGCTTGGAAACCCTTTTTTCAGTCCTTACTCTCAAGTAATGTCTATCTTTGTTGCTGAGGTGTGTTTATTTTATACAGCAGAATTGTGGGTCCTGTTTATGCATTTATTCTGTTAGTCTGTGTCTTTTTTTTTTTTTTTTTTGGAGAGTTGAGTTCACTGATGTTGAGAGAGATTAAAGACCAATGATTGCTAGTTTTTGTGGTTTTGATATTGGTCATTATAGTATGTTTGTGCACCCCATTTTGGTGCAATGGGGTTATTGGTTTCCTGTATAGTTATTTTCTTGGATGTAGTAACCTCCTGCAGTTTGAGTTTCATTCTAGAAACTTCCATAGGGCTGGGTTTGTGCATAGATATTATTTTAATTTGTTTTTGTAATGGAATATCTTGTTTTCTTCATCTATGGTGATTGAAAGTTTTGCTGGATATAGTAGTCTGGATTGACATATGTGGTCTCCTAGGGTCTGCAACAACCTTTGGGTCTGTCCAGACCTTTCTGGGTTTTGTAGTCTCTGTCGAGAAGTCAGGTATGATTCTGATAAGTCTGCTTTTATATGTTACTTGGTCTTTTTCCCTTGCAGCTTTTAATGTTTTTATTCTGTAAATTTAGTGTTTTGATTATTATATGGAAAGGGGATTTTCTTTTCTGGTCTAATCTATTTTATATTCTGTAGGGCCTTTTAATGTTTATAGGCATCTCTTTATTTTGGTGAAATTTTCTTCTATGATTTTGTTGAAAATATTTTCTGGTCCTTGGAGTCAAGAGTCTTCTTTCTTCTATTCCTATTATTAGGTTTCATCTTTATATAGTGCCCTATATTTCTTGGATGTTTTGTGTCAGAAGCTTTTTGCATTCAACATGTTCTTTGACAGATAACATTGATTTCTTTGACTCTATCTTCTACATGTGAGATTCTTTCCTCCATCTCTTGTATTCTGCAGTTTCTGTTTTCTTGCCTAAGTTTTCCATCTCCAGGATTTCCTCAGTTTGTGTTTTCTTTATTGTTTCCATTTCCATTTTCTGGTCTTGAATCTTTTTATTCATTTCCTTCACCTGCTTGTATTTTCCTATATTTCTTTAAGTGATTTATTCATTTCCTCTTTAAAGACATCTATCTGTCTGATTGTATTTTCCTGTATTTCTTTAAGGGATTTATTTGTTTCCTCTTTAAAGTTCTCTATCATCTTCATAAGCATAGATTTAAGGTCATCTTCTTGTGCTTCTGTTGCATGAGGGGGTCCAGAGCTGCTTACAGTGGGATAACTGGGTTCTGGTGGTGTCATATTGTCCTGGAATTTTTTAAAATTTTGTTCTCATGTTGGCTTTTAGCCATCTGCTTGTTCCTGGAATAGGCTGATTGATCTTGATGCCCATTCGATTTCTCAAAGTTACATGAAGAGTCCTGGAATGTTCCTTCATCAGCCCCCCTCAGGATGTTTTTTTTTTATGGTTGTTGAATCTCAGGAAATATCCCACAGTTCTCCTCAAGTGGCTACGTTCTAGTTGGACCCATGTGCAGAAGTTTGGAGTAATGTGTCTAGCCTGTATGATACTGAGAACTGGCAGGTTTCACCAGAAATCTTGGAAGTCCTCCTCTCATGAGGGAGTGCCTGAAGTCAGCATCTCTGCATCTTGCTGCCTTGCTTTGTAATCACTGAGCTCCAGGTACCCAGACTCCATGCATGATGGGTGCCATCATTTTGGAACCATATCTTGCAATTTTACTTTAACATAAGTAGTGGTTTTAGTTGTTTTGACTTTATGTGATGCCTTGAGTTTCTCTGAGTAATGAAAATAAAGTTAACTTCTGAGTAGAGTAAGATTTCAGTCCTATTCAGTAACATCCATTTGACATTTGCATGACATTCACTCAATGACTTTGAGATCTTTAAACTTCTAAACATTATAAACCAAATGGTTATTCTAGAAAACATAATCCCCATAAAATCTTGAAGTGGAATGTTACTGAGTGTTTAAAAGTTAATGTGTGGGGCCAAGCATGTAAAACTGATTTCTGGGGAATCATCAAAATCTACTTAGAAGACATTAAATTATTTGCAAAAATGCTTTATTAACAGCTCTCCAACGTGATGTTTAATAACCTACTCCCTTAGATATATACCACTAGAATTAATATCAATAAAATTCATGCCTGATGTAATTCTTCCTTTTCTGTTTTTATTTTATTTTGTTTCCCCAAGTCTTTGAGGTAAGTTCAAAGTCCTTGGTTGTAGCAAGGTCAGAGAAAGTTTGATTTGAACAATAAGCATATAAAATATTCCTGGGAAATTCATATTGCCAATACAGAATATCTAAAAGAGAGACTAGTAGAAGAAAGAAAATGAGGATGAAGAGGAGGAAAAGAAGGAGCAAGAATAGAAGTTTACCATCTGGTAGTTGAATTTCTTCAAATACAATGGGCCAGGTCCTGTGACTATTTGATATATATATGCCACTTCCATTTGATGTAGGGACAGGTCTCAGAGCTAATGTTCTTTGCTAATTATCACTCTCCAGCTACGCACATACTGTGGTCTCATGTTCCTGCTCGAGGAATGAAGTCTTGTCACACCTGTGCTGGTCATCTGTGGAGGTAGTCTGATAAGCTCAAATATTATTTTGTTTTTTATTTCTGTTTTTGAGATAATTAAGAATATTTTTAAATATTCTAATTTTGTTTTATTTTTTACATTTATTTCTTCATTGTGTGCATATGGATGCATTTATTTTGTTTATTGCTTTAGAATTTTCTAGGAAACCATTGAATAACCAGGTAGATAATTAATTAAGAAATTGTAGTTTAAGCAAAGATTTTATTTTCGTGTGTGTGTGTGTGTGTGTGTGTGTGTGTGTGTGTGTGTTCACATGCATGTGCTATATGAAGTGAGAGAGCACACAGAGGAAAGAGGGTCATCAGAAGTCTTGTTCTATCACTCTCTGTTTTACCTGTGTTTACCAGTGAGTCAGGGTTTCTCACTGGATCAGAGGAGAGCCTTTTTCACTAGGCTGGTAGCTGCAAGCCTTGGTGATCCTCCTGCCTTGATTCCTCACAATAGTGGTATTACAATTGCTAATGGCCATTCTTTGATCTGTAGTTTTATACGGGTGCTGGGTTTAAACTCAGTTCCTCCTGCTTGTGTGATAAGCATGTTTATCCACTGAGCCATTTTCTCGATGCCAAAATGTTTCTTATATAAATATTTCTCAAGGAACAGAGTTACATTAAAGTAGATGTTAACTTAAATTGGTTTTACTATTCATCTTTTATTTTTATTGCTAAAATTGCATTTGATCAAATGATCTGGGGAATTTTTTTTCTGGAGGCTTAAAATCTTCAAGATAGTCACTAGTGGCAGATTTTGTCACAACAATGATCCCAGCAAGGGAAAGACTCCTCTGTTCCATGAAGAAACATCTAAATAATGAAACAGCAAGTGGGGTCCCTCAAGTCACAGCAGACTGCTCTCATCTTTCCAGTCTTGTCATATCTCCCTGCAATGAGAACATATCAGATCAAGTAAACATTACCACTCAAAGCATTCATAAAATATTGAACATTTAATTTGAGCTCTAAGCAGGCAAGCATGCTCTAACTGTTTGAGAATTGTGTGTATTTACTAATAACTAATTGGCCAGAGGTCTATGCTGTAGAGTGGGGAAGTATTGAACAGGTCCCTTCTCTCCCAACTTATTCACATCAAGATGCTTAAAATATTCCAGTTTGGAGAAGGAGAGGTAGCTCTGAGTTAAAGCAGTACTGCTTCTACAGAGGATCAGACTTTCACTCTTAGTACACACATCAGTTATCTCACAATCACCTGTGATTCCAGCTCCAATAGATCTGATGCTCTCTCCTGGCCTCTACAGGCACTTTACTCACATGCACGCACCTCATACAGACATATGTGCATGCACTTCATTAAAAATAAAATTTTCCATGGGGTAGGTCTCAGGTTGGTCCAGGCATCAGTTGGACATTCCCTCAGTCTCTACTCTATATTTATCCCTCCACATCTTGTTGACAGGGTAAATTTTAGGTTGAAGTTTTTGTGGGTGAGTTGGTGTTCCCCTCCCTCCACTAGGAGTCCCGTCTAGTCAGAGTGTGTCCTCTTCAGTCTCTCTACTTACACTGCCACTAGGAGTCTTAGCTAGAGGCATAGAGGCAGTCCCTTATCCTCCCAGAAGCCTACCCTGTCCTAGGTCTCCAGCTTGTCACAGAGATACTTCTGCCCACGGTTTCTTTTCTCTCTGTCCTCCTGTTCTAATTCTCCCTATGCCTGATCTCCATTTCTCTCTGCATTCCCTCTCCTACCTTATTACCTCTCTTCAAACCACTTCTGTGTTCTATTCTATTTCCCCTCCTGAGTGAGATTGAATCATACCCCCTTGAGTCCTCCTTGTTAGTTACCTTATTTGGGCCTGTGAATTAATGATACTCTGCTATGCCTAGCATAGTTCTCCTCTGAGAGGCTACACTCTGCGGAGGATTCAAACAGATGTGGAGACTCACAACCAAATACTGGGTGAGGCATAGGGAGTCTTGTGGGAAAGGACCTGGAAAGAGCCAATTAACTAGGGCCCAGATGGGGTGTGGGAAACTGAAGCACCAACCAAGGACCTTACATATACTAGACCTAAGTTTTCTACAGATGTAGCAAATAGGTAGCTCAGGCTTCATGTGGGTCCCTTAGTAAGGAGAGGGGATCTGTCTCTGAAATGGATTTGGTTGCTTGCTTTTTGATCACCCCACCCCTGGTGGGGCTGCCTCTCCAGGCCACAGGGGAAGAGGATATGCTCAGTCCTGACGTAAAATAAATACATAAATTAATTTTAAAATAATAAAACAAGAGCAGTAGAGACTTTAAATTCTGAACTGTAACTCCTAGCCTTTTTAAAAATAAAAAAAGGCAGCCAGTAGAAGTGATGCACACCTGTAATTCCAGCACTTGGGGAGGAAGAGGCAGGAGGATCTCTGCGAGTTTGAGGCCATATTTGTATGCAAAGTGAGTCAAGGACAGCCAAGGCTACACAGAGAAATCTTGTCTCAAAAAGAGCAAAACAAAAAATTCTTATTTGCTAAAAAATAATAAAATAAAAATAAAAATTTAAATAAAATGCACTTATGATTGCTCAAAGAACCTCTTCAAACTCACCTTTCTTTAATTCCTAGGAGGAAAGGATTGGCTCTGAGGTAGGAAAAGGTCTCCATATAGACTCCCATGGGCACTCTTCTACTGCCTCCTGCTGTACTTGTCTCAGAGCAAGAAGTGGGTGTGTGACGATGGAGGGAATTTAGCAGCATCAAGGAGGCTCATGCATATGGAGTAGCAGAGTGTCTTTTGGATGCTTGTGACTATGACAGGAGAGGAGATAGGGTGTGCTAGCAAAATTGAAACAACTGAGGCAGTAACCAAGCACCCAGTAGCCAAGAACTGCAATAGCTTGTAGGATGAGCCAATGGCATATCATGCTCTAGAAGGAGAGAGATGTCTTAGGTGTATTGACTGCTCCACACTTAGTTACTTAATGCTGCAAAGATTTTTGTAATATCAAATAGGCCTTTTCACTATTTGAGAGGTTTGACACAATTTGTCCAAGTATCAGACCCATTGGGGATGCTCTTAGGGGCTCTAGACTTGGATATCTATATTTTAACTCTCTGTAAAGGATTCTAGAAGAAAATGTTTTGGAATATTGATTCAGCAATCACTTATTTAAACCATCATTCAACAGTACAAGGAAGTTGTTTAGGTATTGACAAATATTCTAGTTTTGATTTGTTATGCTTTTGAAGTTCTAGCCCTTGTGAGGCTTCATTCTGATAAGGTGAAAAAAAATCAAACAGATAGAACCAAAGTGAAATCCAAATATATATTATACTGAAAAGTGTAAATGCACTGAAGAAGAAAGAGCAGAGCGAGGAAGAAAAGTGCATGGTTGAGGATGCTAAGCCAATAGGAGAGTAACAACCTTTGAAATGAGACTGGAGAATGAAGTGTGGTCCAAGCATGCATTGAAATAATATCTTGGGTATTGTATGGGTGCCTCACCTGTCATTTAAAAGCCCTATGGCCTTAGGATAGGTAGACTAGAAGTGGGGGCATCTGGCAAGCATAAGGAATTCTGGGATAGTGCCAGACCTACAAGATTCAGCCAGCAAGATGTGAGGACAGATTCATCTTACCCAGTGATGGGTAACCTGCCATGTGACAAGATGTAGATTTCTATAAGTGAGTTGTTTTAAGTTTTGAACTAGTCAGAGAAGAAACTAGATATATGGCCTAGGAGTTTGTAAAGTTATTTTGAGTCTCATGTGTCATTTTTCTTGAAGCATGGGCATGGGAGAAAAACATGCCTCCCTACTATAGGGTACAGAGGCAGGAAGAGGCTTCAGTTTTCTGGAAAATAAAAAAAGCCAGTGATCCTGGGAAAGAAAAGAGGCAGGAAGAAGGGGATATATGAATCAGATTCCCAGGACATCACAGCCTGGATAATAAAGATAATAATATTCTCCATTGGAGGGTTAGTGTTTCTCAAGGCACACACCATTCTTTCAGTAGGACAGTCCTCCCATATCATATGATTATGGGATGTGTAGAGTGGTGAGCTACCCATTCCTGGCTGCATCACTGAAGTCATCATGATAACAAATCGACGTGTCTGCCCTCACACACTTGCTAATGTCTGTCAGAGCACTATTGACAGCAAGACTAATGTCATCACCAACTGGCTTCACATATCCACCCTAGTTATAAGGTTTCATTTTATAGTTATGGCTTTTGAATATGCTTAGATTTTAAAAGACTATATTATGAAGGGTTATAACATTAGGATATATGAAGGTGCATTTTTAATGATTTCTTAGAACATAGAAAACAGAATAGACTCGAAGAGGCAGAAAAGCCACTTCTTATTGTGCCACCTAACCAATATTACTAAGAAAGTGATCCTCTCAACACTTGTGAAGCTTTTGATTTCATGGCATGCCTGACGGTGCAGGATTTCCACTCTGGCGACTCCTGAGTCTGTGGGGAGCGGGGGACAAATGTCAGGACTTCCTAGGCAGCTCAATGAGAGTCTATTTCAAAATAAAAACTAAGGAAAACTGGGCTGAGGATACAGATCTGGATATTTTTAATGTGTTCTTCAGTTTAGCATTATGTTGAGTATTAGTGTGCGTATATACACACATATCATATATATGAAAATATACTTATGGGGGGAGGGAGGCAATATTATTTCAAAGTCACTATTTTGAAGAGCACTGGCTTCATCAATGGCTAATATTCATTCATTTGGAGGACAAAATGACATCCTAAATTTTGTTTATTTTTATAGAGGTTGGTGTTATTAGGTAATTTAATCACCCTCCAAGTAAAACTGTATTTGGGCTATTTCCATAATTTTATTGCTACTTTATAATTTTATGCAGGTTGGATTTCACATATACGTATTTCCACATTAGGTATATTTTTCTGAAAAAGACTTTCTGCTCCCTATAATGCTTCCAAGATCTGTAGATCATGTGTTGACATTCACTGGTTCAATTACTTTTTGGCTAGGTCTTATTGTTGAATGCCATTGTCCTATGAATATAAACTATAATTTCTCTGTGCACTCTGCTATTGGTGGATAGCTGAGCTGTTTCCACTCTACTGTTGTCATGAAGAAAACTGCCATAAGCATTCTGTACCTAAACCTTTGTTAATATACATGTCTGTTTTGCTTAGTATGTGCTAGAAATAATGACCCACAGAATAGATACATATTAATCTAACTTCCAGAACTTTCCACAAACTGATAGCATTGTTTCATATTTCTATTCGCAAACTATAGAAAAGTTAAAATTTCTTCCCATCATTGTGGATACTGGATATTTCCAACTTTGCTATTTTATGAGTCCTGGATGGTATAAACTTGAGTCTCCTTATGGCTTTAACTTACTTTTTCTCAGTACCACTATTTTTTGTTCTTTTTCAATGACTTGTATAGATAAGTGTCTATTCAGTATAGTTATCTATAGAAACATTTTGCATCTGTGTAAATATTGTGTTGTTAACATAGATGAATCTATGATCCTAACTTGTCATACAACACTGAGAAAAAGTAGTATGTGAAACTCCTAGGAATCAAAGGGCAGACGAATCATGCTGCACATTTTAAAATAATTATATATGGGCCTTCTTTATTGACTTTCATTAAAATTTAATTAATTTACTATAGTCCTGGGAAGTAATGTTGGCTACTCTCCAACGTATGTCATTTTTACAGAATTCATCATGCTTAGTATAATAATATCCTGTTAAGTATATTAGACTTTCAATTTACCTC
Organism: Acomys minous; assembly: GCF_964271855.1. Taxonomy (NCBI): domain Eukaryota; kingdom Metazoa; phylum Chordata; class Mammalia; order Rodentia; family Muridae; genus Acomys; species Acomys minous. Next base: position 63,578,409 of record NC_140485.1, on the reverse strand, counting down.
ATTTTTCTGATATTAGTAATAAAAAACTATTTGATCTTTAGGAAATAACATTCAGAAGACTTGTTCTGCTAAAAGACTTAGATGTGGTCTCTTTCATTCACAAACTCGGGGGAGAGAGAGAAGAGAGGACTAAAAAAGAAGGTTAAGAAATCCAAAATTCATATAATCTACAAACTATTAGGGAAAAGCTTGTTAATAACAGCCTAAGATAGCTAACATAAATACATGGTTATATAATAAGAAACCAGAACCTAGTTTGTGTATCCACACAGGACATGTAGTATAGTCTCTGAATTTGGATGTTAAATATTCTCCAGAGAATTTTATTTTCATAAGTACATTTTAAACCTTAAAAACAAGAGAATGTTCACATAATTCAGAGGAGTAAAGGACAAAACAAGGCTTTCAACTCGGACTTTAGCCAGCAACCATTTGCCCACAAGCCATTTCAGACAATAAAGGAGAAATGTGCAAATGGTGTGTTTTTACATTGGGTTCATACACACAAAACAAAAGCATTTTCATAATCCTCCTGGACTATGAGTCTTTTCTATTGTTGAAACTATCGTCAGCCAGCCTTGGGCATGCTCTTTGAACAAAATGTCCCACCATACGACTCCCAGCATCTTTCTGTTCTACATAATAATACCATTACAGCTGGCATATGCTACTATGAGTCTGCATTGGAGTAGCCACCTTGTTAGTCAGTCCTTGTTCCAGGAAAGTCATGCCCAGAAGGCAAGGAGAATGCCTCTTGTAGTCTAGGTCCCCAAGTGCTAAAGGAGATGCTCTCATCAACATCTGTCTACTCAACAAAAGAGGTTTAAGCTCAAGCAAACAGGGTAACAGCTTTGTGTTGTTTCTATACAGTACTTCGTATACTTGCTACCCTTGTCCTGGCTGATGAGATAGAGTTGGGTTTTCCTAGAGTCTAAGAGTGAGTTAGGATCAACCTGGTCGAGGGAGGGAAGTCATGGGCTTCCCCAATGATCTGCAGGGATAGCATTTGGCTGTTAGTTCAGACACACGGCTGTAGTTGGTTGTCTTTCCCGCCGTGTTTATTCTGTACACACAGCTCTTCCAACACTTCTAACTGACCATTTCCACCAGAGGCCAGAGGAGAAGCAATCCTGTGTAGACTATGGAATGTTACCTTCCACATTTAGCTGTTTCAGCCCCTTTGATGCACATTCTGTGAATACAGTTTGAGTAAAATATGTCCACACCACCTGTCCATTTATTGTTTATGGCTCCTTTCACACTAAACAGAGAAAAATTCCTCATTCACACAGCAGTGAAGAGTTTACTGTGCAGCCTGTGTTCGCTAGCTCTCCGTTGCTGGGTTAGCACGTAATGGGGGTAGCGTAAAGCTCACAAGTCTTGAGTGCCATCCAGCTATCAGGTGGAGATGGCGTGGTGCCAGGAGTGTGAAGTGTGTCACACAGCATGGTATGGAAGCAGAGGGAGATAAACTCTGGAATTCCATTTGATTTCTCCTTTTTGTTCAATCCTGAACCCCAGTACAAGGAATATTGACCCTCACATCCCAGATGGATCGCCCCATCTCAGTGAAGCCTTAATGTAAACACCCTCCCAGAAGTGTGTCTGTTAGGTGAATCTGATTCCCCTCAAGTTGTCAATCAACATAACTATCACACAGCCCTTTGCCAAAAGCCAATTGACCTTTGGTGCAAAGTGCCTTCGAACGAATGTACTAAATACTGTTTTTTACAAGAGAGATAACTATGGAAACCAAATACTCTATCTGTATGTGTGTGCAATATAAATTCTATATAATCAACTTTTACTTCAGAAACTTCTAGAATTCCTCAATATACTATCCCTTACTATTCAACAATAATTATTGTACCTATTAAACACATGCTATTTGCGGTTGGTAATGCACTCCGACAAAAACTAGATTCCCCAAGAATATCTTTTTTTATTAATTTATTCATATTACATCTCAGTTGTTAGCCCATCCCTTGTATCCTCCCATTCCTTCCTTCCTCCCGCTTCCCCCCCTACTACCCTCCTCTATGTCTGTGACTTAGGGGGACCTCCTCCCCCTGTATATGCTCATAGGGTATCGAGTCTCTCTTTGGTGACCTATTATCCTTCCTCTGAGTGCCACCAGGTATCTCCATCCAAGGGACATGGTCAAATATTCCCCAAGAATATCTTGAAGCAAGGTTTGGGTGAATGTCCGAGGATGTACAAAGGAGTGTTGGTAAATACTGTGGGTGGAGCTTCTGCTCCGATCAGGCCACGCCCATCATTTTGCCTAGAGTGTTTTCTGCGGATTTGAAAACTCTATTATGAGCCCAGCATCCTTCTTGGTATCACTAATAAGACATATAAAAACTCAAGGAGATCCACATCTGATCTTTTCAGGATTCTCAACAAGCTAATCCTGTGAGCCTAGCTCAGACCTCGATCTCATCCTACTTTGGTTTTGTTTCAAACCTAGCCAACTTAGGGACTATGGACAGAAGCCAGTGCATAGACATGGTCTTGTCCTCAGCTTTCCTAACCATGCTAAGCTTCAGTCTGGTTTGATCTTGCACGGGTCTTGTGCGTTTTGTCACAACTGCTGTGAATTTCTATGTGCACCTGCCTTGCAATGCCAGAAGACACAGTTTTCTAACAGTCATCCACCGCCTCTGACTGTTGCACTTTTTCTACCCCGTTTTCTTCAAAGATCCCTGAACCTTGGGAGGAAGGAATTTGATATAGGTGCCATATTTAAGTCTGAGCATTCTGAAGTCTCCTATGTTTTGCAGAATGGCCCGTTGTGTGTCTCGGTTTTAATAATTATTCCGAATAGATGCTTCCCTAATGAAGGTTGAGAGATGCATTAATCTATGGGTAGAAGGATGTCATTAGAAGTTGGTTTAATACTATGTCACTTAATAGAATAACATTGGTAGGTTCTGCCCTAGGGCCTGTGACATGTCTAGCCCAAGGTCCTTAGCTAGAGAATGGCACCAGGTAAGTTTCATCTTGCAGAGCAGGAATTAAATCCAGTCATTAAAGTGGTCAGTTGTTCTTGTGACACTTGTGACAATGTTGCAGTAGCGGGCATGACTTGTGGGAGCAGTCATTACTGTAGCTCTCAGAGTAAAACTGATGATTATTTCCCTCCTTTTGGTAACATGGATAGCGTCTCCCCAATAGTCTTAAGGCCAGAAAGCCCTACAAAGCTTTTAGGTCGATATCAGCTGGATTTCTCCAGGTCCTGTGACTCAAATATGTCATGTCTTAGCAATAAGGTCTTCCCATCAAGTTCTGGAGGAACCAAGATTAGGTTAAGTTCTATTTGACCTTCTTTTATAGATTATAGAGACATAATTTAAAGACGTAATACTTATGTGTGTGTGTTGCTATTCCTGGCTTGTGTAACCATTTCCCCCAATTTTATTTGGGCCCCTACAAAGGTATCATATATATATATATATATATATATATATATATATATATATATATATATATATATGTATTTCTACTCTAATGTGAGGTATTATACCCATACAACTCAATTATAATACAAGGTTTACTTCCAATATCTTGAAAGTGGTGTTGCAGGCGATTTAGGATAATTAAGTAATACAAGCTAATTATTTTAACCATGGAGCCAGCTCCCCAACACTAAGGCATAAAACGTTAATTACAAAACTTCATTTTACTTTGTCTCATGCCTCTTCACTTTAGGAGTTATCATATTTCAGTTTCTATATTAAACAGTCAATATTTTCTAACCTGTACTTTGTGTTAACTTTTGTCATGTCATACCGGAAACCTTCTTTAAAAGCACAACCAAAACAGAACAAACCACCAACAAGAACACAAACCGCAAGCTAGCCTCCAATCAGTAACCCTGCACCTCAGCCTCCAAGTGCTGGGATTACAGATGTGCTTCCCCAAGCTCTGCTTGCAGTAACTTCTTAATCTCAGGAAATATATGTTTCAGCCTTCCTACTCTTTATGGTGCCTCCTGTCAGACAGAACGCTGTCCCAGGGATCAGCACAAACACAGGAGAGTCTAGAAAATCAACTGTGTCCTAGAGCCAAGTTCCTTTCAAAGCTCTGGGTTCTACTTACTAGCTGGGAGGCAGGGAACATTAATCCTGTTTGTCCACAAGTGTCATGAGGCTATAAAAATCACCACAGAAATACGAGCATGGTTTTACAAGAACTTACCATCGAACTGCAAACTGTCATTCTCCCTGGAGTTTTCCTGTTTAGAATCTGCATTCTTTGCCATTGTCCCTGCTCTCAGAGTGACAGCAGTGTTGGGATCCCAGGCATGAAAATACCAAGTCCATGGCTTATGGCTTACTTTCTGACTTCAAATACAATCACCGTTGATGTCTTCTTTAGATTGGCTCCAGCTTGTGTAGACAGACCAATAAATAGTTTATTCATTCGGAATCCTTCCTCTGGGACTCTCCTTTTGAACGGCAGCCTAACATCTCATTTCAAAGTGGGCGAGGAAAACATCATCTCTCGAAACACACTGCATTTTTTATGTACAGCTTAGAAACACCGCACCTGGTGCCAGAGAAACACATCTGTTTGTGCAACTGTCCAAACTTAGTCAAGCTCTGATACCCAGCGAGCGCTTCATGGAAACAGGATCCACCTGATGTTACCTACTGTCTCTAGGACTTAAGAACCACAGCCACAAACACTCTGGTCATGCTGCCTTCTTGATTCCCCCCATGCTACCCTGTTGACCCCCAACTCCTCCATTAGTGCCCAATAAATGTAGATTGAAAAATATTTATACTTACAAAGCAGTAATTGTTGCTTTGGTCTGATAAGTCACAGTTACAGAGTGAGGCCAGGTACATAGGGGAAAGTCTAGGCAGCAATAAACTTGCACACATTTTTTTTTCTGCTGCCGCCTCAGACGGAGGCAGAAGTAAGCTCTTCTGATTATTTGGTTCAAGTTTAAAAGTACAGTTTTTCTCAGCCGTGTTAGAAGCCAGAGCTGAGTGCATGTCATCGAATCCAGAAACGAGAGCAGTGCTTGTATTTTTTGATCAAGAATGAAGAAAGAGGAAGGTCTCTGGAGTGGGATTCAGTTGTTTAAAAAAAGAAAGAAAAATAGAAGGATTTTTTTTTGAGTGTTAGAAGCACTATAGCAGCTGTCGGTAATGCCTTAAGCGAAACAAAATACTGGCCTTTGGCCTTAGGACAGAGGCTGCAGCTGCCGCTGCTGCCGCCATGTCAGCCACAGCGCATGCTCACTAGATATTTTCTTTCCAATTGAGGGAAGACATAAATTGACTTGGCTTCTCTATGCTCTCTTTGACGTCTTCAATTATGAGCCCTCTAACCAATGATCTTTTCACTGTTCTCAAAATAAGATCTGGGCTGCTTAGCTACCTGTAGTCGGACAAATTCCTTGGCTATTATTAAACGTGTACACTCATGGTACAGGACAAGTACTATGAATAAGATAGGAAAGATCCGTGCCGGCATCTGCGCTCCCTCACACATCCCGGGGCTCAGCTTCAGAGCCTACAGCATACATTTCGTATTAGGCTGGCTGCGCCCTCTCTCTGAGGCAAGCGTAGCAGTGCCCGAGCCCTCCATTAAAGGCCCTCCCATGTGCTAGTTCCTGTTTGGACGTTTCTATCAGATGGAACGTTCTTGAAGAAAGATTAAATAAATATGTCTTGAACAGCTTTGTGCCAATCAAGGGCAGCATTCAGTCATGATGTTTTAAATGTCCAGGCCAAAACAGGTAGATGTCTTTATAGTGTCACCCGGAAGTCCTGCCTCTTTCTTTCCCTTGTCCATCTCTGTTTTCCACATGAGTTTCCATCTTTCTTTCTTTCTTTCTTTCTTTCTTTCTTTCTTTCTTTCTCTCTCTCTCTCTCTCTCTCTCTCTCTCTCTCTCTCTCCCTCTCTCTCTCTCTCTCTCTCTCTCTCTCTCTCTCTCTCCTTCCTTCTTTCCTTTCTTCCTTTTCCCCCCAAGTTTTTGAGGTAGGCTGTCCTGGGACTCCTTGCTCTGTGGACCAGGCTGGCTCAGAACTCATAGATTTGCCTGCCTCTGCCTCCCAAGTGCTGGGATTTAAGGGCATGCACCACCACCTGGCTGAATCTCCATTTTTCAGCAGTCTGTTCTGAAGTTTCTGCAGCATCCTCTGCAGTGGCTCCGGCTACACATGGAAAGCAAGTGCATCAATCCCAGTCAGCAGAACAGGGCACAGAAGACAGACAAGGTTCACAGACCCCCTGAGCTGTGTCCCTTCAACTGTGCAGGTGCTCAGGGCATACACTGGAGAGATGCCCGTTTATTTAACTATATATGTGTGTTGGGAGGTGGGTTTCTAAATTTTAATTCAGATAATGTGTGCTCCTCATCTAAGCTGTAAAGAAAAAAAAAACAGGAAATTATTAGCTTCTCAAATCTAATTGTTTTTACAGAAAGTGAACTCTGAATGCTCAGAGAGAGGTCCTTCCTTCCTTCCTTCCCTCCTTCCTCCCTTCCTTTTCCTTTCTTTCAGATATATTTGCACTAGCAATTTTTTCCTTTTTTACTTATTATTTGAGAATTTTGTACACTACATTCAAATCATATTCTCTCTCCTCTCCCAACTCCTCCCACATCCCCCTCCCCCCTCCCCCCTCCCCCCTCCCCCCTCCCTCCTCCCCCCTCCCCCCGCACTTACCCATACAATCTTATGTTGTTTTTCTCTCTTAAGAAATCAAACCAAATCAAAACTGAGACAAACCACAAAAGAACAGAGAATCCAATCTGTGATGGTCAACTACTCCTGAGCATGGGGCCTGCCCTGGAGTGTGATTTATATCCTTGGTGTCACTTACATCGAAGAAGAAAACTGACTTTTCCTCTCCTGGCTGCTTATCAATTGCAAATAGCTTCTTAGCTAGAAAGCTAGGAGTGCATTTCATTTTAATTAAAGCTCCCTAGTGAATTGCATGTGCTCGCACGCACGCACATACACACACACACACACACACACACACACACACACACACACACAGAGGCATGCATGAACACGAATCACCATTTGCCCAGAGTTCTGTTGTTCTGTTGTTAGAATTCCTGATCTAACAATCTCATTTGTTATTATAGGAGGAGACATTTCGCCTCTGGGATAATTGCTTGCACCAGCCTAATTCACAGAGACTGACAAATAAACAAGAATATGGGCTTAGTAATCTCAGTAACTTGCCAGGTAACTGGAACATCTCAACTATAACAACTAGCTCTTTCTATGACACCACATGGGAAGATGAGGTCAAATCAGAGAGAGGGACACTGACTAAGCCTGAGAGAAGATCCATGGCAGTTAGACGGGGCAGTTGCCATGCTTAGCTCTCAGACCATGGCAGATAGACAGGGGCACTCTGCAGTGCTTACCTTTTCTGTTTATCATATGTACCTTGTTGGGATCCAATCCTACCCAAAAGGCTGTCAGTCAGTCTACTAGGCACAAATTCAGGACACACCCAGTCTAGAAGACATTTGCTCTCCAACTGCTGGTTCTCTCCACTGCGTTTTACCATACCATGCCTTCCTAGCAATAACTTATTTATTTAGTGATCTCCACTAACTCTGTTAGTGGGTGGCAGTCCAAATGCTTGCTATCTGTGGATTCAATCAGGCAACGTGTCAGAGAAGTCAGTCTAAGCACAACGGCAGCTTGTGTTTAAGAAACTTCTTAGCAAATGGTCAGTCTCCTCAAAGCCAATATGGGGAAGTACAAGATGCTTTTTTGGATGTCTCCTCTAGGAAACTCTCACAGGAGTTCGGTATAATAGTCAAGTGAAACAAGTCAAATGGGGGTTTTCATGTTTGGAAGGATGAAACTAATATGTAAAAGGTGATCATTTCAAGCATAAAATTACAAGAACAGCAAGGGTAACTTTACCTGATCTACTCTTGGCTCAAAGTCACCAGTTGTTATGTTCTTGTCCCACCGGCTCTGCCATTCCATCTGTGCCTGTATCCCTGGCTCCCTCACCTTGCTGTTCCTATGAACAGAAGCGTTTCTTACAGTGACACAAGCAGGAAGCTGAATGATGACACTATGCTATTGTGTAACCAACAACCCATTTCAGTACTAATGATCTCACTACATTATTTTTCTTCTGCTTCAGAGCCGACACGGTATCATACACGGGGCTCGGCTTTGGTTCTGTTCAGCCATCCTTGACTGCTGAATGATGAAGTGGCTTTGTCGTCTTTAACCTTGGTGTTTTTGAGAAGTGGAGAGTTACTGGTTCATAGATCATCCCATAGATTTGCCTTTATTTCTGACTTTGCTGCTTTCTCCTCTTCCTGACGTATTTTCTTGCCTTTTAAACTCACATTATGTGATGCCAGTGACGTGGAACCATTGGAAACCATGTGTTCGGTATGTAAGGGTAGAGTCTTCTAGGCGTCTTCACTGCTAAGTGTGTGCTTGTTTGCTCCCCTGTTGATGACTGGCAACTCTTTTAGAGAGAATTTATTAGGTAATGCATGGAACCTCTCTGTACCGTCAATTTCTATTTTACAGCTACCCATAACTTGTGTTAGAAGAAATGCAGTGTTAGCATTGGCTAACAGGATCATTGTTAGCCTGCTGACAAATGAATAAATGGAAAACCCAGAATAAGGGGTTCTAGTCCCATCTGACTGGCATTGTTATGAAGGAGGGACATGAGGACACAGAAACTCTTCTAGAATGAGTCATCTGCAAGCCAGTGAACACCAAAGGCTGTCATCTAGAAGCTGGAAAAGATAATACTAAGGCCTGACCTACACATTGATTTTATACCTTCAAAGTCTAAGGCTGTAGAGAACAGTCTCTATTACTTCATGCCCCCCAGCGAGTAGTCATTTGTGGTAGCAACTCCAGGGGACCAATGTAATCACTTCTGATGTGACATGAAGATCATTGGGGTCAATTGTAGAAGCAGGAGATGATGGCTGCACAGACTGAGACAGTAGAAATGTTTATATGAGACATAGACAGACTCTGGGTACATTTTGTGCAGAGATGACTGTATTGGCATTGGGTTTGACAGCCTAAGCCAGAGACCATCTTCAGAGTTAAAGGGATGAGGCGTATTGACACTGGGACAACAGGCACAATCTAGCATATGTAATCAATATACTGAGAATCTGACTGTGAAATATGAACACTAGAAGATGCCACAACGGTGTCCCTAGTAGGATTAATGAATGACAATATAGAAATGACAGGACTAGCAACTTACAGGAAAAGAAATCACAAAGTCAGTGTGGAGGTTTCTAAAATTTGAAGAGTCAGTTGACACACAGGGGAGATTTGAATGAACAGTTAGCTGAGCATGCCAGATTTCTGAGGAAAGTATTTGCTGTTGACATATAACTTGGATAGTCATATCATGATATTGAAAATTCCAGGTCAAATCTATAGGAACCCAAATAATAAACAAATGAGAGGGTTATGATACTGTCCAAATATGGAGCAAAGACAGCTGTGTGCATGTGTACACAACACATATACCCATGTATATATGCATACATGTGTATTAATATGCATATGTATGTATATAAGTATATATATGATATATACTTATACATATATGCATACATAAGTTTTTGTGTTGTGTCTCTACCCCAGCAGCTAGGATGTAAACCATCTCAGGATGACAAAGGTGTGTAAAATGGTGTCAGTATGTCTGATGGAGGAAATCTATCTTGAACAGAAAAGCTGAAGAACGGCCAATGAGGCAAAGATGGGGTCCAGGGGGACTAAATATGAGATCCCCTCACGTGCTGGCTGTGGTCCGTGTCCACTGCCCTTCTGGCCTCCTCTCCCTGCAACACATCAGAACTGCTCAGCCTGGCACTGTCAGAGCTCAGGTCTTCTCTCCTACTCTGCCTTCCCATCTGTCTCTCCAGCTCGCTGAATCATGCTGATTCTATCTTACGTAGATCTCAAGTCACTTCTGGTTGATCCTAAACAGAAAGGCAGCATGGTCCCCCAAGCTATGCCCATCCTTAACTGACTCTTTTTGATGAATATAAACCCCATTGAAAAGAAATTAAAACTGTAATACGGTAACAGCAGAGAAGCTATGACTTCAGCTGCTTAAAAATGTTCTTAACACTTCCAATTGGTATACCAGGTATACCAGGTATCCAAGTGGTGCACAGACAAGCATGCAACCAACACACACACACACGCGCGCGCGCACACACACACACTAAAATAACTCTGAAAACAAAAGGTTGGGTTACACCTCAGTGATGGGTCTTCTGTTTAGCACACACAGTACCAAACTCAGCACCCAGCAGCAGTAGGAAAGGAAGGATGGGAGGAAAACAATTGCAGAAAAGACAGAAAACGAAAAGGTTTTATTTAAAATTATCTAATAAAACCATTTAAAGTGTTCTCTCTTTTTTGTAATAGTTTAATAAGCCACATTCAGGGGGCTGGGGAGGTGGCTCACCTCTTAAGAGCTCTTGTTGCTCTTGTAGAGGCCCTGGGTTCAGTTCCCAGCATGCACAGCTCCAGCTCCAGGGTGTCTGACGCCCTCCTCCAGCCTCTGTGGGCAATGCGTGTTCACGGCACACACTCGTAAGTTCTGGCTGCTCGCAAACACATACACATTAAGTAAAGATAGATAAATCTTTTAAAAATATTTTGTCATATTTATCAAGTTAATCATGGAAATACACACACACACACACACACACACACACACACACACACACACGCACATTTGGCCTCTTACATTTTTATCGAGTTAAAATTTCACACGACAAAAATCTGTCTGAGATCTGCTATAGTGGATACATGCTCTGGATATCTAGCGGCTGTCGTCTCACTTGCTCTAATCCAAGAAGGATTGGGTATTTATAGGCACAATAAATTTGTTGAAGGAATAGATACATTAGGCTGAATAAATTTGCACTATAAATACTGTGAAGAGAAGAGTCAGCTGACGGATAACTTAGTAACACGTTTAGTCGTTACCCTGTGAGCCTTTGTTGAACATGATGCGTCAGAGGGGGCGGGGAGTGTATTAGTGTAGTTAGAATTCTATTTCTAACTGACTGGTAGCAAAGGGTTTCTTGCCATTTGCTGGATTATTTTGCCACTGTTAGGAATGTCTTGTGAGAGTCATCTCTCACTTTATTGTCTTCCTCCACTCACCAATGGCTCATTTCTGTTACTCGTGTCCCCTACGGGCAGCAGGAACTCCCTAAGGACACAGAGCTCCCCTGTCACTTCCCTGACTTTTCACTGTGAGTTTCTTTGAAGGAAGCTTTGATCATTGTATCAAGGGTTTGTACTTTTCCAAAGAGTGCAGTTCTCTAGCTGAGATTGTCCATCAGGGGCCTAGAGCATAAAAGATGGTTCCATCGTAAAGGAGCATGCAGGTTTAGCATGCCATGTTTGTCTCTGTAGCCTTCTCCTCTGAACTTGACACAGCCTGTAGCATCTAACGGAGCCTTACTTGAAGAGTCCCCTCAGTCAGATTGACTTGTGGTAGTAGCCTTCATCATTGAAGTAGGAGGGCCCCACTGCCTGTGGGTGACAGCATCCCTTGGCACATGGTCCCGGGATATACAGGAAAGTTAGCTGAGTGTAACCCTGTGGGTAAGCCAAGGAGAACCAGTTCCACCAGTTCAATTCCTGTCTTGAGTCCCTGTTCTCATTTTTCTCAGGGACACAGTGTGGCCTAGGAGTGAAACTCAGATGAACCCTTTCCTCTCCAGGTGGTCAGAGTGCTTTGTCATAGCAACAAAATGGCACGAGAGCAATGTTTTATTACGCTCCTCAGTTGTGACTAATTATAGCTACTTCCTTCCTAAAGGTATCAGCTAACTAAAGCAGGATAGTGCAATGACCTCACATCTCTAGCCACACATGGTCCTGTGAAACTTCTTTTTTTTTAAATTTATTTATTCATTTTCTATCCTGGTGGTAGCCCTATCCCTCCTTACCTCCCAGTCCCACCCTCTCTCCCTCTTCCACATTCCCCTCCCCTTTCTCATCCACCCCAGCTCATCAAATCCTATCAGGACTGAGTGTCTCCTCTCCTCCTGTGGCTTGGGAAGGCAGTCCTGCCAGGGGGAAAGGATTGAAAAGCTGGCAAGAGAGTCCATGTCAGAGAGAGCCCCTGCTCCCCTTGCTAGGGGACCCACATGAATCCTGAGCTGGCCCTTAGCTACATTTTGTATGGGACGAACATCTAGTTGACGTGAGGTGCTTGGTTGGTGCTTTGGTCTCTGCAGGCTCCTCAGAGCCCTAGTTAGGTGTCTCTGCTCATCTTCTTGTAAAGCTCCTGTTACCTCCAGGTCCTTTTATCCTTCCCCTCACTTTTTCTCGAGGCTCCCTGTGCAGCGCCCAGTGTTTGGCTGTGAGTCTCAGAGTCTCTCCTGACATTATTGAGGCTACTCTGCTACGCTTGCAGACAGGAGTGAAGCAGAGCTGTCCTCTGAGAGGCTTCGCTCAATACCACCTTGAAACAGATGCTGAGACTCACAGCCAAACATTGTGAAAGCTCTTAATCTTAGAGAGTTGAGTCTGCATCACAGGATGCAAAGGCTCTGTGAGGAGAACGTATCTGTAGAAGGCAGAGGACAGAGGGGAATAAAGAGAAAGACAGACAGAAAAAGGGAACACAAGTTTTACCTCTTTCTTCATAGAAGATTTTTCCCTGTTTTACCTCAACATACATTAATTATACATAGTAATGAGTTTCATTGACATTTTAATATATGGACGTAATATATTTTGATTGTATTTATCGATATTAACTCTCTTTTTATTTAAATATTTTAACAATTTTATAGATGAGGACTATATTTACATTATTTTTTTATCTCTCTAACTCCTGCCTTGCTTCCTTTCATGATTCCCATTTGAATTCATGACCTCTTACTCTTTAATTGCTACTGTTCACACACAGACACACACACACACACACACACACACACACACACACACACACACACACTACTGAGTCAGTTTGGCATTGTTCTTGCTCGTGTCTTTAGAGCTGAGCACTTGGTATTAAATAGCCAATTAAAAGGTTCCTCCATGGGAAAGCTTGAGTCTTCTTTTCTCAGAAGCCAGTCAGAGAACCCCCAAAGCTCTTCATCAAGAGGAAGGGCCTTGTGAGATTTCATGGGTGCCATTTCCTGTCTTGTCTAGAAGACATCGTCTCACAGAAGACTTTCTAGTCTTCTGGTTCTTGTTCTTTCAGTCCTTTTTCCTGATGCTCCCCAGCCTTTAGGTGCAGTGGTTACATTGTAGATGTGCCCGTTGAAGTCAGGCACCACACAGTCAGTTATTTTCTGCATTTTACCAATGTGGATTTCTGTAAGAGACCCCATCTGCTACAGAGGGATTGTTCTTCGTTTAGGGGTGAGAACTACTCTTGGCCGGGCCGGTAGGCTGGCTGCATGGCCAAAGCTACACCATTTGGTGTTGTAAGGAGGTACACGTGGAAACACGGACATGCGAGGAAGAGTCCACGTGGCCTGTCTTGTTCCACTCCGCTATGCCTCATGCTTCCTTCCCACAAACACCAGTACACGTTTCTACTTCTTCCTCTTCTGTGTTTGTTTTTATTCCTTCTTTTTGTCCTTCCCTCTTTTCTTTTCTTTCTTTCTTTCTTTCTAAACTTTATGAGTTTCAATTGGCTTGCCTGCAGGATCGTGCACAAGGGTCTTTTAGAGGAGTTATCTTACCCAACCAATCACTACAGCGCTGAGGAAAACTATGTCTCGCCTATTTTATGATGAACCCAAGTAATATTAATCAGAGGGTCCTACAAGAAAAAGTGTACAAATGTACTGTAATTTATTAATGTGAGTTTTACTCATTGTAAGGAAATGAAAACCGCAAGGTTCTCTGGCAGTCAAATACATACCAAGTTTCACTGGGCTGCGAAATGATGTGTGAATGGGGTGGTTAAATGTAAAGGAGAAGGGACCAATAGGATACGGCTTCATTCGCACAGATCATTTAAGCGGATTTCTCTCAGCTTCACTCACCCTCCTTGATGAGAGAGTGATACTTTTTTTGTGGTGTAGAGCCTCATCTTCTGTAGGGAACTTCCTCTGTTTTTAAGACACAGTACGTAGGTAACCTTGACCTTCTGCTTAAGAAGTGACTTAAAATTGAAAGTATCACAGTAGCATATTTCAAGTATTAAATATTCTTAAACCCTTAAAAACTAGCGCTCATATACATTATATATTATATGTCATATACATGTATAAAAATCATGTCACTGTGATATTAATAAAATTCATATTAATATTAACATATGCATGAATATGTTATGTGAATGATGCTGAGTTTATAGTAATGAACTTGTAATAAACTAATATTAAGCAATTTCAATGGTAGTTTTATTTAAGTATGTGGGAGGAATTATAAAGTGTCACAAAGTTATGTACGTATACCACAACAGCTGAGGAAACAGATAGGAGGAGGTCTGAGGCCCACTGGCCAGCTAGCCAAGCCAAACCAGTTGGCTATAGGTTCATTAAGAGTTTTTAATCTCAAAAAATAAAGTTGAGAGTGATGGAGGAATATACCCAACATCAATGTCTGCCTCCCATACACGTGTGTACATACATGCATGTGAGACGAGGCTGAAGCAAAAGTGCATGTTTATCAAGCTGTCATGCTGTATAATGTACGAACATTAATGAAGAGTTGTGAAATGTGTGCTTGTATAATCAGATGGCAAAGCATGGCATGCTAATGATATATGTAATGTTTTATGTGTATGCATGTGCACATACATGCAGCACACATGTGTAGGTCCTTGAGGAGGCCAAAAAGACAGTGCTGGCTGTAGGTTCTAGGAACCAAACCCTCATCTTCTGCAAAAGCATCATGAGCTCTTAAGGATAGGATTAAATTTTGCTATGTCTCTCTCACGGCCAGTTCCTATCAAGCAAGGAGGCATAACTAGATGTGATGTCTTAATTTGCTTTTAAAATATTTTGAGTCTAATATTTTCTGGCTTACAAATATGAGATATATGGTTATATAGGAGACACATCTTATTTCCTGCAGCTAGATTTAAGACTGGTTTGGCAATGTCTATTCATTTATGAAAACTGAATAATTTAAATTCCTCTTATTGGTTTTGAAGTTTCTACATAAATATCCCTTTTTTTCACTTTTGGATAATTTCCTATTTAAAAGACTGATACAAGAGTATTAGGCTCTTATCCTTAAGATTAAAAAAATACATTAATTTAGTAAAATATTTAGGTTTTGTTTTTAATAAATCAAGTTTGGAAACTGTGAAAGGCAAATAAACTCTGGGCTACATTTTCTACCCACAATAACTGTTGATATATCACATGCATACAAATGTGCATGGTAAATTTATTTCTTATTCTGTTTTATTTCTATTTATTACTTATTTATTTATTCATTCAGAGATGAATCGTTCAACACTCATAACAGCTTTGCTCTGGAGGAGTCAGTTTTTAGGGGTGACTTTAGGCTACAAACAACAAGGAAATGGAAGCTATGCAAATGGAAGAGAGTAGAAAGGTTGAAAGCCTACATGCTTTCACCCTATTCTCCTCCACTAGGTATAAGACCAAAGGGGAACTCATTCCCCACTATGTGGTCATAAGCAATCAAGTCTCATCTTGGTAGCCAGCTTATTCTTTCTTTGAGTGCCATCAGGCCTCCCCACCAAGGAAAGGTGGTCAAATATGGGGCACCAGAGTTCATGTTAGTCAGTAACTGCTCTCCACATAACTGTGGAGAATGTCCTGTCCATTGGGTAGATCAGAGTAGGGGTCCGATGTTTACTACTTGTATTGTCCTTGGTGCAATACAAGTGCAATAGTTTGAGCAGATCTCCCTGTGCCCTAATCCACTCATCATGATGTTCTTCTTGTAGGTTTCTAGGATCCTCTGGGTCCTTCTATTTCCCCATCTCCTATATTTCTCTTACCTAGAGTCTCAGTAGGATGTTCTCACATCTATTCCAATCTCCTGGTAATTGAAGACTTTCTCGGGGCATGCCTTTTGGGCTAGTGCCCAATATTTTAAAGACATTGAAAGATCAATTCTCAACTTCATATGGAAGAAAACCAGAATAGCAAAAACAGTCCTATACAATAAAAAAATCCTCTGGAGGAATACCCATACCTGATCTCAAGCTGTACTATAGAGCAACAGTAATTAAAACAGCATGATACTGGCACAGCAACAGGCTGGTTGATCAATGGAATCGAATTGGAGACCCAGAAATGAATCCACACATATATGGTCACTTGATTTTTGACAAAGAAGCCAAATCTATTCAATGGGAAAAGGATAGCATCTTCAACAAATAATGCTGGTCTAACTGGATGTCTACATGTAGAAAAATGCAGGTGGACCCATATATGTTACCGTGCACAAAACTCAGACCCAAGTGGTTTAAAGACCTCAACATAAAACCAGAGACACTAAATCAGTTAGAAGAAAAAGTGGGAAAGAGCCTGGAATACACTGGCACAGGATACAACTTCCTGAACAGGAGACCAGGGCAACTCTTATACGAGAAATCATTTAATTGGGGGCTGGTGTACAGTCTCAGAGGTTTAGCTCATGACCATTATGGCAAAGAACATGGCAGGTGCTGGAATAGTAGCTGAGAGCTATATCCTGATCAGTAGGCAGAGAGAGAGAGAGAGAGAGAGAGAGAGAGAGAGAGAGAGAGAGAGAGAGAGAGAGAGAGAGACTCTGGGTGTGGCATTGGCTTTTGAAACCTTAAAACGCAGTTGCAGTGACATGCTTTCCCCAAAAAGGCCACATCTCCTAAACCATCTACTTCTTTTAAATATATGAACCCATGGGAACCATTTTTATCAGAACCACCCAAAACAACATTTGTTATTAATTGTTGATGCATTTCTCCAGCTCCTAGCTGTCTTTAAAATTGAGATTTATTTATTTGTTTATTTCTTTTTTCCTTTACTATCTATGGATGTTTTGCTTGCATATATGTCTATGTCCCATGTGCATACAATGCACACAGAGACTAGGAGAGGATATCAGTTCCCTTGGATTTGAGTTAGTTGTTAGCTACCTTGTGGGTGCTGGGAAGTGAACCTATATCCTTTGAGTGAGCAGAGTTCCTAACTGTTGAGACATCACTTCAGTCCCCTTAATGGTCTTATTGCTATGACAAATGTCCAACAAAAGCAACTTCTGGAAGGAAGGGCTTACGCTAGCTCACAATTCAAGGATACCACCCATCATGGTGGAGGTGGCAGCATCAGCGGCATCAGCGGCATCAGGGGCATGAGGAGGCTTGTTTCCTTGTGTCTCCAGCCAAGCAGCAGAGAGAGACAAAGGCTGTTGCTCAGTTCACTTCTCTCCTGTATTCTGTCCAGGTTCCCAGCCTATGGAGCGGTGCCACTCACATAGGTCAACCCAAGTTAACCTAATCTGGACACTCTTGTGCAGTTGTGCCCAGGGGCTTATTTCTACAGTGTTTCTAAATCCCAACAGATTTTCAACCAAGATCAGCCCTTTTATACTGTGGTTTTATACTGTGGTTCTTCCTAGGTATAAACTTTGAATACCCTCAGGCCTTAACAGGCAGTATCTTTAGGGCAAAGTATGATAGCAACGGGGTGATTTCCTGACTGTGAGTTAAAAAGTAAAACAGATTCTCTTGTGATTGCTAGAGGAGTCTTCATGAAAGTTTTATGGCCTGACATTCCTGCCTCTAAAACTAAGGAGATATTTCTGACTCCAACTCAATGCTGCGATAGTGCTACCATAAAGCCAATGTGGCTGGAATTTTGACAAAAATGATTAGATGGGCAGCTGCTAAATGAGAAATTTGGGAACTACCAATCTCATCTTTCCTTCTGTTCCATGTCATCATTTCTTTCTGGACAATATTGAATCATAAGACATTTCATCATTAAATCATTTATTCACTCACGCCATATCCAACATATGTTAAATGAATAAGCAATGTATTTAGACATTAATATGTTCAGCAACTATCCATAGGTCATTATTATGTGTCAGAGAAAGCTATTTTCCAGTACTGAGTTTCATTTACTATATTGTGGTTATGTACACATCTATGATCAGGAGTGAATGTCATGCTAATTCTCTTGGGGATGGTCCAATATTGATATGTATATGGGTATCACTAATTGGATCCAGACAGTTATAACAACAAATAAAGGTGAACATGAGTTAAGATGGAACTGGGTAGAGGAATGATAGATAGATATGAGCAAAATATTGTATAGATATGAAATTGTCAAAGAGTAAATAAAGATACCATCTTTAGAAAAAGACTAATCAAGTTAGAGGCAGGAAAGCAGAAAATATTTATTAAAGTGAAACTTTCAAGGTACCGTGTGAAAACACAAGGACCAAAGATAAGCAGAGATACATCTCGTTCTAGTTCACTTTTCTATTGCTGTGATAAACCACTCTGATAAAAAGCAACTTAAGAGGAAAGGATTTAATTCATTATTATAATTCAAGGCCACAGTCAAACATTTAGGGAAGCTGGGGAAAGGACTCAAGTAAGAATTGAAGCAGGAGCCACAGAGGAATGTTGTGTTCTCTCTCTCTCTCTCTTTCTCTCTCTCTCTCTCTCTCTCTCTCTCTCTCTCTCTCTCTCTCTCTCTCTCTCTCTTTCTCTCTCTCCTGGATTGCTAAATTGCTAAGCTAGCTTTCCTATACATACCACACCAAACCGTATAAGGAATAATGTCCATGAACTTGGAACAGAATTAAATGTGAAGATCAAGACCAAGGTCAAAGGGTAAAATGCGATGTATGCTGCATTCTCTTGCACTGAAGAGAATGCATGTAAATATTCATCACAGAATCACAGAATGACAGTGAAGACGGGGCAGTGATAATATACAAGATCGTTCCTGAAATTGAGGCTATTAACTATCAAGCAGATAATCCTTACTTACCTAGAAGTGGCAAGAAAATAGATACAATTGGACTAAGATAAAGGTATTTATTCCTACGCTTATATTTCATGGTAAAAATTCCTCCAAGTGTGATGTGTAAAGAAATGAATAGAATCTGATTGGAACAGAAAATTGGCCATGGTTTGGGAATGTGAAGATAATGGGTTTTATCGTAAATAATGTAATTTCAAAATTTTCAAAGAGCATATTTATTTCATGCGTCATCTATCATCTCCACTACCTGCCCCAACATTAGGGTATCTTTTTAATAAAACATATATACTTAGGAGAGTATATTACTTAGGAGAGTAATTGACTTTGTTTCAAAGGGAAGTACTTTATGCCATTAAGAAAGGCACTCAACGACGACAACAACCTTTTATTACTTCTGATTGAAATAATAACAAAGAACTTTACAAGTAGGAAGTCTGTGCTTAGACTGAAGATGGGGAGGAAGGCAAGCAGCCTGTTGATGTCTGCTATAATGTGACAGGGTGGGGAAGCAGACGTAGGTAGGGAGCAATTTCCTCTAACAGCACCAATTCATTCCTTGAATCTATAGATACAGAAAATTGTCATATAATAATTAACTAAATAAGCAGTGGGAGGAACTGAAATTCCCACTAAGGTAATAGCTTCAGCACAGAGCTGGGACAAAACTGTCAGTATGAGACATAACTGCCAGGATAATTAGCCTTTCCGGGGACTCACCTAGGCCACCCATCTGCTGGCTCTTCTAAGGATTGGACCATGAGAGCTAACAAACCTCTTCTTATTCAAAGCATGAACAGTTTCTTATCCCATGTTTGTGATTTAACGTGCATTTTAGGATAACTAATTCAGTAGAATTACCTGGTGCGTCTGAGTCATTTAGAGACAGTGGAGAGAGGAGTTGGCAAGGTTTTGAGCCTGAGGTGACCCCCTTCATACAAACGCCTGAAGGATCTCATAGGGCCCCATCCACTCAGTGTCTGGAAATCATAAAAACTAAGAGTTTTCCCAGAGCATGAGTGGGGTTTCAATGCTGACACAAAGATGGTGGATTAATACTGCATTTATTTCACTTTCCCCATCTTTTGTATCATGAACTATAAAGCTCCTCAGATTCATGTCTTTGAGAATATAGTTATCAAGTTTGGTGTCATTTGAGTTGTCTTTTAATGCCGACCTGTTTACTTGTAAATGCCCATTCTTGAACTTCCTTCTCTCCCCAGGACACAACAGTTTGTTTTAAAGCGTTTGTTGTTTGTTTGTTTGTTTGTTTGTTTGTTTGCTGTGTGTGTCTAGAACATTGTGTAGCAAAGGTAAAGATGAGTTTTTGAAGAACAGCAAGAATGATTTAGGAAGAATTTTGAAGCCACAGCTCATATTATAAATGGTTGACTGTTTATAGCCACCTGGCATGACAACACAAGCAGTTGGCACCGTAGGAACACCTAGTCAATCCTCTCATGGCCACTAAGCCATGACGTGTGTGTCACCAGGGAAAAGGGAAAGCTACAGGGGTATGCATAAGCACCACATGGAAATAGAAATGTCACACCCTGTCTATATAACTAAGCACAGGTCATGCTGACTCCACAGTCTGAGCTCCTGAAGCAAGCATTGAAGACTCTTTCTGGGTGGCTCATGACTACCAGTCTGCCTCTGGAAAGTGTTGAGGATTTGACACAGTTCCTGAGATACATAGCTGTTTCTTTGTGCCAACTGCTTTCCTTCGCCAAGAAGGAAGGCAGGACACAGGCTGATGGGACATGAAAGGACTGCAGCCTCCTCTGATCCGTAGCTGTTGACTGGCATTCTGGTCCCAAGCCTCTAGTCCCAAGTTGGCTCAAGGTCCTCCATACACAAAAGTAACAGACAAGGACTGGGATGGCTATATCATCCCAAAGACAATCACTGTGAAGTCTCTTTACTGTGAAAACTCTCTGTGGAAGTCAAATGATTTGACTTCAAAGTGTTTCATGATAAGACTATCCATTCTGAGAACGCTGTCTTTATCAGGCTTTTCTCCCAGGGGGCTTTGCCTTGTGCTGTGTGGGGTACCTCAAGTGGAAGATTCAAGAACCCAACAACTGCTGTAATGAACATTTACACTCAACAAGGGAATCTTTTTTCCCCCACAGCAGAATAACTTAGAAAAAGGTTGATTGAAAATTGGACTCAAAGTTAACACTTCAAACGCATATCCATAATGGTCTACTTTATTCAGTCAATCCTGACTCTTAATATCTGTCACCTACCAAAATGGCATCAAGATATGAATAGATCAATGGAGTGGCCTACTGATGAAACATGACCCTCATGAACTGGTCACTTTCTGAAAGTCTTGCTAGACTTTAGACCACAGCACTATCCGCCTCTGACCCCCATCGTCTAATGTCTGATGATGCAAACTGCATTTAGTCCAATTCCAGGACTGAAACATCTTAAGAAGTCTGGCACTGACCAAAATATCCTGTGGAATTTGAGGCAACTATTATCTGTGAGCTCTTGTGAAATCGAGGATAAAATTACATGCTTCCTCTATGTGCTGAAGGAACATGGTACACACGATTTCCATTTTAGAAAGGAACAAGCATAGAAAGAAGGGATGGGAGCAAAGACTAAGATCCCCAACAAAACCCAGATAAAATCCTGTATCTCCTTGTGTGAAAGCAAGTTACACAGTGACTCAGTAACTCCACGGGATTCAGGCATCCCTCACCACCTGTATACAGACTATGCAGCCATTCACTGGGCTGACTATGCTCATTGTGGTGGTCTCCTTTGGCAGACAGTCCATGTTCCTCTCAGGGCTAGTATTCAGAGCTCTTCATCAGAATTTTGGTCTTTTGTTCTCACACTTTAAAACATGGACCACTTCGTGAGTTTGCATGCTAATCTCAGTATCTTTCCAATTTCAGTGTATGTGGTGATCATGTGATCATTGTAAAATGAATCTAGTAATTCAACAAAAGCTAAGCTTCCCAGCAGATTCCTCTAAAAGAGGCCTTGAGTTTTTCCAAATTAACTTACATTTTATACACTTGGACCTGGAGTGAATAGGATTAGTTCAGTTCTTTTATTTTTATTTTTTTAAATTTTTACCAAATATTTTTACATACCATTTATACTATTTCACATATAAATAATAAACTACGAACAACAAGAAGAACCATGAAAGAATCAGGAATTATACAAATGTTACATTCATAGTGTTTTGGCTATTTGTAAATGACAGCCTTCAAGAAAACATCTTTTCTATCTTGGCAAGTCTAAAATTCTGAATGTAAATCAGCATCTATCATAGCTCATCATTATTCACTTAAAACATCTATCTAGACCTAAAAGCACCTTAACCCCTAAACAACCAAGCTTACTTGCAAAACTAAACTATCTGTTCTTCAATATACATCAGAGACTTGAGAAGAAATAAAAGTAATTACCTGAGTATACAGGGAGTGCAGGTTAGCAGCTTCCCAAATGAGAAGATGACAGAGACAGTTTGCTGCCTGAACAGTCACCCAAAATTCTCTGTAATGTTAGAGCATCATCTTCAGCCTTCTGACCCAATATATATCTGACAGACATATTTGTGAGGCAGGAACTATTGAGAACTTGCTTAGCATTTACATATGTTTTTATTATTTCAAAGACACATTTACAACGAGACATGTTAACTCCTTGAAAACACCCGGCCGACCTCAAAGAAGATAATGAGCATCAAAGAACCTTCTTATAGCATTGGCGTCAAATGTGGCAAACCAGCCCCTGGGCAAAATGTCCTCATTTCTAGCA
The DNA here is from genome assembly GCF_964271855.1 of Acomys minous. Lineage (NCBI taxonomy): Eukaryota > Metazoa > Chordata > Mammalia > Rodentia > Muridae > Acomys > Acomys minous. Next base: position 63,555,677 of record NC_140485.1, on the reverse strand, counting down.
CAGGCAGAACTCTACCTAAAAATGGGCAAGCTTGGATGCAGGCAGAGTGGATAGCCAATTCTTTTATTTTCAAAGAGAAAATCTACTATTTATTCTTTGAGAACTTCATCGATGTAAATACTGTATGTTAATTTTATGTATCTTCAATGAACCCCTCCCTAAGTCATCTCCAATATGTCTCCTCTCCTCTCCATATTCTCTTCTGCAATGGCCACATCATGCTTATAAGATAGCATTTCACATCTTTCCTCCCACCCTCTGGCTCTTACATTGCTTCTGAATCTTTATCCACAATGTTCTTGGGACATTTATAAATGAAAAACATTAATATAGATAGCCCATTTAGGGATGATCATTTAATAATCACACATTCTCAGCACCTAAAACAGTTATGAGTCTCTGAACTAATTACTGACTATTCCAGAAAGAATCTTCTTCAGCCAAGGTCCAGGGACACACTAAACTATGTGTATGACCATTAATATTTATTTAGAAGGCAGTTTGATAACATCTCCATTTAGCAATACAACAGCATTAGGTTCTCCTCTGGCCCTGTGACATCCATAGACATTGGCTTTTTCTTTTAACCAGGTTTGCTGTGCTAGACATAAATTCCCTCCAGTGGAGCAGGCTCCACCTAAGATCCAAATTAAAGTTGGTTGGTTACTCCATAAACCTTTGTGCCACTATTGCACCAGTGAGCACATCTTATCTGCCATGTTGATTTTGTAGCATGAATGTCCATTAATGTACAATTAATGTTTTATTTCTCTAGCAGCTGTGCATCTTGCATCATAATTGCTATCCAGCAAGGAAGAAAATTTGAAGAAAAATTGAGCTTCATTTTTCTGAATTTTAAAACAAAACTATGTTTTGTTTTCACTAGTATCATCTTATGATCTAATTATGATGGTCAACCAAGAGCTATGGCAATAGGCTGTATTGTTTTGGAGGCCTTTGGGATTTCCTAATAACTCATAAAGAGTAGCCCATTCCTTGGTCAGTCCAATTCCTGATTAGTCTTCATAATATCTTTCCTACTGTCCTGGTATGAAGTACATACCTTTTTATGAGTAGTACTAATCTTTCTATTAGTCAAAAAATTTCTTCTATTTCCACGCAAGCTTCTTTTCTGTGCAAACTGGATAATTTCCAATGCCTTATGCTCTGCTTTCCCAATTCTCATTATAAATCTAACTAAAAGCAGCCAAGATGGGCAGTGTCTCAATGCTGAGATGCCTTGAAATTTCTTCTGCCACATTAACCCACTCGTCCCCTTTAAATTCAGCCTCCTACTAAGCTACAGAATGTGGATATGTAGGTAACAGGAATGGCCTCTGGCCAAATTCCCAATAAAGTTCCCAAGTCTTCTCTGTCATCAACCCCCACTGGAATTCTGATCTCACATTCCATAGACATTACAGCTTTAATAGGATTGTAAGCTGTTTTATAACCTGCTTCCCAAACATCTCAAAAATTCTGCCTGAAAAGTTCAAAGGACTTATGACTCGCAAGTCACAACATCAAATTTCTGTGTAAGCCCCCTTTTCGTCACTGTGACAAGAGATCTGAGAATGGTGACTTTATGGTGGACAAAGTCCTTTTGGCTCACCGACTCACAGGATTCAAGCAGTGGACATCTGACTCCTCAGCATTATGTCAATGATGATTTAGAACATGTATGGAGTGACAACATAGGACATAGTCTACTACATGGCTCATGGTGACCAGAAATCAGAAAGAAAGAGACTGTGTATAAAGTAATGCTTTACACAGCATTCAAAACATGTCCCCAGTGACACTAAGACTCACCTCATAGCCCACTGAGCTATGAACTTATCAATAGACTGACCTCCCGATAAAGTTAGCACTGTTATGATCTGATCTCCTCTCAAACCCTGCAGTCATCAGGGGACCAAGACTTTAACACAAAGAACTTGGGATGGGTCAATTGTATCCAACCCACCATGTGTTTATTCTCATTGGTACCTTCAGTATTCCAGAAAAGTCCATCTCTTAAATGATTAGCCCCCTGGGTGGCACTATTGTGAAACAGTATAGACTTATGATAGTTTAGCTGTACTTAGGCTGTTGAAGATGTGGTTAAATTGATTATCTTTAACTGTAAATTTTTACAACCTAGAATCAGCTGGGAAGAGGGTCTCAATGAAAGATTACATTGGGTTGGCCTGTGGAGAGGTCTCTAGGGAGTTATCTTTATTAAATCATTTAATGTGGAAAGACCTAACCTATTATGGATAGCACTGCTCCATAAGCATGTCCTGAACTATGAGTGGAGAAGCCCAACAAAACAGAAACAAGCTACTATAAACACGTTCATTTCTCTCTGCTCTTGAGTGTGAATCTGATGGAATCAGCTGTTTAAAATTCTTGCTGTGACTTCCCCACTGTGATGGACAAAAACCTAAAACTGTAAGTCGAAATAAACCTTTCTGTCCCTACATTGCTTTTCATCAGAAATTTTGGATCATAGCAACAGAAATGAAACAGAACAGGAACTCACTCCTCTCTAGCTCCTTTGCTTCCTGGTAAACAGCTGAATGTAATGCCTCTCCCGTGTGTGTGCGGTCCAAGCAAAAGGACCACAGAGTCGCACGTAGAGCCCCTCGTGTTATAAACCTCCACAAACATTTTCTCTTTATGATTGATAATCTCAAGTGCTTCATTGCAATGACATAAAATTCGACAAGCACAATTCAGCATCTTACTTGGGCAAGACAGTAAGAGTCAAAGTAATGTATACAATACATTGATTCTTCCTTCCAAGGGGAGCTGCTTTTTTCTCTCCGGGACCTAAACTATAAGTGTGTGTGTGTGTGTGTGTGTGTGTGTGTGTGTGTGTGTGTGTGTGTGTGTGTAAAACCCTGTGAATGATGTGACATGTAGGAACCTTGTCTCTGATAAAGCACCATATCTTCTTTTAATGGCTTTATCCTGTATAAATTCACATAGACAAAACAGTCCCTTATTCAGGCCACTGTTATTTTGCATATATAATTTCAGCTAAACATAGTCTAATCAATGTATAGTCTTGCCCTGTATGACTCTATTTCACAGGACCCTTTCCAGTGTTCATGAAATGATGAATCATTAGAAACAGAGATGATCTTAGAAGCATTAGTGTGTGGTTCTTAATGAATAGATAGAGACGTCGTGTAACTTGTGATTATGCAAAATGCACCTTTTCTCTTCCCTACATCTGTCGCTATTTTCTTGAGCTGACTTTATAGGCATTAGGTCTCCATCTGTCTAAGCTACCCTTCTCCCTCTCAACAGCAAAAATAAAGACAAATAGCAAATCAACCAAGCAACAGTAGAAAGAACATTCCTGTGAAAGAACAATGGAAGGCATTTTAGCCAGTTCCATTACAAATAAAACATAAATTGACAAACGTGTGGATACAAAAGGTCAATACCCAGTGATTTCCCCAGTTAAATTTCTGCTGGTTGTGAGGTTGAGATGAATAAAGGAGCTTTCCGCTAAGCTTGATAACCTGAGTTCAGTCCCTGCTTTAGAGAAAACTGACTCCTGCATGTAGTACACCCTCCCACTACATACATGCATACATACATTCATACATACATGATTGAAAGATAGATAGATGACATAGATTAGATAGATGAACTAGCTATAGATGATATGACACAGAGGGCATAGATGAATGTCTTTAGATATAGATATGGGCAGTACAGATATAGATGAGAGAAGTAAAGAATAAATACATCTAATTAGAAAAAAATCTATTTGTACATCTGTTACAAAAATTTTTATGCTAAATTGAGGATTCCATCCAACTCTCACAGCCATGTCCAGCTTCTTTCAGGTCACTTTTTCTATTTCTTCACCTAGAGTGATGTTGTCCCCAGAATTCTACTGTGACAGACACAGAGCAACAATAAAGCCATTTGTCTCTTGCCAGTAAGAACAGTTGTGTTCGCTCATGGGAACCCCCACTCCTGGCACTTCCAGGATATGAGAGGGTTTTTTTTATTTTTGTTTTTTGCTTTTGTCTTCTCTGGAAATGTGAGCATAACCTCAAGCACTCCGTAGAAGCAGTCCCGATAAACTCTCTTCTTGTCAGCCACTCAAACAGTCTCATTATCTGGTGACCATAAACATGGTTTGAAGTCCCCGCTCCTGCCAAGCTGAAGTCTTCCAGTGCAGGGTGAGTGATTGAAAGTCCATGATTATAGCAGAAAAGGACAAAGGGGCATTTTAGTTCTCGCTGGTCTGCTAAAAAGCCCCTGGCCAAAACCAGCTCTCTGTCTGAAAGATAGTAAATCTCTTCCACCGCTGAAAATAAATGTGTTTTGTGGGAAAGCCAGACAGGACTCAGGGCAGGAGAAGCATGCCTGGCACATTGAGGGAAGGCATGGAGAGTGATTACCAATAGCCATTCTTCAAAATAGGGAGGTTCCTGTCAGACCACACCTAGGCCTGGAGCCTGATGATGCTAGCATGTCAAAATAGGAACTGTAAAATCACTAAAGAAAACACCTCTCCATGCTGTTTCCCTCTAAATGCTAATTGCATCATCTGGGGAGTCAGGACCTGTAGCGTGCCAGCCTCATAGAACTAGCATTGACACAGACTATTCTGGGTGGCTTCTCAAGGGCATGCAGGTCCTAGCTGAGTGACTAGTATCCTTACTTTAGGTTGCCTTCAGTTTCAAACTGCTTTTGAAGTAAAGCTTTGGGTAAGAAATAGAAACGTGAATGCACCCTCTCAATTGTCTCTCTTGCATACACGTATGCATGTGCATGTAATTGTTTGCAGAGGCGTGTGTGTGTGTGTGTGTGTGTGTGTGTGTGTGTGTGTGTGTGTGTGTGTGTTATGTGCACACATGTCTGCATGCCTATATGGAAGTCCAGGGCTACTGTTTATCTTTGGTCTTGGAACTTGGCCATGGGCTATGCTGACTGGCCAGTAATCCCCAGAGATTTACCTCTTCCTGCCTCTCTAGCACTGGGACTTATTTATTTTACAGAGGTTTTGGGGATTGAACTCAAGTCCTGATGCTTGTAAGACAAGGATCCTTCCTAGTAAACTCTCTCTCTCTCTCTCTCTCTCTCTCTCTCTTTCTTTCTCTCTCTCTCTCCCTCTCCTTTCTAGTTCTTTCTTTTTGCAAATATTAAACATGAACATAGACACCCCTTCATTGGGTTAGCCGAGATGGTGTCTTGAGCTTCTTGTAACAACACAAGTGGGTAGCAGATTAGCCGAGAAACTCAGTGGCGTGTTTCTGAGCTCAGCTATGTCACTCTCCACTGGGACGAAGGAGAGAATGTTGAGCTGTTGAGCTGTGGGATCTCCAACTGTGGGAGTAAGGCAGCTTCTGGAGAAGTTGTGGCAAAAGCAGAAATCACAGGCATTCATGAGCAAAATGAGCCCCAAGCCTGAGTGGAGGGAGGAGGCGTTGGATCAGCAGACACACTCATCTCAAATAGGTGGGTGGATGGATAAGAAGATTGGATTTAATTGTGTCAACACGGCACCACCTAGAATCACCTGGGATGAAATTGCGCAAGGCTAGATTGCGGGCCCATCTGTGGGGGACTGTTCTGATGAGGTTGAGGTGAGAAGGCCCAGATCTCTGAGCTATGTGAGAGGAAAAACTGAGTCAAGTGCAAGCAAGCAGGCAAGCATGGGTGCATCATTGCGTGCTGTCTCCACTATGGACGTGATGCGACTATGTGAAGCTCCTGCCTTGACTTCCCCTCAGGGATAGACTGTAACCCACAATTATAGGCTGAAATGAATCTCCTTTCTCCCTCAGTTGCTTTTGGTTGGGGGTATGTCATCCCAGAAACAGAAATCAAACTAAAACAGTGGATAAGTGGAAATGTATTGAAAGCTGATTAATAGTGCAAATGCAGGTGAGAGGACATTGTTTGAGGAGTGCAAGGAAAACTACAAGCTTTCTCCCTGAAGAAAGCAACAACACTCAAAAACAAACTCAGAAGTTTGTCTGTGATTCTTAGGTGGTCCCAGGTGACTCTGTAGCAGCTGCAGAGTCATAATCTCCAAGGTAAAGCTAGTCTGAATTCCCACCGCTTCCTTTCCCTCTTCTGCCTGCATTTCTTCAAGTTAAGGTTCAAGCTTGTATTAGACTTACCTCGGGGCTTTAACATGCGTATTTCTGGGTACCAGGTCAATCGACTCAGACTGTGTTCTATCTTTGGCACTGAAGCTTTTGGAGCTTCTGGAAAATCCAGCTGACCACATCTGTGTGCAGGATCATTTCATATATTCTCTCTCCCCCCACTGTGGGGTTTGCACACCTGCATCTGCAGAGAAACCATAGGAACTTGTAAAGGAGCAAATAATTGTATTTTTTATACTTTCTTACCCTGAGCTCCGCATGGTAAGCTTTAATTTTTTGGTACACACTTCCTGGGGGGTAACCTTACCTGCCCAAGATGACTGGGAATATCTTGTCTCATAGGGTTCTAACTTACTGTCCTGTAGCCCTCAGTGGCTAGTGTGCACGGAATGCGCCCAATAAAGACTTATTCATTGATTTTCCAATCTTAAATCTTTTCTTTTCCTTAAATAGCCAGCCAAGCCCTTCCACCATCAGGAGCTAAATGTTGTCCATTCATCTTCCCTTTTTCTTTTTGCATTTTTAAATGTTTGTCACGTATGCTCCTGTGTCTACATCATCTGGCCTATTTTTTTTATTATTATTAAGAAATGTTTTGTTGGGTTTATCCTCAGTTTCACAGATCTCTCTCCCCTGCTTCCCCATGGCTCTTTCACAGAAAGCCCTTTGTGTTGAGCAAACAGACTCTAATCTGCACATCTCACTCCAAACTCCAACAGGGCTGCCAGGTGAGCATCCTGACACTAGCCAGAAACAGCTGTTCAAGTGGTCCAGAGCAGTGAGCAGGTACTGTGTATGCAGTTCTCTTGTCTGGTGGGCCTTTGGTCCAGCATGCTCAGGATGAAGCCATGAGCACAAATGTTTGCCTTGCTGGCTGGAAGTCCTAAAGGCAGCTGCCTGCTGATTGATGATAACGTGCATAATGATACAACGCATTCAGACGCTGCCAGGCATGAGGAATCCGGGAGCTCCCCATGCCATCCCTCGCCGGTTGGCCGAATCGTTATCTTCCAGTACACAGGCAAAAAAGACAGCGAGAGCCAGAAAGTGTCTGATGCAAGGATGCCTGTTATAAGCCCAGCAATTTTTAACACTCAGGAGGAGAGCGAAGGGCTTGGTACACTCACAGGCATATTCCCCAAGAAAGCAACACATGGATGCTCAGCACGGTCAAGACACCCATATATTAGAGTATCAAAGTTGGATACAGCTAATAGAACAGTGCTTTATGGATAAAAATGGAGTCAGATACAAAGCTGGTGGAACTGCCTCCTAGAAATGATTTCTTAAAGCAGATTTTCTTTCTGATGAGGCCAGATTTCACACAAGCGCAATACTTGGTGTCCTGTCTGCCCATAGGATTTGCCCCACTGATGTTAAAAAGAGGAACTTTGAATTAAAGTAGGTTACCAAAATGACTGAAAATATCAATGTCAAATGGAAGTTTGTATATACTTATACATGTATACATAGAACTCTTTTAACATATTTTATCTTATGTTTACACAAATGTGTGATGTGTTCAAATCGATTCCATGGCCACATTTCCTCCTTTCCAGTCTCTCCCACCACTTCTCCCTCTTAACTTCATGTGTCTCCCCGCCCATCTCCTTCTCCATTTCCCCCTCTCTCTATTGCTCCCTCTGCCTCTCTTTTAATACTCGTTGAGTACATTTAGTGCTACCCGTGTGTACGCAGCAGGAGGACCATGTTTTTCTTTTGCTTCTAATGTCAACGCTTGCGTGGTAGGAAACCAGGCTCCTGTCTACAATAGACTCGTGTATCTGTAGGGATATAACTTAGAAATAGATGCTATCCTAACTCAATTTCAGTTATAAAAACTATAAAAAAAGAATCTATTTAAATGACCCCATTTTGTAATGTTATGTGTTCCCTGTCAGAGCATCCCTCACCAAACATTCCAGTGGTTCCGGGGTGGGAGTGCATCTTCACCTTCAGTGAAATGAAGGGAGACTTGTGAGTGTGGAACAAGGCTTAGTCAGAAGTAAAGCTCATGCCACTTTTTCTGACATCCACTTCTTTGTATGAAATTTTTTAAAAAGGACCATTTTCTCATAGTAGCACACTATGATGCTTATTTTAGTGCTCATGAGGAACTCGACCACGGGCTAGAAAGATGGCCCAGTGCATAGACGTTCTTACAAAGCATCCAGCTTCAGTTCCCAGTACTCACAAGATGACTCACAACCAAACATTTGTAACTCAAGCCCCAGGGGATTCAGGTCTCTTTTCTGGTCTCCTCAGGCACTGAACACAATATGGTGCACATACATAGCAGCAGGCAAAACAAACACCCAGTAAAAAATAAAGAGTTTTTTTAAACTAAAAAAAAAACAAACAAACAAAACACAATTGAACCAAAAGTTTAAAGTATAGGTAATGTTTAATAAATGGTTGATGTAGGTATCTGATATTGAGTGCAACTTGAAAGACAGAGAAGAACGCCATCTACATCCTCAATCTCTGACATAAAAAAAAATATTATTGTCATGTGTGGTCTAGACAGAGTAGAAAGTGCACTGTTTTATAATTGCTTTTAATTTTGATTCCCAAATATCAGCCACTGAACTCTAAAATTCATTTGCTTACAGAAGTATCGCACCAACTGATTAAATAAATCTGCTAGCTCTGGTCTCAGGAGCTGATTTAAAGCACTGAAATATGCACCGTTTGAAATGTTTGGTGTCAGGACAACATTTAAATCCTCAGACCAATTAAGTCTAATTACTGAGTGAATGGTAATACTTTTCCTCCACAATGTGAAGGTTAAATTAAAATTCGTTTTCAAATTAGAAGGAAACACCTACTAACTGTCAATCATTTCAGTCTTTATTTGAGGCTCTGCTTTAGAAAACTACAGGGATAAAAAGTATTATCTGGAAGTCAATTTTTTTTTCTAGTATTCTGAATATTACATTTGGAGCCTACAAAAAAATCTTTCATTTTCAACCATGGCTGCAGCAAACTTAAAGCAGCCCTTCTTAAAGCTCATGAACAAAGTCTAGCTAAGACTCCAAGCACATGTGGACCGATGGTGAATCACAGCCTTAAAACCTCGAGAATTTCTGAACAATTGTTGGGCACCTATTGCCAAGTCTCACCACCTCTATAGCTTTATTAAACATATACAATGCTGTCCTTGCTTGACACACTCCAGACATGAGCACAGGAGGAAAATCTTACTAAAACAGTTAAGAAAATGCCTGTCTTGTAGGGTATAAAAATGATCGCAACATTGCATTCGTGAAACAAGACATGAAGTCCATTCTGAGTTTTTCCCACTGTGCTACAGGAACACATCTATTGAGCTAAAATGTTGTTCATTGGTGGAACTAAGGGGACTACATAATATAGAAACAAAAATGCAAGAAAAATCAGTGTTAACTTTATCTGCTAATGCCCAATTAAAAAAAACAAAACCCATACTTTATATAATGAGTCATTTAACGCACATTGTAGAACCCACTTTGTTACCTGTATGGTTAAAACCTCCTAATTGTCATGCCAAGTGTTACTGTCTTGGAAGGATCTAGAATCATGTAGAAGATGAGATTCTGGGCCTGTCTAGGCAGGATTCTGTACACTGAGCTTTTTGAGGTATGTAAACTGTTCAAGATGTGGGTAGTACCACTACATGGGCTTGAGCTCTGGGCTGTGTAAAACAGGGGAGAGCTTGGTACCAGTTTTCATCTCTGCTTCCTGACTACAGAAGCAATGGAACCAGCTGGTTGCCCCACTTCTTTTCTCCTCCTGTTTTTGTTTGTTTGTTTGTTTTCTTTTGCCATGATAGACAATATCTCCATGAGCTATAATCTAAAGGAAATCATTAACTCCATCACAGCAAACCTACCACCCAAAGTAAGTAGGGAATCAGGAATACTGCTGGCTGTTTCATGTTATGAAATATCAAAATTATCTATTCTGTTGGTATTTTACTAAGTACATGACTTTTACAAATTTATTCAAGTTCATAGTTAAACGGGATTACTTGCCACTGCATTAGTCGAGTTTCTACCTACGGCCAAAGTAACTAAAAGATAAACCTACAGAGAGGAATCACTCAGTTTGGCTCATGGTTTCAGAGGTTCACCTTCATCATGACAGGCCCCACACAGTGGCCTAAAGTATCAGGCACCACAGTGGCCAGGAGAGAATGCTCACGAAGGAGATTGTCCCATTTCCTCCAGCTTGGTCCCTAGCCTATGGGATGGTGCCACTCACACTAAGTATGGCTCTTTGGACCTTAGTTGATATTTTTTGCAAACAGCCCTGTAAATATATTCATGAGCTAATATTCTAGGTACATCTGAAGCCAGTCAAGTTGACAGTCACAATTATCCATCATAACCAGTAATAGGAAATAACATTTAACTTGACTTTATAGGATTTTCTGCCATTCCTAAGTAGAGTCCATAACTGAATAAAATTGGTAATCTCCTATGCTCAAGCACTCACCTACTAACCGCTCACCTGCTTCCAAGACAGATAAAACAACAGGCTACAGAGTCAACAGAGACAATGAAAATTTTCCTGCTTTCAGGAAAAGAAACAAGACTTTGGTTTGCTGGACAAAGGCTTGATTTTTGGAGATGTTGATATATTTTATTTGCTTTGCATTAGTATTTTCCTCTCATCCCATCTACTACTCCACATCCTCCAAAGCGAGGTTTTTCAGAGGCACTTTGGTGCTGGTGTTTATGGCAGCCTGCACTGGTAAACTGTTCCTACCTAGTTCTGTAGGAGTTGGTAGCCATGCCAATGGTGTTAAAGGAGTGACTGTGAATGGCCTCCGCACCCTCTGTGAACAAGCCTTCCCTTTCCAGCTAGCTTAGACAGCATACATTTCCAAGCATATGTGAAATTGTTTACCTGTCTTCATAAAAAGAGAAATCTGAAGCATTGATTTTTTTTTTACATCCAGGTCAATACTTGTATTTTCTTGGAAGTAAATTTCCAAACTAATCACATCAACAACAACAAAAAAGTGAACTTCAGTCAGCTTTCCGGCCATGAAACTAGACATACCTCACCACTGTTTTCAAGCAACGTCCCAAACAAAGCCAGGAACATAATGTAGGGGCTGACTGTAATCAGATGGTACGTGCCAAGGTAAGCAGTTGTTTCACATTGTTCTGTGCATTTGCCTTCCCTTGTCTGCCCTTTGATACCAGGGCATCTTCTTGCAGTACTTGCTTTTATTTAAATACCAGATTTCTTTTTTTTTTTTTATTTAAAAGTTAATTTTGTGTGTACGAGTATATGTGTTAAGGGGCAAATTTAGAAGTACTGCTTTGTGTGCGCCAATGATTCATTGTTCCTCTAAAGAGGATAGGATCGATTGACAGTCACTGAGGTAAAGTTGCCCTAGGAAACATGGGACTGAACAACATGAGGATGCACAGCAGCAGAAGGGACAAACCAAAACAAAAATGAATCAAAGTCTCCAAAAATTATTCTTTTAATTCAGTTAATCAAGGCTTTGTTTCTGTTCCTGAAAATAGGGAAAGTTTTAGTTGTCTGTGTTGAGGCTGTAGCCTGTTGCAGAGTGGCGCCTGTTGGGCAAGAGGCCTGCCTTTCTTACTCAGAATATGTACCAAGCACTCAGATCTGTGTCTGCCATATAGCATCTAACTACTAGGAAATTCTGAAATTAATGGAGGGTTGAAATGTCCTAAACAATGACACGCCACTCACGAAAACACTAATCAGCTGTTAATACATTTACCAAACTAAGTGTTCAAGAAATGCTAACTGAAAAAAGCCAAGTAGGATGACAAAATGTATGTATCATCTGTTTCTTACATTGTGGTGTGAGTAGTTATTCTCTGAAGTACCCGTAAAAATCACGGCTAAATGAAGTTGCAGGCTGATTGGTTTTTACCCTTTTGTGTATTACATTATAAGCTATTACATGCAATATCTTCATGAAACATCATTTCGTTGTATCACCACAGCATAATGAAGTATGGCAGGCCTAGATTCCCACATGAAACCTATTGTCACACTCTGTACTGAAGGACATTGAGGTCTAGACACAGCAGCCTTCCACCTTTAGAGTTTCTGTGGCTCTGTGCAAAAGCTAGTCATGACATTGTGACTGTGCAGAGCTTGGCGCCTTGTGCCCAGAGCATCATGGATACCATGAAGGTCTACAGAAAAGAGGGAGAAATTTCAGTCCTCAACAGAGTCTAATAGGGAGAACAGGACCTCTGCACACGAGACCATCAGGACAACAGGAAGCAGAATGTAGAGACATGCTCAGATGTGACCTCCACTTTCATAAGGCGGAGACATCAAGGAGTCAGTCAACTGGACCTGTGGGACTTGTGGCCAACCATCACGACTTAGACATAGGGAAGAAGGGGAAGGGCATCTCTCAGAAATGAAGGGCAAACATTGCCAATGGAATCATGAGGACAGTGGGTGAAGACAGGTGGAATCACCAAAGATGCCCTTGTCTCTGAAACAGAGAGATGAAGGGACCGTCTCCCAACAGACAGACAAATGGAAGGATATGTCCCGGGCGTGAGCAATGAAGCATGTAGTGCCTTTAACTGATAGCATCAAATGACAGAACCCAAGACTGGCAAAAAAATAATAATAATTACTTATGGGCTGGAAAGATGGCTCAATCATTAAGATTCCCTCTAGAACTACATGGGTTCAAGACCCAATATCCACATGGCATTTGTAGTCATTTGTAAACTCTAGTTCCAGGGTATCTGAAGCCCTCTTCTTACTTTGATGGGTACCAGGCATGTGGGTTGGACACAGACATAAAAACAGACAAAGCCCCCATGCACATATAAAATAAAATGATATGTATAGTTATGTACAGATTCTCTTTTCAATAGAGAGCTCAGGTAAATTCTCCAGTTTATTCTGCTTTTTCAATGACCTACATGGTCAATCCCCTTGCAGCATACATCAGCCAACGTCTGTCGTCTGGTGCTGAGGCTGGTGTGTTCCTGCCACTTTTTACTCAATCTCTTCCAATTCCTACATAAATGGGGAGCCTCTCTGTGGGACAGCAGGCTCCACGGTGAAACAGATAGGATTCAAATGTAAACTTCCTCTGTTTCTTCATGTAAAAATTTAGGCAAGTTATTCTACCGTCTGAGCCTTGTTTGGTTTTATCTCAGAGATATGAATGCTGGTGGGTGAATGTGTGATGAATTACATTCTGCTCACCCCAATAAAGTCTACTGAGATCCCATCTATTAGAGGCCTGGGAACATGTCCTCCTAAGAAATGGAAGTGTGGTGGCTAGAGAGCTGGCACAGTGACAAAGTGGCTAGAGCACTTTAGACTCTTGTAGAGAACTAGGGTTCAGTCCCCAGCACCTACATAGCAAGCCACACCCATAAGTGATTTCATTTCCAAGAGATATAGTGCCCTCTCTGGCCTTCCCTGGCATTAAACACCTATGGAGCATATTCTCACATGCAGACAAACATATGCATAAAAAGTAAATTAACCTTTGAGTGTGGGCGGAGAAGGCGGGGAGTCTTTGAAGACAGTAGAGGTGAAGATGGGCCCTTACCCACCTAACTGTTCCCACTTAAGAGAGCACCCAGATACAGATGTACATGTGAAAGACACTTCATAAAAACAAGGGCACAGACTGAGCTTTGACTGCTGGCAATTTTCTGAAGCAAGGAAGATCTCCTGTGAAGGGCTCAGGGCCCAGTTCTCACACTTTGATTTTGAAATTTTCACCCTAGAATAATTGAGCAGTAAATGTCCATTGTTTTCAGTCTCACAGTTTGGGGGATATTCTCACAGTGTTCCTCAGAAACTAGCGCATCCTAAATTAATGCATTCCTATACATTTAGTGAGAGCAGTAGTCTAATTGATAACTGTGTGCCTATCTACATAGTTCTGTGTGTTTATGTAAGCTATCACTATCAAAGCAAGCTGGGGATGAGGACCACACTCTTTTGCCCTGGTTTTGAAACTTTGCAGGAATCTATAATTACTTCAAAATTAAAAACAATAGGATCTGAAGAAAATCAATGAGGCAATTCATGTAAAATGCTTTGTTTATCAAAGCATTCAGGCAGTATTTCTGGGATTATTTTTTAAATCAATAGGTTTATAGCTATGCTAGAGAATCCTGATTGACTTAAAAGGCTGAAGTTGTATAATTATGTGAGATATTGACTATAGATCGGCTATGAATTACCTCATCCTTTTGACCTTCAGATCTGAAGCAGTCATATCAAGGATGCATCACACTAGTTTTCCAGAAATTGCTGAGTGCCTATATTCTCCCACTCTGAACAGTCAGCCCCTTGGGGTTTATGGACTTCCTTAGACCTCACCTACTGTGTTGAATATTTATATGTGTGTATGCACGTGCTGGCTTCTCCACGTGTGATTTGTTTCTTTATCTCCATAGTAACAAGTTAGCCATGATAAAACCAACATAGCGCCCAAAGGAACATCCTTGAAAGTTGGCATTCTCACTCACAGGAATACTCTTAGGACTCACATGCCATAAGCTAAGAATTAGAAACATTGGCTTATACAAAATAATGCCTTGTTCTTCTTTCTTTCTTTCTTTCTTTCTTTTTCTTATTTTGGCTTTTAAAGACAGGGTTTCTTTGTGTAGGCTTGGCTGTCCTAGACTCACTTCGTAGACCAGGCTGGCCTCAAACTCACAGAGAGCCACCTGTCTCTGCCTCCCTGAGTGCTGACATTACACACAGGGACCAATGCACCTGGCTACCAGCTACCTGTTTCTATTCCCTTTATTCTTTGAGAATTTCACACACACACACACACACACACACACACACACACACACACACACACACACGTGTGTGTGTGTGTTATGTTATTATACTCACTGCTCTAATTCCCCCTCTTAAACTCACCTATCCACATGTCCCCGTGTCCTGCTGCTAACTTCATGGTGTCTTTTTAAAAATAAGCCACAAACTCTAATAAATGCTGTTCATGTGTGCATGGACATTGGGTCAGTCACTGGAGTATGGGCTACCTACCAGTGGCTGTATCCCCAAAGAAGAATGAGTCTCCCTCCAGCAGCAACAATCAACTGCCAATAGCTCTTCTGTTAGGGTTGGAGCATCACAGACACCTCCCATCCATGTTGAACTTTTGGATGGCTGGGTGCAGCTCTTGTACTGGTAGCCACATCTTGTCTGAATTCATGAATATGATAATCAAATCATATTCAGAAGACAACAGTTGATGGCCCTCTTCTTCCTCCTTGGGCCCTTACATTTATTTCTGCCTTTACTTCCTTAATATTACCAGAGCTTTGGCAGGTGAGTCATAAACCTGGTACAGAACCATGCCCTAGGGTGGAACCTGATATTGTTGCTTTAATGAATGGTCATATCACACTTCTTTTTTTAAATAGTCACATTTATACCAATATATCTGGATTGTTCCCTACTTGGGTCAGAGAAGCTTTTTGAGGGCAGCAGTCAGTGCAGAGACTTATAACTGGCCTAAAGTCTCAGAATAAGGGGCTGTTAGTACTCAGCCCCAAACATGACACCTTTATGAAATGCCCAAGGTTTGGGGGTGTTTGGCTTAATCCCAGCATCTAGAAAACAAATCCTAAAATATTAAGTTAGTTGTTGTTAACAGTTCAGGGCTTTCCTTTGGTTTGAGTATTTCAGAGGTTTTGCAGACAGTGGCCATCCTATAGCATACACAATATCTACGTTCTTTTCCATAAGAAGTCAAAACTTTAATAATGTTTCTTTTACAAATGTTGGTGCCCTTGTATTTGGGGCATAGATGTTCAGGATTGAGATGTCTTATTGGTGGATTTTCCTTTGGTGAGCATGAAATGTTCTTCCCCATATCTTTTGAAAGTTTATTTTATTAGATATTAGCGTGGTTACTCCAGCTTTTTTGTTGTGTCCATTTGCTTGGACAATCTTTTTCCAACCCTTTATTCTACAATAATATTTATCTTTGTTGCTGAGATGTGTTTCTTGTATGCAACAGAATGTTGGGTCCTGTTTACACATCCATTCCGTTAGCCTGTGTCTTTTTATTGGTGAGTTGCATCCCTTGATGATGAGAAATATTAATGACCCAATGATTGTAAGTTCCTTTTATTTTAATGTTGTTGTTGTTGGTTGTGTGCTTGTCTTCTTTTGTTGTTATTGTTGTTGTAGTGAAGTTATTTATTTCCTTGGTTTCTTGAGTATGGTTAACCTCTTTTGGTTGGAGTTTTCCTTCTAGTATCTTTTGAATGGCTGGATTTGTGCATAGATATTGTTTAAATTTTGGTTTGACATGGAATATCTTATTTTCTCCATATATGGTTATTGAAAGTTTTTCTGGGTATAATAGTTTGGGCTGACATCTGTGGTCTCTTAGAGTCTGCATGACACCTGTTCAGGCCCTTCTAGCTTTCATAGTCTTTGTTGAGAAGTCAGATGTGATTCTGATAGGTCTGTCTTTATATCTTACTTGGCTTTTTTCCCTTGCAGCTTTTAATAATTTTTCTTTGCTCTGTACATTTAGTGTTTTGGTTACTATGTGGCAGGATAAAGAAACTGTGGTACATTTACGCAATGGAATACTACTCGCTTATTAGAAACAAGGAAATCATGAAATCTGCAGGCAAATGGATGGAACTAGAAAAGATCATCCTCAGTGAGGTAACCCAGACCCAGAAAGACAGACATGGTATGTACTCAATTGTAAGTGGGTTTTAGCCAGATAGTATAAGATAAACATACCACAATGCACAGACCCTAAAAAGATAAGTAACAAGGAGGACCCAAGAAAGGATCCTTAAAAGTCACCCAGAAGTGGAAATAGAATAGCCAAAAAAAAAAAAAAAAGTAGTTAAAGAGAGGGAACATGGTAAAAGAGGGAGCACAGAGAGAAACAAGGGTCAATATAAGACCTGGAGAGAGCGGGAGGACAAAGAGCTTGCAGAGAGAAGAGAAACCTTGGGTGAAGGTTTCCCTGTGACAAACTGGAGACCTAGGACAGGGTAGGCTCCTGGGAGGATATGTGAGTGACTCTAGCTGAGACTCTAGTTGCAGGGGTCATGAAGACTGACTGAAGAGGCTACTCTCTAACTAGACATGACTCCTAGTGGACAGAGGGGAACACAAACCCACCCACAAAAACTTTGACCCAGAAACTTATCCTCCCTACAAATGTACAGGGACAAACATAAAGCAGAGATTGAGGAAATGTCCAACCAATGGTTGGCACGATTTGAGACCCACCGCATGGGAGACAGCCACCATTTGACACTATCAACGATACTCTGCTATGCTTACAGATGTGAGCGTAGCATAGCTGTCCTCTGAGAGGTACCACCCAGCAGTGGATAGAAACATGGAAACAGCTCCCCTGTGGGTGGCACAGGGAGTCTTGGGGAAGAGTGGGGGAAGGATAGAAGGGCTCAAAAGGAACAGGAGCCCATAACAGAGCCAACAAACCAGGGCTCAGGAGGGTCTGTGGAGACTAAAGCTCCACCCAAGGACCATACATGGACTGGACCTAGGTCTCCTACACAGATGTAGCCAATGGACAACTTGGGCTTCATGTGGGTCACCTAGTAAGGGAAATGGGGATTGACTCTGACATGGACTCTGCTGTCTGGTTTTTGGTCAGTTCTCCCTGGCAAGGCTACCTCTACAGGATGCACTCTTCATGCAACTTGATATGATGGGAGTAGTGGAGGGCTCCCCTTCCCTGAGGAGTAGGGAAAGGGGGATAAGGAAAGCAGGGAGGGAAGGTGAGATGGAGTGGAGAGGAGGGAGGGGGATATGGCTGGGATATAAAAGTGAATAATTAATTGGAGGGGGCAGAAAAAGCAGAGAAACAAAACAAAACAAACTAACAAAGGGAAATCTGGGATCAAGCCAGATCAGGCACAGAAGTCACAGTAGTCAGGATGCCCAAGGTTTTATTTATTCTTCAGGTCATCTGATTAAGGAATATAAAGCAAGGGTGACTGGGGAGATGGCTTAGCTGGAGAAGCACTTGTCCTGCAAAAATGAGGATTTGGATTTGCTTTGCAAACATCAAGCAGCTAGTTGAGTCAGGTCAACAATTTGAGCTCTCATAAAAATTCCCGGTGAATCAATGCACACTTGTAATCCCAGAGCTGGAGAGGTCCAGATGGTGGAAGTCTGAGGCTCACTGACACAGCCATCTAGCTGAATTGGTGAGCGCCACATTCTAAGAAAGCAACTGAAGAGAACACAGAGAGAGAGAGAGAGAGAGAGAGAGAGAGAGAGAGAGAGAGAGAGAGAGAGGGAGGGAGGGAGGGAGACAGAGACAGAGAGACAGAGAGACAGAGAGACAGAGAGACAAAGTCAAACAGAGAGACAGAGAGAGTCAGAGAGACAGAGATAGAAACCAAGACAGGGACAGGGGGGGGGGGAGAGCGCACAAATGCACACGAACCCACAGACAGAACTAACAACCATATTTCCAAAACAAAGGGTTCTTCTCACTGTGAACAAAATAGTCAAAGTCTTTGTTCCCATGAAACTTATTTCTAACATAGAAAAAAACCAACAGTCAAGAAAGAAAATAGATACCAAGTCATTCTAGACAGCAAGTGACAAGGAAAACAAGCCAAGTCGTTGACATGATCACTGATGGAGAGGGACAAGTGATGAGCAGGGTAGAAGACTGACACGGGACACTCACCAAATAGTTGACTGGAGTGCTGAGGAGGGACTAGTTAGGCTGAAATGGAGAAGCCCAGTGCTCCAGGCAGGGAACGTGCAAGGACTAGAAGAAAGAAACCTTCAAAAATGGGATCGTAACTAGAAGGGCCCCAGGACTCACATTGTAGGAGCAGAAGGCATAACATGTGGTGACTTTATGAAGACTAGGGGGGGGTGATTGTTATTCAGCAAAAGGCTTGAGGATAATTTTAAGATGAAGAATAGAGGAGAAGTTAAAACATCAACATTTTAAGAGGAAATTTCTTTCAATGTTATTTCATCTTATAATCATCATAAAAAACGTTTTTAAATATTTGGTTGCTTATTGGGTTCCAATATGTCACTTATAAAAATCCTAGAATGTAATATACCGAGGTCAGAGCCTAGAAGTGTCCTAGACTAGCCATGAATGTCAGCTGCTCTGCCAAGTGGTGCAGCAGTCTGGAAGCTTCATACAGTTAAGCTTGGGTCTCCACATGATGCTTAACAGGGATACGTTTTAGCACAGAACCACAAACCAACTAAGCACTCATTAAACATAAGTTTGATGTCATGAGCATCACTATTATCAACAACCTGATAGACTCCCACAGAGAGAAATTTGTTTAAGAGCTAAGTCATTTTTGGAGATAATGCCATGTTTATTAACTGATAATGATTTTTTTTTTTACCAATCCTGGGCAAGTCCTTTGTAGAAAGTAGGTAATTAATAAATATTTGCTAAATGATTAATAAAAAATAATTGAGTAGATACTTAGTGAATGGATGGCAAACTGTAAAAACCCAGGATTTTTTTCATTTTGGAGACTGCTAACCTACACTTCAGCTTATTCAGATAATTAAGTTTTATTCCTTCTTAATTCTCTAATGGGACTGAAGACTAGATAGTTTAGTTTTACAATTAAGCTTAGTTGCTTAGCGGTTAAGATATTTTTAGGTCTAGCTAGATGTTTTAAGTCAATAATGATGAAATATGATAGATATTGATTTACATTCGAAGTTTAGACTCACCAAGATAGGAAAGACGTTTTCAAGATTGCCAAATACAAAGAGCCGCAACGCTATGAATGTAGCATTTATACAATTCCTGATGGTTTCCTGGTTCTTCTTGCTGTGTGTAGTTTATTTTATCTATGTGTAATAATATAAGTGTATATTAAAAAAATATAATAAAAAATTGCTTAAAACTTAACAAACCAAGATTTGCATCCACAGGGTCCAGGGTGGCAGAAGTGGGACAGCAGAGTCAGTGAGAAATGGGGTCCAAAGGCTTTTGCCCTAGGCCTATCAGAGCTAGGAGCCAGTTGCTGCTGATCACAGTGAGAAACTCTGAACTTTCTTAACTCTTAACTGTCAGGCTCTAGCTACTGTACTCTAACTCTTAATCCTCCAGGCTGGTAACCTTGCTATTCAGAAACTATCTCTTATCTACACTTTAACTCTTAAGCTCTCAGACTGGTAGGTAGCCTTACTATTTGGGGCAGCTGGCTGTGGTGAAAAGAAAGAAAGAAAACTATCTATTCACACAAACAGGGAGCTCCCATGAGTCATTCATAAACATACATAAAGACAAACAACCAGACGGACAGAGACATATTTGGTAGATGGTGAGTAGAAGAAAACACCAATCAACCGACAGCTTTATTTCTGTCCTAGGTTTTTGTATCAGCTATAAAAAAAAGTTATCTCATTCAAAAATAGATACAATTGTTACATAAAAAGGGAGTTCAGGTAGGACTATTGATTTTAAGTTCTTTCATTGGAATTACATCTAACTATATACTTCTGTTTATTATAAGTTTAAAGCAGTGGTTTTATCTATATTCTCATTATAGCTTCAAAGCTGAAGGTTTATCTTTTTCTACTTCAAAGGTATATTATGTGTTCAAAATCAAGAGTTTTATGTCAAGGGTTTTGTTTGTTTGTTTGTTTTTGTTTTATTCCTGAGACATGGTTTCCCTGTATAGCTCTGGCTGTCTTGGAACTCACTCTGTAGACCAGGCTGGTCTTGAACTCATAGAGATCCATCTGCCTCTGCCTCCCAAATGCTGGGATTAAAGGCGTGCACTACCACTCCTGGCTATGTCAACGTTTCTCTAAGAATCAAGTGTTTGTCTTGTCTTGTATAGATAACAGTTTATTCTTTGTTTCTATATTCATATGGTCTTTCTTATTGTGGTGTACACCTGGGCCTTATCCTTGGACTAAACTTAGAATGAATATAGTTCCTTGATGATTAATTTATTTCAGTCTTGCTTTCCTTCTGGGTGTAATTCACATGGAGAGTCATAGAGCTCCTAAAGGTTTTTCCTATAGTGCAGGAGGGTTTAAAGTTATTTGAGTCAATTGAGGAACCATCATTAGGAATTATAAAATCATCTGTAGAAAATCTGCCCAACAGAGAGAGTAGAACCTAAGGAGGAACAATATTATGCTATAGGCTATGGGAGTAAGGGTCTATTAATGCTCACCTGCGTTATGCCAGGCCCATGAGACAAGCATGGGAAGGCAGTACAGCAACAATAAGCAGTCTTGAGGCAAAACCCCTGTGGCTTTGCCAATACCAGGAATATACCCATCCATCAGCTGTGCAAAAATGAGTAGGCTGCCTCCAGGAAGCTCACTTGTTTGCTTTTGCCAATCCAGCCCATAATTGCCACCCCCAGCAGCAAATTACTTAGCTGAATTAACTACCTATTGCTTTTATTAAGTTTCTTTTCTTACTACTGTGGTCAAATATATGTCAAGAAAAACTTTAAGGGAGGTAGATATATTTTGGTCGTGGCTTGAGAGGATACGATCCACAGTAGGATGCTGGTGGGAGGTGATCTTGGTTATGGCAGCAGGAATGTAAAGAGACTGGCTGGATCATGTGAGCAATCAGGAAGCAGAAAGAGATGGAACAGAGAAACAACTGTTGGGCTGTGAGCCTCAGAGTCTCTGTCCAGGGAGCTGCTTCCTCCATGGAGGTGATATCTACCTTCCAAAATTCTACAACATCCATAAATAAGGCCACCAGCTGCGGACCAATAGTTAAAACACATGAGCTTATGGGGGAAATTTCCATTCAATTGGCTTTGTTGCCCATCATCTCATGCCTTTCACATGCTCCCACATATGCAGGATTTTAAAGACTGTTGGAAGTAAACCACAATTGTTTGTATCTGGTGTGGGGTGAAGGAGATGCCATCGCTTATCCCTCACTGATTTGTGTCTATCCTGGGGAGACAGTATCTTCTTGATAGACTGCATCTACTTATACAGAACTGTGACTGAGCTGTGGATAAAATCCCATACATATTTCATTTTTATCCAGAAGCCAAGGACCTGAGATGAAAAATGAAGGTGGGGCTGTCAAATTCAGGACTTGGGCAGACATTTTGATACAGAGTCTGTCTTCAGCAAGAATTAATGGTGCCAGAGGCAAGGAGACACGGCAATGGTGCTAGATGATCTTCCAACACAAAGGCCTCTTTCCTGAAAAGGAAATGATTTAGTAATTGGAGGAAAAGAACCACATGTTGCTCAACAAGAGCCTTTCACATGGTAAGCAGCCACTAAAGTTTGCCAAATGGGTCAAACTATGGTCAGCATCTGTAGACATGAACAGAGTTTTGCAGACAAGGAGAATCAAAATGTCCCATTATCATGTAATGTTAAACAAACTTGTTTGGGGAAAAAAGCCACTTCAGTTTTAGCTGTTCCACTCTCAAGTTGTGTTTGTTTAAATCCAATATTCTTTTTCTGAGTAATGTCTGAGTTATCCTCCTTCAAGTGATGTAATGATATTTCTCTTCTGTGGCTGTTATCATATCATCGATGAGAAACACAACCAAGAAGGTTGGTGGTTTCTTCTGAAATTTCGAGTTGTAAAAGACACAGATTCTCTGTGAGGGTGAGAAGACAGCAGATGCCTGTTCTCATTAATCTCATTCAATGTTAAATCACTCAATCAACACACACACATATGGATTGAATAGCAATTCAACACACACACACACACACACACACACACACACACACACACACACACATCATTTATATCTGCTTTTGAAGGAGCAAGATGATTGAATCCATTATTTCCCTTATAGATCTCCATAAAACTGGCCACTTGTGAGAACCACAAAGCACAATACAAACTAGGCTGTCTTAAAATCTACTCTGCCAAGGCCAGGAATTCAAAACTCTTCAGTTTAGCCTTAAGCAGATTTTCAGACATAGCAGAAAGCAGCCACATTTCTTTCTTTCTTTTCCAAAAATATTACAAGAATGATTTCTAGGTCACGTACTCATGTTTTCCCATCCTAAAACACTTTGAGTCAGGCGTCATAATCTACATTGCTCTCGGCACCATTGTCTTCTACTCTTCAACTAGTATGTGCCATTAAGTCCTGTTTAAAGCATTCAACTGGTTTCCTAATTCAAAGTCCAAAAATCTATATCCACCCAATAAAGAGCATGGCCAGGCCTGTCAGCAATATCCCACTCCTGGTACCAACTTCTGATGTCGTCACTGTGTGGCTATAGAGAGACACCAAGGCCAAGGAAACTCTTATAAAAGAAAGCATTTAATTGGGGGTTTTTTCTTACAGTTTCAGAGGTTTAGTCCATTATCATCACAGAAGAGAGCACACTGGCGTGCAGGCACACACGGAGCTGGAGCAGTAGCTGAGAGTTATATCCTCATCTACAGGTTGAAAGAGAGAAAAGAGAGACAGGGCTTGGCATGAGCTTCTGACACCTCAAAGCCCCCACCCAGTGATACAGTTCCGCCAACAAGGTCACACCTCTAATCTTTCCAAAGGGTTACACTCCATGTTGACTACGCACTCAAATATATAAGCCTACGTGGGGCTGCTTTCATTCAAACCACCAAAGATGCTAAAATACTTAAGTGAAGAGAGGAAAGTCTGTGCAGCTAATAATGCCAGAAGAACTGAATACCCACTTTAAAAATGGTGACCTTCTTGGCACTCATTCCCAGGAGGAAATTTAAACGAGGATAAATACAATCTTACATAGCATCAGAGATAATAAAGTTTTACATACAGTGAAAGGTAAAACATCTTCAAATCTATGTTGAGAAAGATATTGTACGATGTGGGAATAGTGAGCATACAAGAAAGTTATTCATAAAGTTGACATGTGTTTATTAGATGTTATTAATAAAACCCCACTGGCAGACCCAGGAAAATATATGCAGAATACACAGATGAGTCGGATGACAGTGATAAAAGGGTAAGCAATAGCAAATGCCGCCAACAGATATTTCACAAAAGGAGACACACAAAACAGCCAATATGCACACGATGAAAGCAGCATTATTGATCACTGGAGAAATGCAAAGTGAAGCTACAAGGCTGCATCATAGCCCAGTGTTGGGATGGCTACAATGCACACACAGAAGTCCACACAATTCTTCTACAGAAATTAAGCAAGCATAGGCAATGATGCCAACAACAGATCATCACATACATTAATGGGAGGGATTTTAAAAAATCAGAGGACTGATACTTTAAAAACAGCTCGATAGTGTCTTTTCTTTTCGTTCTCTTTGAATATTTCAGAACTTAAAAAAAAATCAAGCTGGAACCGACCTTTAAGCCTTGTCCCCAAGGACTACTTCTACTAGTAGAAGGAACTATTCAAACTGTCAAGGGAGAAAAGCAATCAAAAGTTATACCCAGCTGGAAAGCCTAGAAGCCACAACAATGATGAGACAGGCAAGATACCCTTCAAGGGCATAACAGTGGCACTTATATCTTGAGGTAACCAACACCCACCTAACATGACTGCTCAGAGGAAGGGGATTCATGCCTGATATTGGAACCTAGTCACTTAGCCTGGCTGCTGAGGATATAGATCCTAGAGGAAAACCCACCACTGTGGTTTCCTAAATCGGTGTTTTATTTATAGACTACGCAGCATCTTGCGATCCTGCAGCGCCTGGAGTTTTACCTAAAAATATGTGTTATTTGAGGAATTCCTTCTTCTTCAAGATGTTTCTAGAACCCTTAATCTGAGATAGGTGCTTTTCCTCGGTGACACTGACACCTCATACCTTTTCACTGTTATCACATTAGCACCGTGCTTGGCTCTTTGCGTTTCTATCATCAACACGAAATGTCAAAGCAACATGTGGGTGACATCCTTGCCTAGTATTCACTTGTCTGTTTGTACTAAGTAATATGTAGTGCATTGCAGCTAAGTTTATTAAATAGACAGCCTTGGATACTTTGTCAGCTGGACTGATGTGCATACCAAATGCCTTCCCTACAATGCACAATATCTACTGAAGTGGATAGAGGAAATATGCAAATCTTCAAGTTGGAGATAGCTTGGGGTAGTGGGCGGCCAACTCTTCTCATCTCCCTACAAAGACTTTGTTGTTTCATTCCAGATTCCTGAATTTGGCAGTGAACAACTAGACATCCTCTTAATTTTGACTTGTTTCTGATCATGTTCTCCCTAATACATCCTTGTGAGTACTCACTTTCTGAGCTTGGTGAAAGTATGCTGTCTCACAACCTTATTACTGCTGTCTTGGACTCAAAGATTTCCACAGAACTTTTCTAGTGATTTACTGTCTATAGTGGCTTTTCTTATATTAATAGATTAAAGGGGGATAAAATTTCTCTTAAATTCATTTATATTTCCAAAGAAATTTTTGCATCTTTATCCAGAATGGTCATAATCATTTCATCATTTTAATGTACACTTGAATTATTATTTGATCATGATATATGATGTATATCAGCAATGGTGATACAGACATAGTACTTAACTATATTTGAAAATGCACAGAGAGTTCTTCTCTCATGGTCCCAAAGGCTGTGGAATTAAACTGTGAAATAAGTATAAATGTTTCTATAATACAGCAACATTTTTTCTGAACTAATTTTCAAAATACTCAGTTGCTACTAATACTTTTTTTTTTAACAAAGAGAATAGAAAAAAAAACAGAGTTAGATATGAACTGTTACAAACTCTGGTTTGATCAAGAATAGAAAACGTTTTAAATTCAGAGAAAATTTCCTTGCAGTCTCCACATATTTAAAAAAAGATGTGTGGTAGCTTTTCTAGTCACATCCTTTTGGATATAGACAAATAAGAAACAATAGCCCAGGACAATACACAGCTTTTCAATTCCTTTCTACTATCCTCAGGGCCCCTTTAATCCCTTTCCTGCTAAGAACAGTCCCCAAATAAGTGAAGACTTTCAAGTAGAAATATTTTTGTTCAATTATCTTCATTCAGTATCTACGCCTGGCTGTGATGCCTGAATTTGAATCCCACAGAGTTCTGTTCTTGGAAACTCACACCGATGAGATTCATTGATCCATCCAACCACCAGCCCATCCATACATATGCCCAATGCCCATGTATTCTTTCTTCCTTCCTTCCTCCCTTTCCTCCCTCCTTCCTTCCTTCCTTTTTCCTTCCTTCCTCTCTTTTTCCTATCCTTTCTTCCCTTTTTCCTTCCCTCCTTCCTTCCCTCCTTCCTTCCTTCAATTTCTACCACAATACCTCATCATACTAACTATTTTTTTACGACCCCTAATGAGTCACAGTTCACACCTGGCGAGCACAGGTAAGGTGGTGTTTCTTTCCATCTGTTGTTTTTCATGTTAAATTTAGACAGCTCTGGCAGTGCCCAGATTTGATAGTGATAGGTGAGGGTGTGTTAGATACGTGCTAACAGAAAGGCGTTTTCTAATTCTTGTGTGCAATGAGTAATTTTCAACCCACTGCGAGCATTCTCCTCGCCATAAACCTTAACTACAGAACACTCAGCTGGAATTACTCACAAAATAACCTTTTCAAGTGATTTCTATTTTCCTCCCTAGTATCCTTTGAAGCATGATGCTCAGTGAGGTAGAACCTTAATGTGTCTTTATTCATTCTTTATTTAAATCAGGTCGGTTGTTCAGTTCCTTGTTTCCAGTTCTGGAGATAGCATCCATCATCCATTTATCTTGGTCTGAATATTATTATTATTATTATTATTATTATTATTATTATTATTATTATTATTATTATTTACAGAATGTAGTATGGGGAGAAAGTGAATATTTTACAGAAAATTATCAGCATAACTGCACTTAGGATTAAAGGGCACTGTAGTCTAAGATGAGTCCAAACATACTCCAGGCCTCCAAAGGGAACCTTAGCCATTCTGCTTTCAGATGTAGATGAAGCAACTGAGAATCAAGACATAAAGACTGTCATGGTCACAGAAAACAGGACTCCTGCTTCTTGGAGCAGATGGGCATCAGCTCTGGACATCCGATGTGAGCCTCTGGTCTTCTGCCTCAGGTAAAGCAGAGGCAGTGTGGTCCAACACTGTGACCTGTTCTCAACTGCACTTGCAAGGAAAGTCAGTTTTTTTTTTCTTAAGTTAAAAAGCAAAATCTGGTCTACAAAGTGACTCCAGGACAGCCAAGGCTATGCCAAGAAACTGTGTTTCAAAAAACCAAAAAAAAAAAAAAAAAAAAAAAAAAAAAAAAAAAAGAAAGAAAGAAAAAAGAAAAGAAAAGAAAAAAGAAAAGCCCGCAATCTAAGAATATCTTTGTTGTTGGTGTGAAGGGAGCGGTTTCACATTTTACAAGATGACGCAAGCCAGACAGCGTTGCTTGGCGCCTGATACCTGCAGGCTTCGGCACCTCTCTAAGTTCAAAACCAGCTGCTACATCCCATTTTTAAACTCACGCAGACACCTTCAGCTAATGAGGGTCATACTTATTCTTTTAATTCTTTACAAGGTATAATATGTGTGGAAAGCAAGAGATTAAAGTAGATGAAGAAAGCCAGGGGCAGCCTGCCACTCGCACACACAAGCTGGAAATTAAACACGTAGCCATTTCACTTCTGGAATTAGAAATGGAGGAGAGGGAAGCAGGACCATGGCCTCTATTGATCTGTCACTAAAAAAAGTCACTTCGACAACTTACAATTCCCATCACTTATTAACCGTACTACTGTAGGCCCAGTGCCCTGCTGAGGCTCCGGTTTTCTAATCTCTAGAGTATATTAACACTCTTGGGCCTGCATAAAAATGAAAGGAGAAAATAGGGACTAAAGAGATGGTTCCAGCGGGCAAGTGCTTGCCTTGCAAACGTAAGGACCATAGCCACTTTGAAAACTGGGCATCCAAGCAGGGATGGAAACCATGATTCTGGGAAACGGACGCGGGAGGGTTTCTGGGGCTCATTGACCAGCCAATCTACCTAAATCAGTGAAAAGCAGTGTGAGGGGTCTGGAGATGGCTCAGTGGTTAAGAACACATGCCGCTCCTGCAGCAGGTATGGGTTCCGTTCCTTAACTTCAGTTTCAGGGGATCTGATGCTCTCTTGTGGCCTCTGCAGGAAACAAACACTGAAATACCGGAAGCCTTGCTTCTTGGGCGGTCTCAACCCCCGCTGTCCCTTACAATCTTTCTGCTTCCACCTTCTACAAAGTTCCTTGAGCCTCCAGTAGAGGGAACTGATTGAAACATCCCGTTTAGGGCTCTCTGCACATTATCCAGCTGTGGGCCTCTGTATTTGTTCCCATCCGCTAAAGAGGAAGCTTCTCTGATGACGGCTGAGCAAGACACTGATCTCTGAGTATAGCAGAATGTCCGTTAAGAGTCATTTTGTTGTATTTGGTTTCCCCCTAAGTCCCTGGCCTAATATCAGGCTTTTGGCCACCAGAACAGTGTCAGGGATGGGCTTAGATCCAATCTGATATTGGTCGGTTAGTCTCACAAATGTTATGACAGACACGATTGCACCGGTGCATCCTGCACGCGGCATCACCAACTGTACATGAAAGGGTTTATAGCTGCGTTGGTTTTTCTCTGTCTCCTGTGGCAATGTGCAGAGAACCTTCCAGTGCTGTGATCATCAGAACTGATGCACAGATGAATGCACAGAGACTGTGGCACCATGTACAGGGCCTACAAGGATCTGGGCCTGATGGTGTAACAGTGCTAAGAGCAGAAGTAGACCTCAGCCCGTATGCCTAACACAGAAACGATCTCCAACTGATAATCACTCGCAAATGAAAAAGTAGTTTTCTCCAGCAGAGTCTCTCTGGGGGATACACTCTTAAGGCTAGACTCATGCCTGGCAGTAGATAGCCAACACAAAATGGTATTTTTGGAGTTGTTGCTGTTGTTGTTGTTGTTGTTGTTGTTTGTCTATTTACTTTTTGTCTCACAGTACTTTGTCTGTAAGCTACATTTGCTTTTGTTGTTTCCTTACCTAATTGCCTATATATTTTGGTTCCCAGTTCTGTGTCTTAATGGGAATCCTGTGTTTGCCAACCAGTTTCTACATCTGCATTGTTTCTTGGGTTTTCCTTCGGCTCTTTATTTTTCTGTTTGTTTGTTTTTTGTCCTATTTGGTGTTTTTGTTTTTATTTTATCTAATTATATTACGTTTCAGATGCTGTTTTCTACTGAAAAAGGACAAGGATGTAGATTTGAGAGTGTGGAGAGGCACGGAGGAGTTGGAGGGAGGGAAACCATAATCAGAATACATTGTATTAAAATATATTTTCAGTTAAAAATAATAAGTATTTTAACAACTATCTTTTTTTAGTTGAAATAGAATTACAGGAAGATGCTCAATATTGACCTCTGTCTGGCTTCTACACGAGTGCACGTATACATGCGTGCGCACGTTCACACACACACATACGCAGTGCACACATGCACGCACAAAAATTGAATGAGAAAATAAATAAAAGTACCAAGAAGTTCCCGAGAGCATCAAGCAGCATCTCAACTCTTGTTTGCTAAGTATGTTCACACACAGTTCTCTGGAACTTCTGCCAGGAGGGTGTGTGCAGGCAGAGATAGAAGGCCGAGCATTCAAACGTTGAGTTGCCTATGGTGATCAGACTGATGGAGAGCACAAGCCGCGGGTACCGTGCTTAAAAGCTCAGGCTCTGTAACCAATTGATTTGGGCCAAAGTTCCCCCTCTCACATCTACTGGACACCTGATTCTGTAAAAGTTTTCAACCTCTTCGGGGCCTCTTATGAAAAAATCGGTGCATAAATATTTGCAAACTGTTTGAACAGTGCCAGGCACACTTGAGGTATTTATTGTCTGAGCATTGCCTGTCACTCATGTGGGCTGCGTTCCTGATTTCGGTTTATTCCTATTTTGTTTTGTTTATCAAAATTTTACATCCCCAAGTAGAGCCATGAAAAGTAAAGATACAGGGACAGGAAGATGGCTTGGTTAATAAAGTGCTGGCCTGACAACCATAAGGGCCTGAGTTCAATCTCTGGATGCCAACTGGAAAAGCCAATGATGACCTAAGGGCTTGCATCTCAGTGCTAGGAGGTGGGGGGTGGGGGATGGGGGAAACAGGTAGGTGACAGTGGGGTGCTGGCCAGCCAGCCTAGCCTGAAGAACTCAAGGCCAGTGGGAGACCTTCTCTCAAAATAGCAATAAAAAAGTGGACTCCATTTGAAGAATGACATCTGAGGTCACCGACTGTCCTCCGCATGAACATGCCCACATACGTGTGCACACACACAACAAAGCACACACATTCAAACTCACACAACTAAGAGGTCCAAAGAATGTATCAAAAATGGAGACCATATGGTGATGTCTCGCCCACATCTTCCCTCAAATACAAAGTGCCTAGAGGACATCTTGATGGAGAAGAAGTCTCTGGCGGTTCATTATTATGCATGTCTCCTGAGATGGTCTATATAGAGGATGCTTATTTCAAATTCTGGGTACCATACGTATCTAGATTTTTTTTTATGCTTATAACATCATTGTTCTTTCTTTTGTTCAGTTGAGCCCTGGGTATTTATTCTTCCTCATAGAAGTACTGAACGAAATAAAAAATACATTTGTAGTCTTTCCAGGGAAAGACTTTAGACATCCTGGCCTCATTTTGAGCCAAGAACGTTTTTAACTTTTTAGAGCTTTAAATTTATACCCTTTTTCTTAAACTTTAAGGAAGCATAAGGATAAATTGAATTCTTTATATCCTTTTTACCTCCAAACCAAAATTGCGTACTACTAGATGTGATAATTAGAGAAAAACAGGGGATGGTGCCTACCCTAAAATTGTATCAAATGTATAAAAATTTGATTATCAAATAATTTCTTCCAGATAAACAGATGTCCTCAGAGGAGGGCCGCTCATTCAGCAGTCCTGCACTGGGTATGTGATCAGGTGTTCCTGTTACAAAGTTGCATTTAAAATGTGTGTACAGACGGTAGGCAGCTTGTCTCATCTCCAGAATGCTATTGGTGCAGGCTTAATTAGCTCAGGGAGTATTTTCCACGCAGTGCCTAATGGTGAGGCCGGGGGCGCTGGGCTTTGGAGACAGGGATGTAAATAAGCAGAGCAGGTGGTCCTAACGAGTGAGGAGCAAGACAAGAACAGATATCAGGCAAAGAAGTAAATAAACAGGGCGGATCAACAAACTCCACGAGGGTTACCTGGGGTGATGTGATAGGCAAGGAAGACAAGGCTGTGTTTGTAGGCACAGTCGGTGGCTGGTCTTTTCATAGATAGGAGCCTGCCTCCCGCCCCCAAGGATGGGATATGTTGAGTTGAGAACTGAAATTATTGAAGAATGAAACCATGTATAGAGACAGGGAAAGAATGTTCTAAAATAAAGGAACAACGTAGGCAGAGACGGTTGCGTATGGATGATGAAATGGGAGGGGGAAAAAAAAGAGCAGATTGAGAGCAGTGACACAGGATGGGGCGAGGGGAGAGATGATCTAGGTAAGGGGGGCCTTAAATCATAGAAGGACTTTGATGCTCACTTAATTAGCATTATGATACTGACAGCTGACAATCACACAACTCGCACCCTGTGAAAGCCTGTAGTGCTTCCTCCAGGAGATGAGGCACCTCTTCTTGTCTCAGGTCCACCCACACATATCAGACACACCACCAAATACACAAGGGGAAAAAAAAAAAACAAATCTTAAATAAAGATACAGAATAATAATAGTAAATCATTTGTGCATTTTGGAATAATTTCAAAAAAATATATAGATAAGGCAAATGGACATCCCATATCACTCTTGGCCCATGGACCTGTTTTCTGTTTTTCTAATTCTTTTACTAATACCCTTTCAAGAAGAGGGACGTGTGTCAGTGTCAAACATGACCAGTGGTTATTCATTCACGTGTTCTCTAATCTCCAACCTAAATCACAGAATGTATTTTTAAAAGATTTTGAGTTTGTGTTTGGTTGTTTGGCTTTCATATATATGTGTGTGTGTGCTTGATATCCCAGGAGGCCTGACAATTTCCTGAAACTGAAGTTATAGACAGTTGAAAACCATGATGTGGGTTCTGGGAATTGAATCCAGATCCTCTGGTGGAGGAGCCAGTGTCCTTGACTTCTGAGCCATTTCTCTAGCCCCAGAGTATATATATTTAACCTACTACCATAGACATGATGTTTATCTTCATCTGTTTGGGCCAGACTCCAAGGCTTCTGGTGCAGATTTTCCTATTGCTGGACATGTGGACTCCATTTGGTTGCTCAATTCAGATGCTATCTGCCTGGTACCTTTCCTGAACTTAAAGCTACTTACTCTGAAGCCCAGGAACTGCTCATCATCTCTTCCCTTCCAGCCCCTGCCCACTTGCACCATGGAAGTGTCCTGCCTGAACTAATGATTGCTGCTATTGGATTTTGGTTCTGTAATTTGACCTTTTTTTTTTTTTTTGCATTTATTAGTTTGTATCCTATTGTGTAGAAGTAACCTCGTCTTTTATTCATGCATTTGTTTATCTTACTACAAACTTCTTGGTTTCTGGATAATAACCTGTCATCTTTACTGTTACTCATTTTGGGGTTTAGATTGTCCCCAACTTTGGCCAACAGGAGCCCCTTCAAACTGCCTGTCATCCTTCAGATGTGCACCATTGTTCTGTGAGCCTGCATTTACTTTTCATACAATAAATTCCTCCAGCCTGGCCTATTCTTTTCCTGGACTAGATGTGAGAGTGAGCCATTTCCTTGGTAAGATCCCATTCTATCCAACAGAGAAACGGTCTTGCGCAACCAAAACCAGGACATGGCTGTGCTCATCACTGTTGTGTGTCAGTGACCTTGGCCTGAAAGCAGAGAGAAAGAGCACATCACCACCTCTGCCTCTAGCACACCATGGCATTAGTTCCTCTCATTTTGCGTAGAGGACAATCACATATGCATTGCAATTTGCCCCAGATTAGCTAGAATAAAAACAAAAGAAGAAGAAAAGATTGGAAGGCAACATGTGTTTTCTTCTCCCTCCAGCACTAAAGACTGAACCCAGGGCTTTATGCTTGCTGAGTGAGAGCTCTCCCACTGAGCAGAAGCCCTACCCACTTTTCTCATCTTAATGAATGCATTTAGTGCACTCCCATTGAGATTCTATTCAATGTATTTTCCTCTCAAGGCCACTCTGCTCTAAAGCCATATCTAATATCTTTTTCATCGAAATTTTCTACTCAACAAATGAAATTACTTCTGGGGATCCTTTGGGCATTACTGGTATTTCATCTTAAAACTAGAAAACGACTTCATGAGTCTTTAGTCTAGAAAATTCTACACCAAGAATATGGTTAATTGGATAAGGCACAAGCACTACAGGAGTGACTGTCAAAATAAATAGGTCAATGGCTGCATTTCATTGGATGTTTTGGTACAGGCCATCAGAAGAGGATGGACACCATCAAAACTGGGAAAGAGGAACCAGTATCCACTGGGCCCATATGCACCATTCTCAATGGGGCCCAACTTGCAATCTATTGTAATTGGGACTATCAAGTTTACCCAAGGAAAGATAAAATTGCTCAACTTAATAGAATGTTTCTTTTTATTGTTGTTGTTGTTGTTGTTTTTTTTTTTTTTTTTTTGAGTCAGGGTTTCTCTGTGTAGCCTTGGCTGTCCCGGACTCACTTTGTAGACCAGGCTGGCCTTGAACTCACAGAGATCCGCCTGCCTCTGCCTCCCGAGTGCTGGGATTAAAGGTGTGCGCCACCACGCCCAGCCCAATATAGAATGTTTCTAATGCCATAAAAAATACATCTAACAAAACATTTTCATGATGGAAATGTCAATTTCCTTAGAAATCTATGTTATTATAGTTTTTTGGATTCCAGATACAAAACCAAAATTCTACTGTGGGGCTGAGAAGCATGTGTCTGCAACACTGACAGTGGCTCATTCTCAGATTTTAAAGACTGTTGCAGTGATGCCTAAAAGAGGAGATTTGGAATTTCTGAGTAAGAGCGTTTACCTTGATAAGCTGTCCTCTCAAGGTTTTTGTGTTTCCTGAGGCAAACTCTGATTCAGAAATCTATATTATTAATGTGGCCAGACTTTTTATGAATCCATGTCTTATTTTTATTTTACTCAAGTCATCAATCTATCTATTCATACAGTCATAAGTCAATACATACTAGTAATTTTTTATGGTTTTTATCCTATCAGAGTAGATTAGAAAGATTAGGAGAGGCACATATTTATCCATCAATCTTCACTGAACACTTACTGCACAGCAGGAACATTTTGGCACTGGGGATTAAAAATCTGTGTCAGGTTTGTGTTATTGTGAACATGCTGGTAGCTTGACCTATATTCATAAAACATTAGGTGTGGAATCATACGGAAGCTATTTTCAATGTGATGATCATTTAAAAAAGAATCTAAGAAAAGTGGTTCTGGATCACAACAACTCTAAGATGTTCACTCTGAAAAAAAACAACTGAAGAAGACATAAAAATGCTAACATCCCATTCTCTTCATGGATATGCTGCCACATAAATGGGAAACTCCGTGGTAGGATAGCATAGTTTAGATATGGAGAAGGAGTGAGAATCAGAAGGCTGGGTTCAGCAATGCTTCGGAGAGGATTTCACAAGTCTGCGGACTCACAAAACTTCCTCAGCGGGCAAGAAAGAGAAAGACATTTTGGGAAATTGTATCATCATGGCAAAGTCCCGAACCCACAGGTATTATCAGAAAACAAATGGGCGAGTGTGCCTATGACGATAAGAAGAGGAGTATCCATGGTGACAAGCACAGACATGAAGACAGAAGGGAGACTCCTGTGTCTTCTTAAGCGCTACAGTGAGAATTTAATCCTTAATAGGGCTCCAATTTGATGGCTTATGTTGCTCTTTAATAGATTAGCTATTGTCATAAATTTGATTTTATCCCACTATGAGAAGTGACTCTGTTTTGACCTAGCCTGTTTTGTTGTGGTGAAGTGTTCAGTCTCTGTACAGAACCATGGCATCCTCCTCACAATTTTATTCTGCAATTACCCCCTCGTGGGGGGGGGTCACACTCTTGTCCCTGGGAAATGGTGACCTGAATGCCTGGCACTAGCATTGCTATGTCATGTTTATTTTGCTCTCTGTTTTCAACATGAAGTTACAAGCTACAGTGTCCATCTTGTTCACATCTTCCTTTGATTTTTGTCTCCTTGTTGAAGGTGCACGGTGACACGTGAGCCTTTACAACTACTGATATAACATAATGCAGCAGAGAGATCCCTGTTATGAGTATCAAGACGACAATATCAAGACTCTGGAACTTCTTGACAGCATCTTACCCTAGTATAGTCTTTTCCTGGGGAGCTCCTGGGCAGGCATCCTCTTAAACACGCCTTACCCTCCATCCCCATGAGTTAAGTAAATAAGAGTAGAGGAGAAACTGAAGCAAATAGGGAATCAGTCCACCTGAACCAACCTCTTCATGGAAGGGAGCCTTCGTGGCATGAACTCATCCACAGGCATCAAAAAGTGTCAGCGCCTGCACTGGGATAACCAGTTGATGGTCCGCCACAATTCTCCTCTATCACACAGCTTGAGGAAGAGCCTTTGAAGATGTCCACCATGAAAGCCGTAGCCTTTTCTGTAGCACCTGCTAGAAAGCCTATTGAGAGAGATAAGTTTCTAGTCACCACCACCTCACTCTATGAAGCCTAAGCCATAAAAGCAAAAGCTCTAATGGGTGCTGTCCATCCAGGAGGATTAGGGTGGCCTGGTACTGTTCTCTCTAACCTATATTGTAGATTGTGAGAACTAGAACGTGATGCTCTGCCTCTGGTTGTCAGTCAACAATGGCACTATAAACTTCCTCAACCGATATTTACTCTCCATCACCCACCTCTGAAGTCATAAGGTTCCTTGCACATAAAGTGGAATTCTACATGGACATACACTTTCAGTGTATACAGAGTCCTGTATCCAGATATATTCTTCATAGATAATTACTTCAAATAATAAAGTGAATAGTTTATAGACACAGTTCAAGGCAGAAATTATTACATGTGAAAACATCATCCTAAGGGCCATAGTATGCACACACATCGGTTTACAAGGAACTCCACTCAAGTTTTTGGTGCAGACCTGTCATATAATCTGGCTGTAGTATGCCATGACTGGATGGGATTAAAACAAGAAGTGAAAATAAGAGGGGCTAGGAATCTCTCCATCTGCATCATTTGAGCAGCAGCTGCAGTGGAAATGTTGCTAAGGTAACCACTCAGTGAAATAAAGGATCTATTAGGTCAGGTAGAGCCAGGATTGCCACCGCAGTTCTGATATTTCATCCATCTCTGTCCAGGAGCTACTGATTGTGAAGTGGCATTTACAGTCTTGTCCTTCTAAGAGAGAGTGGTGGCCACAACAAGAAAAGGAGAGGATGGGAGTTGCAAAGATTCAGTCGTGATCAGTGGGAAATTGTCTCACCCAAAAATCCTTAAAGTATGCACAGTCCCCAGAGGCTACAGAGCATCTTTTGAGTTATATATTGTCAACCCAGGGCTCTCTCAAGATCCTGATGTGTTGCTCAGAGACAGTCTTTTTCAGGAGAGCCCCATGTGGCGTGCATCCTCTATGCTATTTCAGGTAGATGCAGGCTCAGGTTCTGGGCTGTGAAGAATTAAGTTGCCTAAGTCCGTGGTCATGTGACACTTCTTTCATCTTCTAAAGTCCCTCTGGAAGAATGCACTAAAGCCCTGTGGCATTTAGGCAGAGCAGAATGTAAGAAATGAGGCCCAGGGCTTCCAATGGGAATGAATCTGATTGCTGCTAACGAGCAAGACTACTGGCCAAGGCAATATAGACCTTCCCCCTACTCCTCCCCCCCCCCCCAGAACTTGTCTGAAGAAACCAGAACTTTCTTTCCTGGAAAAAAATCCAAGAGTACATCCATGGGGTAAACACACCTTCTCACAACCTTTTATCTGTGTTAAAGGATCAGCCGATGCTTTACGTTTTAGGTTCTTGTGCTGCTGCTGTGATGACAATAGCCTGACAAAAACAAGTTAAGGAATACAGGGTCTATTAGCTCACAGTTTCCAGTACAGCCTATTGTGGGGAAGCCAACACAGCAGGAACTCGAAACAGCTGGTCACATCACATCCACAGCCAGAAAAAGAACCCACTAACTGCATGCGTGCCTGTGCTTAGCTCATTCTCTCCATCGGCACAGTTCAGCATCCTCCACTGCTTAGGGAATGATGTCACCCACGGTGGGCTCACCTTCCCACGCCAATTAATGTAATCAAGCTAATCCCCCACTTACATGCTCAGTGGCCCATCTCCTTTGCGATTCCTGATTTTGTCAGGTTGGCAGCTCACAACAGTCATCACAGTATACCACTGAGATCAGCTCCAACCTAGAAAGTTCTATCCAACTAAGAAATACCAATAAAAAAAAATGATAGGAGAGAGGGCAGTTGGGGGAGGGGCCGAATTAGAATGATGTATTATGAAACGTGTGAGAGTGTATACTAACTAAAATTAGTTTTTAAAAGAAAAAAAAAGAATGAAAACAGCAAATGAAAATCTTTTCCTGTGTAGTAATTTTGAAACTGTCATCAAACTAGTATATTTTCTAACATTTTATCTACTCCACAATGCATCATAGAATGGAAATCTTTACTAATGGAAGCTTAAGGACTGAGGAAAGCACGGCCCTTCCACAAATCCATATTTAACACTGGATGCATTCCCTTTTAAATACTGATTTTTTTGTTGTTGTTCTTCTGGGTCAGACACAAAACAAAAGCAAGCAACATCACACAGATCTGAGCGTCTCGCTTCTGCCTCTGGCAAAACAGCTTCTATCAGACCACTCTCTTATTCTTTGAGAGCACAATTATCATGTGTGAAAAAAAATATATATCCTTGGAAATCAGTGACGAGTAGCCAAAAAAAGCTAGAACATAGTAGTGACTGCCACTGTTAAGTATTCACTAACTGGGTTTTTCTCCTTCCTCTGAGATCCTATGTGAGAATCGTGTAAGGCATTCTGACCTTTCAGAAGTAGCAGGAGGAGCTGCCTTTGCTCACTTATCAACTCCATGTTCACAGGAGTGACAACACTGGATCCATCCACTTCTTTTCTCTCTGGATTATTCTATTTGGTGCATTTTTGTTTCTGTGTTGCAAATACCATTGGTAAAGGACTAGGCCTGAGTGTCCCCACTGCTGCCATCTGGGAGCGTATTAGAACTTCTTTTCCTATCTGCATTACTGCTCTCCTCTAGTCTCTAGTCCTTATGAGGCAGTTTAGGCTTAGCACTTTGCAGCTTCACCATGGCTTCCAGCTGAAGTGAATTCTCCAAACTGAAGCCCGTTAGCATAAACCTAATACAAAAGATCTGGGATTCTGATTTCCAACTGTCTATTCTCTCTCTCCCTCTCTCTCTCTCTCTCTCTCTCTCTCTCTCTCTCTCTCTCTCTCTCTTTCTCTCTTTTTTTTTCCTCCTTTGTAGTCGATGTTGTAGAAATCAGAGGAGAGGAAACAAGTCACAAGCCATTATCTCTCAAATCTCAGTGTACACACCAAATCAATAATCACTGGTGCTGTGGTGCAGCAAGGAGAGATGCCAGCCTAAATGGTCCCTTATCCTCTGCCTTGCAAACCCCACTTCTAGGACACACACTGAAAATCTGAGGGCTTCCTACAGAGTTCTTTTCAGCCCTTTTTATTGAGTCCTTTACATTGGCCACGTCCTGCCCTGGGTGATTCTGGGAAATAAAAGTGTT
The DNA here is from genome assembly GCF_964271855.1 of Acomys minous. Classification (NCBI taxonomy): domain Eukaryota; kingdom Metazoa; phylum Chordata; class Mammalia; order Rodentia; family Muridae; genus Acomys; species Acomys minous. Next base: position 63,516,809 of record NC_140485.1, on the reverse strand, counting down.
CCAGTCTAGTAAATTAAAGCTTCATGTGGGCTATAATCCATGCTATCTGCTCTCAACATCCCTTTCAGACTCTTTGCTATAAATGTCTCGGCTCCGGCTCCACCCCACGTCTACCCATTTGATGCATGTCACCTGGTTTATCTTAGTTATTTACTGAAATTAATCTGGACTGTTACACCATGTGTCTAACTGTTAATGGCGAGGTGCTGGTCTGTCCTGTAGGCCTTGTCAGCCTCGGGACACTGCCTGCTACTAACCCTACTCTATTCTCCCTGGGATGACTTAAAATGAGAAGTAGGTCCCCATAGACTCGGATATTTGAACACTTGGTCCCTAGGTGTTCAGCCTTTAGGAGGTTCAGCCTTGTTGGAGACATGGAATTGAGAGCTTACAGCTTCACCTTGCTTCCGGTTCTCCTTCGGCTTCACAATTGCCTTTGAAGATGTGAGGTCTCAGCTCCTGCCTCTGCTACTGTGCCTGCTGCTTGCTCCCACGCTTTCTCACCATGATAGATCCCCATCCCTCTGGAGCAATAAGCCCCAATAAGCTCTTCTCTAAGTTGCCTTGGTCGCTCGCTTCTGTCACAGCAAGGGATAAGTAATAATATGCTTTATAACTCCAATACCTTAATTGTACAATGAATATGTTGAGATAATTAATTCACAAGGAATTGATGGAGGAAGCCCCTTTAGAGGCATGTCAGTGATTAGGTATGGTAGCGTTTTTTTCTTTTCCTTTTGAAAACTAGGAGTGGCTCAGAAGGAAAAGTACCACCGGCCTGGCCAGACTTGAGTAGATATGGGGTTGAAGAATGTATTAGTGTCACGAAGAAAGCTTTGCATAAACACAGCCTAGATGCTACAAGCCCCATTTTGACTCTTGGACCACCACATTACATTGTCCCTTCAGTCATCCTGACTTGTTTATATTCTCAATGGCCTACATCCTGCTAGCTCTTCCTTGGCCTGAAGAGGCATTTCCAAATACAGGCAAATTCCCTCTGCACTCATGCAGAGAACGGACACCACGCCAAAGGGTTATTTTTCCTCTTTTTGTCTAAGAAAGTTTCTGTCTGACATTGGAGCCAGAGCTTATCCCAGCTGTGAGATTGTGGGTCAAATTTTAGCAACAGTTCACTGAACAATAATTTTCTTCAATTGAATCTCGTTCTTGCTGGGGACATTCGCTCCATGCCGACAGTCCTGAGAGCTCAGAGGAAGGTTTATCTATCTTGTGTTTTCCAAATGGACTCTGCTGTCACCAGCAAAAGTCATTCATTAAATACTTAATCATCTATATCTGGCCCTAGCTTTGTCTCTGCAAAAACAAAATAAATGGTCACTCCTCTTCTTTATGGTACCCATGAACACATTTGATCATGTTGTCCTCAACACTTCATCATCTATAATTCATTTTTATGTCTGACTTCCCCTTGTGAAAATGTGTCTTGCGGATGTGGGCTTGTCTTACTCCTGCTTGATACTCACAGTGCGTAGCATGGAGAACAGCCTCAAATATTTGCCGAACAAATGAGTTTTGTAAATAGTAACATGCATAAACATAAGACTATGTAAATCACCATAAATATTGAGCATACAAAGTATATTAGTGTACATATTTGTGTGGTTTCTCAAGATGAAATAAAATAACTCTTAATGTCCATCATAAAGACACCTATTAAAATGCTCATTCAGGTTGAATTTGTAAAAACAAGAATTACCATGCAGTATAACAGCAGGAAGGTTCAGCAGTTGGGGGATAAGCCAGACATGTGACCCCAAATATAGACATTATATTCTGGTATCCATTCCTGCCACTGTGCAGTGCATCTTCATCCTGTTGACCCACCCTCCGGCTCCTCCTGAGCTGCCTCACACATATCTCCTCCTAACTTTATGTCCTAACTTCATGTCCTTGATTTGATTTTCTTTACTAATCCACCGAGTCCAGTTATTGCTCCCCATACACATATAGGTATGAGGTCATGCACTGGGGCATCAGCAGCTAGCCAATAGCTGCCACACAAGGAAAAGCAGCTTCCTCCCTACCTCACCCCTAGCAGCTATCACCTGCCAGGACTTTCTTGTCTGAACATGAGACCATAGGAGCCCCTCCTCTTGTATGCTTAAATCTTTAGCTGGCTTTGTCGTATTTTTGTTGCCTGGTATTAAATATGAATCCAGTAAGGACAAAGAGACATTTCAATTTAATTCATATATTATCTTGACAACTTAAAAATTTCACAAATGATATTGCCTTTGAGTTATGTGTGTGCATGTGTGTTTGTGCATGTGTTTGTTTTAATAACCATGTAATACTAAAAGTTTTTGTTTAAAAGCTATTAAGTACTTACTGCTAGTTGGGTGCTATTCTGATGGTTTGTGAAGTAAGCTGGATAAGAGTGCCTATCGCGACAGGGATCAGTCGGATCTGAAGACACTTATTAAACATCAGTATGGCGACCAGAAAAGTAATGCTACAAACAGTAGACGCTGGACCCAAGGTGTCGGAATTAGATTTTTCCTCTCCATTGAGTCACTAGAAATATAAAGTTTACTAATGACCTCCCAAATGAGTATGGAGCCTATTAAATTGTTGTTCAATTAATCTAGTCAATTATTAAGAGATTTCCTTTTCAAGAGGCCTGGGTTGGGACCTGTCTGAGGCTGTGTCTGCATGATGGCTGCCCAGGGGTATGGATATCTCTCAAGGGATGTGGCCCAGAGCCTTTCCAAGAGGCTGGTCAAAGCACCAAGAGAGGATACCCATACCCCAAGCATTAGTTTTCTTTAGTGCTAAGACAATGAGTGTCACCTAGCTTACAATGAAAGTATATCTAAGGTTCAAAAAAAAAAAAAGCATCTAAGATAGATGAAACAAAAAAAAATCACTGCTGTAAATGACATGACCCTCTCAACGAAGACAGGGCAGGAAGACAGCTTGGAGTTGTGGAAGTGACGAAGCCCAGATGGAGCTACCAAAGGAAGCTTCCCTTTTTCCATCACCCACCCTGCTACTTCATCTCCATCCATCTGTATCCATGAACACTTCAGAGGCAGGCCTAGTGGTGTGTGCTTGGTGCAGATGTTTTTTCATAGCCCCCTGCCTCCTTGAGAGCTGCTCCCCAGAGCTCATCTCTTTTCTCCCCATCCCTACAGTTTCCTCAGAGCACATGGATGACTGAAATGTTTACTTGGACTATCTCTGCTGCAGCTATGGACATTCTTGACAAATTCAGCTGAAGTAGAGACAAGGGTAATTTGTAAGATATCTTCTCAGAAAAATAATCACATAGTCAGAACCTTGCCATTTCTTATCCATTCTCCCGCAGGCTTGATAGCTACAAGCCGAGAACACCAGACAATGAGTGAAGATGGTAAGAGGTAAGAAGGGAAGTCCAGGTAGGACAGAGACAAGATGCAGCCTTATAACCTGATGACTCTTGGGCCAATGTCTGGAACTCAGTATAGGAAGTCAGCCCTGTGTTCTGAAAACAATCCTTTTCCCCTCTGTGAAGTACTCAATCTAGAAATATTTTGTCTTTTCCTCACTCTCTCCCATCAGTCTCTGATATTGTTCCCATCCTTGACGTGCCTTGAGAATGACTCTTGTCCCTGCTCTCGCTGACGGGTCGCAAAGCTCCTTCAAGTTAGAGTTCGAATGCCTGTCTCTTAAGCCCCCGCTTACTGAGAGAATCAAGTAAGGATTTTCGTGAAGTGGGTTTCCCAAGAGTCCTGCAAAGGGCAGACAGGGAAGCTTAGCATTCTGGGAGAAACTTAAAATGTGCTGCCAGGCAAGGAGAATCCCTCGGCCTGAAAGGATGTTCTCTGAGACAGAACAAGCCCGTTGCTCCACAAGAGCGTTACACTCAGAGAACCCATCACCCTGAGAAGTCAAATTTCTGCCAGTGCCAATAGGGTCAGGAAATGTTCCACTCAAGTGTTTGGTCGATAAGTCATGTTTAAGGGTTCTCTGGAGTTCAGCCCTAATGAAGGCTTGGAGTTCAGAGAATGGGCTGTAAGATTCCCCCCTTTTCGTTTTTCACCTTTGCCTGTTTTCCAAAGGCCAAGGACTTGGCCAATAGCCATGTTTAAACTCGTATCATTGTTTCCAAGAACGAGGAAAGCCTAGGAAGTGCTTGTCTCATGCGTGTCTTGAGAAATCCAAACTGAAATACTGTAAACGAAGTATGCGGGCGAAGACCAATGGGGTTCGTAGAAACCCAAGATTGCTGCTAGAGAAATCCATTCCAGCCCGCCCATACCTAATATGACCAGCAGGGGGGGCAGTCACAGTGCTTTCCTGAGTTATTCACTCAGTCCCTTACTCCCTCCATCAGACAGCTTTCCCTATATCTTCTTTATTGAAGATGGTTTCTTTGGTTCACTGATAATTGGATTTCCAGCCTTCTTTGCTGGTCTATAAACTTGGCAGTTACTGCGTTTATGGCCATGTCAGTCTAACACGATATTTCAGTCATGAGAACTGCAGGAGGGACCTGATATGTTGAGGGAAGGCAAACCCTACGGAATACCTGCACACTTGACTTGAGAACAGAACGAATCTCTCCCTTAGCATTTCCCAAACATGTCCATCAGAGAAGCAGAATGATGTGTAGAGGAAAGTATATTTCTTATCTGAAGACCATTCTTTTATTAATCTCTGGGAAAGCAAATACAGGGATCGCTAAAGACAGCGAGTTCAGATCAAATTCTGCATCTGAATATGCACACTGCTTACTTAGTAGGCTACTGAATATGTAAAATTTATGTTCTGTTATCTGTGTGCCTGGCAATTTTTTTTTTACTCTCCCCCACCCCTCCTTTTAAATTGCCAATACACTGGCCAGAAGCAAGTAAGGCTAATGGGTTTTGGAAATCAAAACAGATTAATAACATCCAGTTCCAACTCTCATAGATGAGTGTCATGGACAAGGTGCCAGTTCTCAGAATAATGACCTCTTCTCTACAATATGGTGTCAGCAGCAGGGCCAGCCTCAGAGGTCTGCCAAGGGGACTAACTACGGCCAGTACCCTTTGAGGTCGATCAGTTTGTGTCGCTATTACAAACGGTACCTGCAGCATGTGTGGCCAGTCTGGTGGGGTGGTGGAGGGCAATTGCTGCTTAGCTGCACTAGATCTAGATCAGAGACACATGGGGGAGCTTGGACCACGGATCAGAGACACTTGGGGGAGCATGGACCACAGATCAGAGACACTTGGGGGATCATGGACCACCATGGATTAGAGACATCTGGGGGAGCTTGGACCACGGATCAGAGACACCTGGAGGAGCTTGGACCACAGATCAGAGATACCTGAGGGAGCTTGTACCACTCAATAGTTTACTGCATTCAGCCGGCATGGCTTAGAAAAACCTGACTGAGGTGATTTTGAACTGTAATGGACACATCACATTCATGCTGGGTTAAAGGCCCAGTACTTTATCTCCTAGGGTAATCAATACTCACGTTTTAATAGGGCATTGGGTATTCCTAATGCAGCCAATGAAGGTTCAAAATGGATAGGTATAAATGTGGAATATAAATATGCTGTTATCATTAGTGGTCACATCCATGTGCCTTCCTATATATTTTTAATCTCTATTGAATTTTTGGCCTTATAAGAAAAATAATGCCCTTCCTGAGGAAACACAAATTATTTGCCTATAATACAAGGCCTCCTCTTTGCTTCTTACAAATTGAATTAGATTTGCATCAAATGTACATGTATCAGCCTCCTATGTGCCAGATATTGTGATGGAATCTGGGAAGTATAAGTTAAATGTACTTACAAGAATATTCGCATCTGTCAAAAGCGTATAGTCACGATGATAACGTAATAAGAATGTTTCAGAACAGAGTTTACGGCAGTGAGTACAGATTTATGGAGGAGGGTGAAGGTGAACATGGGTATCAAATGAAGCTAAAGAGAGACAAATTAACTGGAGGGGAAAGGGAGGGGACCCTGGCCGGGAAAGGACGCACGTGTAACAAAATCTCGTGGAGTCTCTCCCGTAGTTGGTGCTGATGATGTAACAAGGTAAACTCCATAGGTAATCAGGCCATGAGTGTAAAGTTGGCAAGATCTTGCTAACCCCAGATACTTGTGTAAGCAAGCAGGAAAAACAGGCCTGTGAAAGTCCTGGGGAAGATGAAAAGATTCTTCCTGAAGACTAGAGCCCACAGTGAGCGCTGAAACAAGACCGTGCTCAAAGTTTAAAATGGCGAACCCTAGATGTGAACACAGATTTGTGTCATTACTCAAATCCCCATCCAGGATCAGTATTTCATGTCACTTTAGCTATAGTGATCTCGCGCCCGCCCCCGCCCCCGCCCCCGCCCCCGCCCCCGCCCCCGCCTCCATCTCTAGCTCCTGCAGTTTCCGCATGAGAGATGGTATGTTCTGATGTGAGCACAATGCGGAGGGATGGAAGTTTATATGAATAGGGATGGCGATGAGTGAGTAGACTGCATCTGAAAATTAAAAGGAATTTACAACCAGGCCTGGTGACAAAGGCCTGCCATCCTCTCGCTGTGTGGGAATTTGAGGGAAGATGGTTACAATGTCAAAAGCAGCCTGGGCAATTCAGTGAGACCCTGCTCAAAACTAACACTAAAAAGGGGGAGGGAGGAAGATGTAGCTCAGTGTGACATGAACGAGTCCTTAAGCTCAGTCCCTAGTAATAGTGATGAGATGATGGTGGTGGTGGTGGTGGTGGAGCGGGAGGAAGATGATAATAAGAATGATGAGGATGAGGATGAAGAGGAGGATGAAGATGATGGTGACGAGAAGGAAAATTATGAGGATGAGGATGATAATAAAGAGGATGAGGAGCAGGAGGACAGGGTTAGAGAATTTGTTCAATGCTTTGCTCATTTTTAAAATGGCAGCTTATGTGTACTAGGAGACATGTATCAAAAGAGCCACACCCTCAGAAACAATTTCCCCAATTTGAAATCATAAAAATGTATTTATTGACCAAAATGAAATAAAACTAAAAATTATAAAATGATTTAGGATATATTTATGTTATATATGTGTGTGTAGGTATAAAGAGAGAACTATATATTATCAGAATAATGTATATATCATAATATATATACATACATATGAAAAGACATTCTTTCTAAATAATCCACGGAGGGCACAATATACAGATCGCAAATGCTATATAGACAAATAGACAGATACTATAAAAGGAGAAGGATAAAGAATGCTACAATGAATCCTGCACACAACTGGTCAACTTAGATGAAAAGGGTCAATTCCTCAAAAAACGCAAAATAAAAAGCATACTGTAAAACAGACAAGCTGAATGGCCATGGAGGTACTAAGGAACTGACTGGAGATACCTTTGTATATGAGTGTCTGCCTACATGTATGTGTGTGCACCACATGAGTGGAGGACATGTAAAGACCAGAAGAGTGCATTAGATCCTTGGGAACTGTAGCTACAGTGGTTATGAGCTGCCATGTGTGTGCGGGGGTCTGAACCTGGTCCTCTACAAGAACAGTGGATGTACTTAACTGCTGAGCCATCTGCCCAGTCCTCTAAATTAACTTTCTAAAAGACAATGTGAGTTCTAGATATATTTACAAAGATGAATTAACAGCAATTCCCTATAATGTCTTCTAGAATACAGAAGAAATAGAATTATCCCCAACATATTTGCTGATGCTTCAATTACACTAATAATAAAAACAGTCAAAATCAGAGCCAGAAAGAAAACTGTGGATACATATCCTTCATATAAACACAAATGCAAAATTTCCTAAATATATTTACAGGTAAGATAAACAATATATAAACATAATTACATGCCATGGCCAAGTTCGTCTTACTTCAAGGCTGGGAAGCTATCTCAGTGTTAAACATCAATCAATGCAATCCACTCTATCGGCAGACAAACACAGTGATCAAACTAATTGATGTGAAAAACACTTTTGGCAAAAACATAAAAAGCTGTTCATGATTTTTAAAAAGCCAACAGAAATAGAAATAGCAAATACTTCCTCCATTGGATAAAAAAATTATCTTTTAAAAACTTTCAGGTAACATAATATTAGTTCTAAGGTTGAAAATCAGACAGTGGTGTCTACTGGTGCCACACATATTCATCACAAGAAAGACAAGAAGAGGCAATGAAAATGTGGGCATGGGCGTGTGTGTGTGTGTGTGTGTGTGTGAGAGAGAGAGAGAGAGAGAGAGAGAGAGAGAGAGAGAGAGAGAGAGAGAGATTTGTAAATGGATAAATTTGAAATGTATTAGGAAGAGAAAGGAATGGGAGAAAAGGAAGAAAAAAACAATGAAATAAGGAGGGAGAGGGAGATGGAAGGGAAGGGAAGGAGAGAAACGTGTCCTAGAACACAGAAGTTTAGTAAAGCCATCAGATATAAGATAAACAAAAGCTGACCTGTTATCTTCTGCTGGTAATAATCATGTGTATGTGGACTGTAAAAGCACACTGTTGTCATCTTTAAATGAAACACACATGTGTAAATATACAACAAGACATATTCAGCTAGATGCTGAATATGCAAAGATTAAAATGAAGAGACACTGTGTCCAACTGTTGGAAGAGTCGACACAGAAATGGCCTCATTTTCCTTTAATAGGATCCACTGGCTCTGCGTCTTCCCTACTCAAACGTAGAAGTGTTTTGGCAATAGAGACCACTTTATTCTAAATTATATGTGGGAAACCAAAGGAATCAGAATCTTGAAATGATCCTAAGAACAGAAGAAGTCTCAATGAGTTACATGGCTAGAGAAGTTGGCTATATGGGTTAGAAAAGAGACAGACACACAGATCCATGGAACCAAAGTCCAGCCACAGACTGACATGTGTATGCCCATGTGATTCGGGGGGTAGGGAAAAGTACAAAAATCAAACCAATGGAAGAAAGATGGTGCTGTCCACAAATAGGTGGCACGTAACTGCGTATCAAGAGATAATAAATGAGAAAAAAACAACAAGATAGATATTAAGTGAGCTTAAGTCAAAGTCAAGTATTTTATACAAAATTATGCTACAACACGTTTTAAAATTTGGTCTTGTTTTTAACTTTGTATATGCACATGTCTGAGTCTCTCACGGTGTGTCCTGGGACCTGAACTTGGGTCTTCTGCAAAAGTAGTGTGTGCTCTTCACGCCTGAGCTATCTTAAAATCTTGAAGTACAGCAAAAAATAGGGGGGAAAAAGTAATGATCATATAGAGATAAAAATGAAGTTCATAGGTTGGGATATATATATATATATATGAATAGTTCATTTTCTTCTAATTCTGTTAAGAGGAAGAAAAGTCAAATCCCATACCAGCATAAAATATTTGTAACCTATTTATTCAACAAAGGAAATACAATAAACAATAAAAGCTCACAACTTAATATTATAATATGACATTTATAGAAATGTCTTTATGTGTCCATAGATGCATACAGTATATATTTGATCATATGTGCCCATCACTTCTCCTCCCTCGCCTCAGATCCCACTACCATCTGCCACCCACCTTCCCAGATACATGCGTTCTATTTTGTATTATTGTACAATCTAGTTTGTACGCCACACTCTTCGGGTTGCCGAGCCATGCCCTGGAGCATCGTCAACCTACCAAGGGCCACACTCTTCAAAAAGAGTTGACCCTTTGCGCCTGGGGCTGATGATTATCAGCTGCTCCTTACCTATGGGTATGCAGTCATGGTTGCTTAATAGTTTATAACCTTTTGGGTTTTTTTTTAATAAAATAACCTAACTATATGAAAAGACACTTCAGCAAAAAGATACACAAATGGTAAGTAAACACAAAAAATATTTAATATCACCACTAACAAGGAAACAAAACGTGAAAACAGAATGTATTATCAATATATATATATATATATATAAATGATTAAAATAAAATGTATGACAAAATTAAATTCAGCAACACACGGAAGCTTAGGAAATGCTAGCAGATGCTGTTTCAATAGCTAACACAAAGTTAACTGTACAGCAGAAGATACTTTTCTCCGCATTTATAGAGAGATTCCATCTCCATTTGCACAAAACCCTGAGCAAAAATGTTTGCAGCAGTTTTACTCACAATAGCCCCCATTAAACCCTTTTGCTTTAAGTTGCTTTGCTCAGATACTTCCTTTGTTCACAACGACACAAAATACAAACAAGGAAACATCTGAGACCACAGAGACTGTTTCATAATTGTCCCCTTCACTGCTTATATGAAAAAATAAGAATAAGATTTACCTCAGGAGGTGGATGAGAGAAAGAATGAGTTTGTATCTGTTAACCACCCAGAACTGCCTTCTCTCAGACACTTAGAAATTGTGGATTTTGTCTCTGCTCCTGGTCCAGCATTTCAAGATGAAACTTCATGGGCAGAATTTTGCTTTTTTTTTTTTTTTTTTTTTTTTTTGAGTCAAGAGCATTTGGCCAAACCTCTGGGCATTGTCTATTGCTAGGACCCTAATCTTATATCATTTTTAGATCAATGAAGTCCCTGGAATTATATCAATAGTAATAAAGACAGTGATTTATTTAACCTGAGAACCAAAAAGTAAATATTTAAAAATATCAATAATATATGATAATTACACAAAACTATGGAAACAACATTTGTGCTTACTTAACAGCACAGCTGATAGCTGGAAATTTTGGGTCCCCAGACTTTCAAGTAGAATAAATAATACTATTTCTTCAAGAAAAGCACAGTTTATATCGAAAGTAACAGGGGGAGCAATGTTCCAAGAACTATTAAACCTGAAGCAGTGACTCCCCCAAAGATGTTCTAAGCTCTATGTGCCTTGTACATGTAGAGGCTAAAGGAGGGTGTGGGGTGCCCTGGAACTGGGCAAGCATGTGTATTTGTGAGACCTAAAATCCTTATGTGGGTTTGGGGAACTGAACCTGTGTCCTCTGTAATAGTAGCAAGTGCTCTTAACCCTTGAATCAATCCTAGCCCCTAAAAACTTTTTTTTAAAAATTACACTTATTGGTGTTTATTTGTGGTATTATCTGCATGTGTCTGTCTCTATTTTTGTCTCTCTCTGTCTCTGCCTCTCTTTCTGTCTCTCTATCTCTGTCTGTCTTTCTGTCTGTATGTATATATGTCTCTGTCTCTCTGTGTGTATGTGTGTGTGTGTGTGCATGTGTGTGTGTGTGCATGTGTGTGTGTAACATGTGGAACAATAACAACTAAAGAAAGGGTTATGAATTTGAGAAGAAGTGAGGGGCGTGGGAGGAGAGTTAGTGGAAGAAGTGGGGTGGAAATTACGTAAATACAGAACTCATGTGTGAAGTTATTTAAAAAACAAAAACTTAAAAACCAAATGAAAAGTTAGCGATGTGTCCAGACAGAGAGAGAGAGAGAGAGAACAGGCACGGAAACCTTTTAACTCACTGGGAGGAACGTCGGCCCCTTGCCCACCCTCCTCCATAGCACCCTCCTTATTCTGAATTCCTAGAACAGGTTGGGTCACCAGCGGCCTTGGTTTCATGCAGGAGTGTGTTTGCTTGTTTGTGTTGCTGCAGGGAAACTGTAAGATTCAGTCCAGAACGTGGCTCCTGCAGCCTTGGCCACTTCTTGCTCTGTCGTCTTCCACGTAGGAGCCTCTTGTTTCATTTAGCCGGTGCTGCCAAGAACTGTCTGCTCACATTTCGTTTGCAACTTGGAAGAGTTTGCCTCGTTCTTTGCAAGCACAGACTTCCACCCTTTGCTTCCCTTCTTTGCCTTGGAGAGTTCGACTCTACCCTCACTGCAAAAACAGTGGCCATGTTGCAGGGCCAGAGTCACCGGCTCTTCTGCTTTCAGGGAGATGTTTGAGGCTCCCCTGGCTATGTGTGGACATCACCATCGTCCCCATGACGACATCCCAGCCAACGTGTCTGTCCTAGGCATCTTGTCCATCTGCTGGGAGGGAGCTGCAGTGGGACAAGGCTAGGCGTTTGATGGCTTTTCAGAGGCTGAGCCTCGCCTTTGAAAGGACACTTAAAAGCCCTTACGTGTCTGGCTCCACGTTTCCCTGCCTAAAGAGAATAAATGGAAAGAAAGGGTGTGTTGGGAAATCAAAGAGCCACGCTTCTTTCCCCTGCTGTCTGCCCTTTCTGCCTGTAAGGGCATTGTCCACCGGAGACAGGCGCAGCCCTGTGCTTTGAATATGCATGTCTAAGAAGAGGAGCAGGGAACACGGTCCTATCTGAGACCTGGGCTGTCAGCCTGAGCTAGCCGGGTGAGTCTGGGATATCCAAAAAATGCCAAAGCTGCTATGTGCTACAAAGGTAGTCAGTTTTCCTTAGCTGACTAATCTCTAAGAGTTTCCCATTTCAACCAAGAAAATCACATGTGCCAAACCAACCAAGGCAGTTGGTATCTTAGTTAGGGTGACTGTTGCTGCAATGAAACATCATGGCCAAGTAATGTGGGGGAGGAAACGGTTTATTTGGCTTAAACTTTCATATCACTGTTCATCTCTGATGAAGGCAGCACAGGGACTCACATAGGGCAGGATGCCGGAGGCAGGAGCTGATGCAGAGGCCATGGAGGGTTTCTGCCTACTGGCTTGCTCTCCATGGCTTGCTCAGCCTGCTTTCTTAGAGCACCCAAGATGACTAGCCCAGGGGTGGCACTACCAACAATAGGCTGGGCCCTCTTTCCTTTACCACTATTTAAGAAACTGCCTCACAGGCTTATATGTAGTCTTATCTAATGGAGGCATTTTCTCAACTGAGGTTCCCTCCCCTCAGATGACTCTACCCTGTGTCAAATTGACATAAAACCAGCCAAAACCAATCATGGTTGGTCATGGTACAGAATCACTCGGACATACTTCTGAACACATACTATGTACTCAGTGTCCCTCAAAGTGACTCTTAGCTAGCCAGCTAGTTCTGAGGCTGCGACTATTAGCATCTGCCTTCCTTTTGTTTACATGAGCTTGAACATCGCCCTTGCCCTAAAGATTTCACACTGGAGCCTGACGTGGCTGTTCCCAAAGTCTGACCCGCTATTAATTTGATTTTATTCTCTGGCATGACCTTGGACTTCCATAGATCCAACATGAAAATGCTGTTTGGAGTGACAGAGAGAATTGAGTGTGGGTGAAATCTTGGTAGGGCAGTGACTCACAGAGGACAGAAATAAAAATTCTAGGTAGGGATGTGGGGCTGGGCCTGGCTATAGCTCACAGTGTACCTGCAGGTTCACACAAATGCTGTTAAGATGTCAAAAGCAGGCGTTGTTTTTTTTTTTTTTTTCTCTCCTTCTTCTTCAGTCTGAACATCCAGCTAATGTGGGCATTCAGTCAAATCCCTCCCAGGTGCTAAAACAGTGTGCGGTGTTAGGATTTCAGAGGCAATTACTGCTGGATCCTTTGTGTGCTTGGTGCACCTGCCAGGTAAAGTGTACAGGGGGCACCAACAGAACTGAGGGATAATTTCTCCATACCACAGTCCTTTAGGAAGTCTGTTAAGGCCGTCAAAAGCCAGGTGTAGAATTGAACAGATTCAACCCTCTGCTAACAGTGCACAGGGTCGGACCTCTGCTCTGGGCAGAGACCTTCCAGCACAGGCATGAGACACTTACGTGCTGCAGCGGCATCCCCCGAGAACCGGCTGCACAGCTGCCCACTAGGAAAGGCAGAGATCTGATATTTACATCCTGGCTTGGAGAACGAAGAGAACTGTATGTTGTGGAAAGAGAGAGTGATGAGTGAAATAGAGCAAAGGGGGAGAGAGGGGGGGAGTTATTTTCTTATTTTTCAATTTTAAATCTGGTCATAAATTATCGGTGTTGTGTCTATGTAAAATTCCCAGGCATTTCACTGGGCTATGAATAATAAATCTGGACAAAGTAGAGGAGGTCATAGCAGCAAACCCAGTGTCCCTGTCCTAATGAGGCTCTAGGGCCCATGGAGAGAGTCATAAATTAACAAAATTATTACCAACTTTAAGACAAAGTCACAGGTGCAATGATGCCAGGAAGGGTGGGCAGGCGAAATGCCCACCACTGTCAATCCCCTCAGGAGAGCATCTCACCAGTAGAACAGGAGCCCAGTGAAGGGGCTCCCAGCTCACTTCCCCTGTGTCCCTCTAACAACCTCTTATAGAGTTACTATAAAAGGCTAAGTTCGGTGAGGAACAGCAACACTGAACTAACCACATGAAGTTGTGTGCTCTCACTATGGAGGTGTGAAAACTGTGAGGCAGACAGTCTTATCAGTAAGTTGAGAGCCCTGCACGGAGAAAATGGCAGAGCCCTGGTAAGGACCAGGAAGAAGAGGAAGGGGCAACTGGGTTCTGATCGCTGGGCATAGCCTCGGCTTGGCAGGCATCTCAGAAGGGCAGAGAGGTCCTGCGCATGCGTCCAGAAGCTGACCCTGTGCCTCACACCTGCAGGGCAAGCTACGAGCTGTCAGTTTCTGGTCTCACCAGTGACACAACCTATCAGGGTCACCAGTCTTACTGGAAACACTGCAAATAATGAGTCCAGTCTCCTATCTGAGTGCTGAAGTCTCCAGCGTGGGATTGGATGCCACTGACAATTGGCGGAAAATCATTGCCAAGCACCTTTTGAAAGAAAGACAGAGTTCTGAAAAGCGGCTTCCTCCAGGCATGGGCACAAAAGCTGCAAACCTTGAGGCTTCACCCACATGGAAGAAATAAAATGCTTTAAGTGACTCTGCAGTGAGCACAAAGGACAATTTGCATAAAATGATGGTCTATGGAAAGGAAACTGAAAGTGGCTTTAATTTTTAAAAACTGCCCCCCCATTTTAATAGCACGAGAGGCTTTGAACAAGAGACTCCTTTTAATAAAGCCCGTTTGTAAATGTATGGAGACAGACTCCTACATGAGTGCCCAGGAGCAACTGTCAGTGAGCGGAGAAATCTGTTCTCCACTGTGCATGCTTCTAAATTCATTCTGGGGCTTTTCTCTTTTATGGCTAGAAGTATTCCGAGAGGGTTTTCCTGAAGATCTAAGCAGTGATTACAAGCTGTTTTTAAACCTGCTTTACCTTGATGAAAAAAAGAATGCTGGGAGGCCGAAATACCAATCCACAGCAATCACACACACACACACACACACACATATACACACACAAACATCACATCATCACATAGACACATATGAACACACATGCTCACAAACACACACACCATGAGAACAGATGCATAAAACCATACATCAACATATGTGTATAGATAAACACACAGGCACACTCACACACACACACACACACACACACACACACACTAACACCACATCAGCAATAGGTACACACAAACACACCTGTACACACTCATACAACCATGAAAACAACAGACACACAAAAGCACACATCAACACATGTGTATACATAAACACGCAGGCACACACACACACAATCACCAACATGGCGTAGAAAGGTCAGGGGGAACACAGGTGTGTAACCACTGAGCCCTTTAGCAGGAAAAACAGGCTTGCAAGCTCAAGGGCCTGGGCTGTCAGATGAATTCAAGTCCAACCTGGGCATGTGGGTGAGAACCTGTCCTGAAATCAAAGCTTGCTGTGGCTGGTGAGGCCGTGGGGACAATGAGAGGAAAAACTGTTACGACTAACCGCTCTCCTAAACCAGGGTCATCGTTAGCACCACCCTGAACACCGAGTACAAGTGAGTGTAGCTCTCACCTTTCCTCAGAGAGGCTCCCATTTGCAAACTCTGGGAATCACGCAGAAAGCCACTCTGGTCAGAGTGCAGAGGTCAACCGACTGAGCGTGCCGGTGCCAAAGCCATTCACTAACAACACAACCTCCACACTTAAGGCTCAGGGAACATCCATGAAGGGAGGCAGAAAGCTGTAGAGCCAGAGGACCGTGGCATCTGCCTAGAGATAGTCTCTTCAAAGACAAAACAAAAGCAAAGATGGAGGAAGGGAGGACGGGAGGCAGGGAGGGAAGAAGTTGACGGGAAGTAGGTATGACCAAGAGATGTTATAGGAAATTCTCTAAGAATTAATAAAGCACACAATGCTTCCTAATGATCTGCCGGACTCATAGACCAGTGTCTTGTCCAGTCATCATCAGAGGCGTCCTCCAGCTGCATAGGCATCGGGGAAGAGACCCACAGCCAGGCATTATGTAGAGTCTAAATCGGAGGTCTCCATCCGGTCTCTTCCCTTGGAGATGACAGAAGTCTGTGGAAGAAAGGAGGAAAGACTAGAGGAGTCCAGGGGAGTGGACGACAGGAGGAGACCACAGCTATGCAGGCCTTATATGGGCTCCAAGAGGGTGAGGAGGCAAGAACCAGGTCTTCTGCATATATATGTTATGGCTGTTATCTTGGTGTTCTTGTGAGACTCCTGACGGTGGGAGTGGGTGTGTTTCTGGCTCCTTTGTCCTCCTATTGGGTTACCTTGCCCAGCCTCAGTACAAGAACTTCCATCTTGTCCTTTTGTCCTGTCTGGATGTTGTCTCTTGGGCGCCTGATCTTTGATCTCTGAGATAGAAGGAAGCTAAGAGGAGTGAGGGAGAGGAAACTGTGCTTGGGATGTATTGTATGTGTCAAGAATTTATTTTCAATTTAAAAAATACTATTTAAAAGACAAATAATAAGACCTGATAGGCTGTGATCACATGGTGGGGAATAGGGTGAAAGTGGGAGGGAGAGGGTACCAGGAAGATACAAGTGAGGGGATAACAATTAGGATGTAATCTGAACACATTATTAAAAAACAAATAATAAAAAATACTTGAGATAGGGCTAAATGCTAGAATATTAGCCGCCCCCCCACACACACAAAGCAACATAAAAATTACTGTTTCAATAGAATTATAAATATTTATTTACATTATTTATCTTGTTTCAATCATTACTTTGAAAGAGGTGATGCTATGTGTCTATGTTTGGGATTTCAAACAGTTTAATATTTTTTAAAATTAGGGACCCCTTTTCTCACTCATGTCACCCAGATTTCTATTTTGATTCCCAAAGAGTGAACAGCACAGTGAATCTTCTCTGGTTTCTCCCAGAAACTCAGGGTTTCCATTTAGATGCATAAACCCCTACTCTTGGAGTGTACTGGCTGCCCGTGCCAGCATCTTGGGTTCTACTTTACCTGTCTTTGGGATGGTCCACTGTGACAAACAGTAATGACTTAACAGATGTCAGTCCAAGTCAAGTGCATACCCATAATCTCATAGTTTTCTAAGTGCTTATCATGTAGTCCTTAAACTCTGGAAGAGGCACTTGTATCTGTCTACTAAATAAACAGGAAAGGGGTACAGAGCCATTGAGTCACTTGGACAGAATGACACATCCGGAAGTTCGTATGTCTTGAGCCCATGCCCTCTAGATTGTTCCCTGAGCCACCACCAGCATCTCCTGTCTGTGTGAAAAGGCAGCCTCTCAGTGTGGCGTGCCTTGTTAGATATACTGTTGTTATTTACCCTTTGCACTGTTAAGGAAGTCTCTTTTTTTTTTCTTATAGTTTATAAGAAGTGTTCCAGACACTTGGTAGTTCATGAACTGTATTTGTGCCTATGCTGTGAGCACCCACTGGTAATATCCATTGACTAGTCTATAGCAGCAGATTTTCTAGTTTTCATCACCCCAACTTTACTGTGGGAGAAAGATGGAGATGGCTCGCTGCTACAGGACCCTGGGCACCTCTCTACTCCAGCAGTAACTCTAGAAGGCCCCACAGTTGTTATGTGGTTAAAAGGCTGTTAAATGACAAGATTAAGGAGTCGTGTACTGGTGCTTACCTTTAATCCCAGAACTCAACAAGCTTAACAGGAGGTTCATAAGTTCAAGGCCAGCCCCAGTTATATAGATATAGGTCATCGAAAGACCCAGTGTCAAGCCATAAGTAAACAAAAAGTAACTACTTTTTAAAGTATGATCCCAATATATAAGCTGTTCTTATTTCTAAGATCTCACCAAATTTATGCAAGTGAAGCAAGCAATGTCTTCCTCCGTTTTGTGGATTAGGAGTCTGAATCCCAGTGGTTGCTTCCTTAGAGTTCCAAAGTTAAGAACTCGTGCCCTTAGCTCTCTGGGGGTACAATGTTTCCTAAGATCTGACTTTAGCAAGGGGTAGGCCCCTAGCGTTCCCACCTGCTTCCGGTGGTAGCATGGGGTAGGCCCATAGAGTTCCCACCTGCTTCCGGTTGTAGACTACTGCTCATTTTCAGGAGAAGAGACTGGATACAATAATCAATAAACAAGAAAATGAGATCTGTTGTGCTTCGAGCACGCATTCTGTGGCTGTCTGGGGGTGACCTGGTTCTGCCTTCTGTGCGCTGAGGGCAGGCATCCTAGATGCTCATTTGATGGCTACTGCCAATTTACAGATAGGTAAAAGAAAACCGATCGCCAGCAAAGTTTAGTGAGGAAGAACACTCCTCTCTAGTCCTGACAATCCCAAGCCTGCTGCTCCACTTCTCCGCTGAAAATTAAAAGAAATAGCATGGAGGATGCTGCTTCATGACTTCGGAGCTGATAGCGTTGGCTGCACTGATTCCCGCACGCACTTATATTGGCGAGGTTTCTCTTCTCTAAGAGTATCCAATGGACTTCTCAGCCTCCATTATGATAAGACCTATCACCTAGTAAATATTAGTTGTTTAAAAAAATGACCACATGCTCTATATTTTAAAAATGACAAACTTACCAGCATGGTTTAGTAATCTCCACGACGGAGCTCATGAATATTTCATGCTCGCTGATTCCTGCTGAGAGTGTGAACAGCCAGCATTTCTCTGGCTCTGGATTATACAGGGAACAATGGAAAACATATGTTCTGTGTGTTTTCTTTAACAATTTGAGGAGGGAAGAACACCTGGCAGCATCTGAGATAATGAGGAAGCGGTCGCCTTTTGTTATTGGAGTGCTAGAAATAAAAATCTCAAATGGTAAGCTGTAATCCGAACCGCAGTAATTATGGGAGGCTGTGTTAAAAAAAAAAGGGAGGGGGGTATGCGTTTTATATTCATAAATCGAAATGAGTCTATCTGCAAGTAAGTAAACTTTATTCAGTTCTCCGCAGCAGCTCCCAGCCTACAGCCACGCCGGCTCCCCAAATCCTGATGACACTCAGAGGCAGGAAACTTACAGGCTTTGCTTTATCGTCCTTTCTTTATATTTGCCGTTCTCCCTGCAGACTAAGAATATCTGAGTGGCCGTCTGGTTTAGCTGGTTAATGGATGTACGGAACTGGGAAGATGTGGGGCTGCAGACCCAGAAACCCTCATGTGATGGTGGATGAGGGCGTGAGTCAGGGTTCTTCAGGCAGCAGAGGGTCCAGGCAGGAATTGTCTAGACACTGGGAGTCACCTGCACAGTGACGAGAGAGGTGGCAGCAGGGGTTGGTGGGGAGAGGGGAAGGGGTGGTGATGGGTGGATGACACGGAGTTCAGTAAACCATAATGAAGACGTAGAAGCTTCATCCAAGATGTGTCACAGAGCGCTTAAGGGTGTGACGCTGGGAGGAAAGAACGTGGTCCGTGGTCGTATTCTAGTCTACAAGGCTGACTCTGCATGTGTCAGAGAGACAAAGGCAAGAGATGGGGCGTGAGAACTGGGGCCTGAGTGGCACCGCCCCAGGAAAAGGTGGTGTTGGCCTGAGAAGAGTAGAAAGAGGCTGAGGGGAGGCAGGGAGTCGGGAATGTCACACAAAGGACGTAAAGGGGGATATGGAGACTGACTCCTTGAAGTCAGGTTGGTCCAACTGCTAGCACTGTGGGGCCTGTTTCAGGCTTTACAACTTTAGTTTTGAATTGTGTATTATCTTTTGGAGGGAGGAAACTTATGGAAAGAAAATACGAATACATGGATGAAGAAGCTCTTTCAGAACATACTGAGCAATGCCCAGACTTTTATCCACATCTTCAGGGTGAGCGACTCTGTGCACCGATTGCATTCTTCACGCTCAGGCCCGTGACACAGAGCGTCACACAGTCCACACACGCAGAGGTGAGGCATCCCTCGCTGGACTATGGGAAGCACTGAAATGACTCCATCTTTTCCTTCTCCTTTCTCTCCCTCCCTGTCGCCTTCTAAGCTGACACCCAGCTTTCTCAGCTGTGAGCTATCTTACAGAGCTCCTCAAGTAGACACTAACGTTTATACACAAAAATAGCTGTAGACACAGCCAGGAACACAAATAACTGAAAAGACAAAGCAGGGACTGTCAACACAAATGATCCAGAGCGCTTCTGTGGGAAAGCCAGGAGATAACGCCTTCAAGAAAGAAGAGGCGCTGTCTGCCTTCATAACTGCGCTCTTCACAGAGAATGCAGCTGGGGAAACGAGCAGCTCCCTGGAAGGAAGTAATGGTTACACTCTTTTCCACCACCCTTTCTACCTGGCAGGATTTTGCCTATGGGCCATGACTTGTTGGCCCTTGATCTTCCCATCCACCCTTCGATTTCAACACTGTCACCGCTTCCTCTTATGCTTGGTCCAAGCAACACTCGCCTCTTTTCTGTTTATGAACTTCCCCACATTTGTCCCTCTTGCTGGACCTTGGTCCTTACCCTTGACTTTATCTGGCATATAGACCGTACAGGCCACTGCAACCTGCATTCAAATGTCAGTGTTCATGGAGTCCAGTCCTGGCCACATTGAGTGGCAACCTCCAGCTGAGCCACTCTGTAGCCCTTCACTGTTTCTTGCCCCTCTCAGCTCTTGCTTATCTCCAGAATAGCACAGTGATCCATTTTCTCAAATGTGGTGTTGTGCAATCTCACATAGACAGCACTAGAGCTCAGAGTTCACATCAGGTTAAACCCCCAAGAAGTGACTGTTGTCCAACAAAGGATGATGACCTGTCAGTGAAAACTGGAGTAAGAGTGACTCGGGGGGTGGACCACACATTGTGGAAGGAAGGTGTGGCTATGGGTCACACACTGGGTGGTGGGAAAGGGTGTTTCTGATACAGACGAATGCTGCTTCTTTGTGTGTGGCTTTTCAGAAGAGCACACATCTGAGACATCATTAGTGCCCACACAGAACACTCATTCCCAGCAAAATTTAACTTGTCCTAGGCTCTGCGGTTCATCTAGGCTTCCCAAAAGCCATCACAAGGGAACACACATGTACACACACACACACACACACACACACACACACACACACACACACATACACACGGTGTGCTCTAGTCATCAGAAAATCTATGCAAGCAACTCTACAACAAAAACAGTACTTCAAGGCAGCAGTGCCAGGGAGAGGGTAATGATAAAAAAAAAAAAAAAAGCAAGCAACCGGCAACCAAGTCCATGTCTCCATGTCAGAGACATCCCCTGATCACCTTAATAGTGGGCCCAGGGAAGTTCAAGTTGTCCATTGGCTACTTGTAGGGGATCTAGGCCCTGTCTGTGCATGGTATTTGGTTGCTACTTCAGGCTCTGCAAGACCCTTTGGGCCCTGGTTACCTGGTTCTCTTGGTCTTCTTGTGGAGTTCCTGTCACCTCCAGGTCCTTCTATGCATCCCCCCACTTTCCCACAAGACTCGCTATGCTTCACCCAGTGTTTAGCTGTGAGTCTCAGCATCTGTTTTGGTCCACTGCTGGGTGTATGCTTGGCTCCTGTCTGCGAGAGAGCAGTTGGCTCTCTCCCATTGGATAGGTCTCAGGTTGGGCCAGGCATTGGTTGGACATTTCCCCAATCTCTGCTCTTTCTTTATCCCTGAACATCTTGTAAGCAGAGTATATTTTGTGTCAAAGATTCTGTGGGTGAGTATTGTTCTCTTTTCTCCACTAGGAATCCTGTCTAGTAAAAGGGTGTCCTCTTCTGTCTCCATGATTCCTGCTACTAGGAGTTTCAGCCAGGCCACAGAGGAAGAAGATGTGCTCAGTCCCGGTGTGACTTGATCAGCTGAGGTTGGAGCGTAGGGGGGCCTCCTCTTTTCTGAGGAATAGGGGAGGGGAGATGAGGGAAAGGAGGAAGGGTGGGACTGGGAGGAGAAGAGGGAGGGGGCTAATTTCGGGATGTAAAGTGAATAAATAGATAAATTTTTAAAAATTAAAAAAAAATACCGTAGCACATTCCGTATTAAAATGCCCTTCCCTCTAAACTCTGTAATAGTCAAGCTACCCAGCATGATGAGCAAGATACAATGTTTAAAGTTTAGCATGTCTTAGGGCAGCAAGATGGCTCAGTGGGTAAAGGCTCTTGTCACCAGCCCTAGTGACCTGGGTTTGATCCCTGGGATCCATGTGGTAGAAGAAAAGACTCCTGTAACTCTTCCTCTGATGTATAACACGTGCACATGGCATCTGCATGTGCCAATACATGTATACCACACAGATTCCCACACACGCATGTATGCGTGCACACACATACACACACAAACACACACACACACACACACACACACACACACACACACACACACACACCACAAAAATAAAGTTTTTCCAGACTGATTCTGGAAGACAGCTACTTTAATTGCATCAAATTGGATTTTACACAGCAAGCATTCATATGCAAAAAAACCAGCATAAAAGTCTTGATATAAAAGCAGCTAGGTGTACCAAGAAATGAGAAGGGAAATCAGGCGATACTTAGAAAAAAACAAAACTATAAAATTGTAATGGTAACAAACTTCGGAGAGAAAATAAGCCATCTTCCCAGAAACTGAAGTGGAGAGAAAACCTGTAACTGAGATTTACAGGGCAAGTCATTTCCACGGAGAAGAACGGGAACAGAAAAACGCAGCCAAGCACCCTTGTACCGAACTTTGACAACACCAACCCCTTGCTGGATTAAGTAGCCTACCAGGAGTTTGTGTGTCTGTGTGGCAGTGACTAACTACTGAAAATGAACTGATGTGAATTTTAGGATGCCCATTTGGAAGAGCAACAGATGTTAGAACTTCCATAGGCTAAAGCTTCCTATGAAAAGCAAGTTAGGAAGAAACTTCACTTGCTCGGTGGAGTAGCTCACGGTATTTTGAAATGGTTCGGGTGCCTTTGTTTTTTGTCTTTTTGTTGCTTTTCTGTTAAATACTTTTAAATTTATTCCTTGACATGAATGTAATGTATTTAGCTCACCCAGTCCCTGTTACTCTCGTTTTCTTTCTTTTACAACCCTCTGAATTTAATTAGAGCTGCCTGCATGGCATGAGTGAGAGATTATTTACTGCAGCCCAGGCAACTTGCCAGCGGCTACACCACGGAAGAAAAATGGCTCCTTTCCCTCAGCAGCCATCGACAGCTAACAGCTCCTCAGTCAGGAGTGTGTAACCTTGCAAGCCCTGGCCCATTCTTGTTGTAAGTTTGATTGACTTAACCTTGTGCAGGTAAGCAGAGCCGTAATGTGTTCATGAGTGCTATCGCCATGTTGGAGCCAGAAGACAGCCATTTTGTGCAACCTCTCCCATCCAGCAGCTCTGACATTCTCTGCAAACACCTTCCTGAGCCTCAAGAGAGGGAAGGGTGACATCGGTGTCCCAGGTGAGCATGAGGACTCAGTGGTCACTTATTCTCACCACCTTAACCAGTTCTGAATCTCTACAGTGTTCACCGCCCATGGCACACTGAAGCGTCCCTGAGCCAAGTTAAGGCAGCACAGATCTGTGGATGTAAGCACTAATGCTTAGAGTTTATCTTAAAATAAAATTAAGAAGACTCCAAGTCAATTTTCCTGTTTGATGTTCACCTCCTTGTTTTATGCATGTAGAATATTATACGGTTATGATAATAGCCATCATAAATAATTTTTGCATCATGCTTTTCTTACCATATTTAAAGAAATCTTCAGTTGCTGTGTTGTCTTTATTTATTTGCATTTCGACAACTAATAGCACACATCAACATTATATGATTGCTGTTCAGTTTTTCATTTCTCTTCCTTATTTTTTATTTATTAAAATATTATTAAACCTCTTTACTTTCTTTTTAAAGAGGGGGCATTTTAAATTATTGTTATATTATAGGATCAAGCTTGAAACCGTGTCAATACAAGAAGAAAATTGCTCACATGTGCCATCTGAAAGCATCAATGATTTCAATTATTTATGTGCATCTTCAATTCCTTGCCCAAAACAGCACAGAGGGATTGTGGGTTCTACCCTATACATTACTCTTATGCCCAAGGTGTTGATTTTGCCTTAAGGAGTTTGGGTTCTTCTCACCATCGTCTATAGCTAGAGGTACTCACACTTTCCTGACTTGGTGATGAGCGGTTATTTATTAACCTTGAAATCAACGTTCTGATGAACTTGTATCTTAGTGGATTATTTGTCACACTGGAGTGTATGAATCATGAAAGAGAAGATCTGCGTCTTGCCGGATGTTGTCCACCCTGGGTTGGAATAGTGCCATGCCGTGATTGAAAATGGATGGATTAACAAAAGCCAGAGGGGCCGCTGAGTAAGAGGGCCAGGTCTCTGTGAGATGGACTCCATAGATGTTTTCTGATGCAAAAGGAACAACTCTGGAACCACTTTCATCCCTGGCACCACTCCAGGGTACTGAAAGCTTCTTTCAAAGACTGAAACGCCACAAGGTTGTAAGAGACTTGATGCTCACGTTTTGTACTCCTTCCAGAAACGTGGAAAATTTATTTTTCACAAAGAGGCAAGAAGGGGTCATCAGATCTCCCTAGAACTGTAGTTACAGGAGGATGTAAAGTGCCTGGCATGAGCACTGGGTCCTCTGAAATAGCAACAAATGTTCTTCATCACTGAGCCATCCACCTCTCCAGCCTCTGCCCCTCCAAGTATTTTTGACTTGTAATATTTTTGACATGAAAGTAAAATACCAAAAATCGAGTTTCCTTTTAAGAAGTAGGATATGTTCAAGGCTACCAGTTGGGTATCTCTTTTACTTATTTGTATCCCTTGCAGAATGCCCAGAATTTTGCTGGAAACACTGCCTGGCCCTGGCTTTGAACATGCAGATGCATTGGTCCTTCATCACGCATGCCGATGTGCACAAGGAAAAGGAGATATTAAAAGCTGCTGGTTGCGGCTATAAAGTCCCTTGGGAGAATTTATGCAAATTCTAACTGAGCTTGGGAGATTACTCCAACAATCAGTGGACATAATAAATGTTGCTGATGTCACGAAGATGCTTATGTTTCTGATAATGCTTCTTTCTTCAGAAGATCTACACAGCAATAAAGGCTTGAAGGTGAAGGGCATTTACATTTTTACTCAGGGTCATAAATTAAGTGAAAATATCCTGAGTTGAAAAAAAGGTTCTCTCTCAGACACATGGGCCCACAGTCTGTACCACAGTATCTCCCTTATATGTCACTCACCGGAAACTTTTCAGTGAGGAACATAATTTGAGTGGCTGAGGTGGCACATGCTTAAGGCACATTATAATACTGGTAAATAAAAGAAAAAAATGGCTCAATGGGTAAGGCTCTTGCTGCTTAAGTACAAAGATTTTACTTCAGATCCCCAGAATCTACATTAAAAAAAAAAAAGCCAGGTGTGGCAGCACACACCTGAAATCCCAGCTCTAACACCTGCAATCCCAGCTCCAGCCTGCCTGGCTCCACATTAGTTCCCCCTGGCAGGCAGTCCAGATGAGACTTGATAGGCTGAGGTCAGATGATAGGGGAGGAGGGCTCCCCCTTTCTGAGGACTAGGGGAGAGAGGAGGAGGTATGAGGGAAAGAAGATGGGACCGGGAAGTGACAATAAAGGGGGCTACAATGGGATGTAAAGTGAACAAATTAAAAATAAATAAATAAATAAAGTTTAAGGAAGGAAGGAAGGAAGGAAGGAAGGAAGGAAAGTGAGTGGAAAACAAAGGAGGACTCAGCTTACTGGGCTGCTCCTCATAGCTTACTCAGCATGCTTTCTTATACTTTGCAGAACCACCCACCCAGGGGTGGCACCACCCCCTGTGAGATATGCGCTCCTACATGGGTCTACAGGACAATCTGCTTAGGGTATCTTCTCAATGGAGGTTCCTTCATCCTATGTGATGTCAGCCTGTGTCAAAGTTGACGTAAAAACTAACTAGCCTGGTAATTATGGTCAGTACTCGAAATGGCTGTAATTGAAACCATAGCTGAAAGCCAAGAGCTCCAGTAGTTTCACTGTGGATGTAGTAAAATGGACCATGCTATGCTACAATTGTACAACATTTCAGGGACTTAAGCGTGAGAGTTCAATGTTTACTAATGCACTGTCTGTTCCATCCCTATTCTTCTTCTCAATGCAAAAGCTGTGTGCTGGCTTGGAGGTCTAGACTATTCCTGTTTAGACTATTTATTTATTTATTTGTTTATTTATGTTTTCCTTTTTAAATTTTAATTAATTTATTCAGATTACATCTCAATTGTTTCCCCTCACTTGTATCCACTCATTTCTCCCTCCCTTCCACTTTCACCCTATTCCCCTCCCCTAGGTCTGTGACCGAGAGGGACCTCCTTCCCCACTATATGGTCACGGGCTATCTATCAAGTCTCATCTTGGTAGCCTGCTTATCCTTTCTCTGAGTGCCAACAGGCCTCCCCACCACGGGGAAGTGGGCAAATATGGGGCACCAGAGTTCATGTCAGAGTCTGTCCCAGCTCTCCACAGAACTGTGGAGAATGTTCTGTCCATTGGCTAGATCTGAGTAGGGGTTCAATGTTTACTGCATGTATTGTCCTTGGTTGGTACGGTAGTTTGAGCAGAACCCCCTGGGTCCACATTCACCTGTCATGATGTTCTTCTTGTAGGTTTCTAGGACCCTCTGGATCCTTCTATTTCCCCATTCTCCCATGCTTCTCTCATCTAGAGTCCCAATAAGTTTTTTTACCATGTACTTTCCCTTGACTGCTTGGGAGATAACGTGTAAAGAATCCATATCTCTTATGTTCGGCTTCTATTTGCTTAAGATCATAGATCAAAGCTGGGCACAGAGTCCTGCCTAACCATGATCTGGATGTGAAAAGTTCAGAAGTAGATATTCAGTAACAGGACAGCCTAAAGATAAAGTCAGAAACATAGAGGGTGTGCCACACTGGAGCTGGCAGGCATGCTATAGAAAAGGCAAGAGCACAGCATCCCATTACCTGAAACACTGATGAAGCCATGTTTAATATTCTTTACATGTAAGTTTTTCATCTCCTTAGCTGATTGTCACATCAGCAAAATAATGTCGTCATCAAAGAAACAGCAAGACATTGCAATGTCGTGCAAGCCTGGAGACCTGAGTTGGATCCTTGAGACCCACAAAGAAGTGAAAGGAGAGAGCCAACTCCACAAAGTTGTCCTTTGACCTCAACAAGTCTATTATGCCATGTACAAGTACAACATACACAAATAACAAATTAATAATAATAATAATAATAATAATAATAATAATAATAATAAGAAGAAGAAGAAGAAGAAGAAGAAGAAGAAGAAGAAGAAGAAGAAGAATATATTAATTCCATTCAAACATGGTAATCATTTTTAACCTAACCTTTTTGCATGTGTGTCTCTTTGCTTTATTTTGTTCTGTTGTGGACCTAACTGCAAGTGAAATAATTCCTTTTGAACTCACCTATGAACTTTGTTCCACAGAGACCATCTTGAGGAAAAAAATTCACATCAGGCTCTTTTGAAATTCTAAAAAGAAAACAGCAATGGGCCCATCATAAATATTTATTGACAGAATATTAAACAAATAAGTGAGGACTCACCTTACAGGCACGGAGATAGATGCCTAAGAAACTAAATTTCCAGCAACCAGGATTCTATTCAATACCTGCATTACAAGATGGAAAACGTAGATTTAGGAGAAACAACTAGGTTTTGTTTACAACCTGTACGACCTGATTTCCTTCTGCCTCTCTGCTGAAGTGAGTAGCCTTCTCGTTCATCTTCCCCGGCTCATCTGCCTGAGATTTCAACACGAGATAGCCAGCATGGTGGGCTCAGCATGCACAACGTGCCCCCCACCACACACACACCCCGCTTTCTTCTACCTGGGGAGCTAGGAATGGAAAACAAATACCCTTTGTCACAGTGAAAATCAAAACCAGAATGTATGCAAGCTTTGGTCTACATGCCAGTTCACACTGAAAATCTCACAGAGTCATTTCAGGGAGGCTGGGCAGCTGATACAATGTTACTCCTATTTCCTAGCCAGGCTTGGAGCCGCAATCAGGCACTGAGACAACAGTGGAGGGTTTGCCTTGGGTGCACACAGTGGCTGGTCTTGGCAAGCAAACCACAGACACGGAGAGGAGGCACAATATGGAAGCAATATGATTTGTACTTAATTGTCTGCAATCCGGAAGGGTGGTCACACTAAATGATGACACACAGAGGGAAGATTAAATATAATAACATAATGTTCATACTCTGCTCTAGACATTATTACTTCTGGCGCCATGGAGGCAGACGGCTGGCCCTGGTCACTACCAGGCAGCGCTAAAAGGGCAAGAGGTGCTGAGGAACCAAGTCTTCTGTGAGGAAAATGACCGTAATGATCTGCCTGTGACTGGGAAACCTCAGTGAATTTGGTTAAACACAGACTGTAATTCCATTTGCTACACGGCCGTTGGACACACTCCTTTGTGAAGGTCTTCACTCACAGTAGTATGTCTGACAGAAAAAAATTGCTGCAGTTTCTGCTGCCAATGTGTGGCTCTTCCCCATGAAAGGCTTGATCAAGAAGATAGGTACAGCCTCGTCCTCCTCCTGTGCCTAGGGTAAGCAGGCGCGCTTGTGCACACGCAAACACACACACACACACACACACACACACACACACACACACACACACACACACCCCTAATCGAAGTTGGTAAGTTGGTGATGTGTTTTCCATAAAGGGCCATACAAGCGTGGTAATAGTTGTCTGGATACTGGGTGGGGACTTGGTTCTATAAAAAAAAAATTTCATAACATTGTTGCTTGGTGTTTAGCTTTTATTTTTAATGGTTTTCTAACCTGTGTTAGACTAAGAGCACGCAATGAGTTTTATGCCATGTAGCTAGGGGCGTGACTGCTGAGCAATGGCAGAGGGTTTTTATATATAGAACTTTCAGGTTCATGTCAATATTCCATAAAGAGAGAAAACCTGGATAGATGCTGCAGCTCAAGGCTGTGCTGCCCCCAAGCATGGCTTCTCGGTCCTGCTAATCTCTGTGCTACTTTTCATAACAGTAGGACTACAGAACCCAAGAGTGAGCACTTAGAGGTATTTATATCACTTCCACAGTTCCATTAAATTCAGCACAAACTCAGTGGAATTCATATAGCCAGTACCTTTCCAAATTTTTATTTTTATTTTTTGATAATTTATTTTTGTTATACTCTATACACAGTATTATTCTGTGATAGATTGGAAATTTAACAGACACAGACTTTCATCACAGAGTGTTTGGAAAACAATGAATTGGGGCTGTAGAGGCAGGTTTAGTTTGCACATCTTACGAGATGTAAGGCTTTAGGCAAATGACTAATCAATCTATCTTTTGGGTTCTCAACATTTTATAACTATTAAGTTATCTGCAATTAAATAACTCTACATATCACAAACTACACACAAGCTATTACTAAAACTTGGACATAATGTACTCCCCCTCTGCTGAATACAAAAGAAGAGCTGTGAATCCAGTGCAGTGTCCCGGATGGATGCTGTGAATCCAGTGCAGTGTCCCAGATGGATGCTGTGAATCCAGTGCAGTGTCCCTGATGGACATTGTGAGTCCAGTTCAGTGTCCCAGATGGATGCTGTGAGTCCAGTTCAGTGTCCCAGATGGATGCTGTGAATCAGTGCAGTGTCCCAGATGGATGCTGTGAATCCAGTGCAGTATCCCAGACAGAAGCTGTGAATATTCTGCAGTGTCCTGGACAAAAGCTTTGGAAGCTGTGAATACAGTGCAGTGTCCTGGATGGATGCTGTGAATCCAGAGCAATGTCCCAGACAGAAGCTATGAATCCAGTCCCAGACAAAAGCTGTGAATACAGTGTAGTATCCCAGACAGAAACTGTGAAAACAGTGCAGTGTCCCAGACAAAAGGTGTGAATACAATGCAGTGTCCCAGACAAAAGGTGTGAATAGAATGCAGTGTCCCGGATGGATATGCAGACCAGATTGCAAGGGCCTCCTTTGTTTCTCTACTTCAGCCATGCAATAAATATGTACTGAGCACTAGCGCTGTCCTAAAAATGCTTTCCATGACTAGAGATGCTCAAGCAGACAAACAATGGCAAAGACTCCTGCCCAACAGAGTCTGCATTGGAGTAGGGACTGAAGTCAATACAGAATGAATAAGTAAATGGGAAAATGATGACTAAATAAAACAAGAAATGCAAGATTCTAACAACAATCTATATATTGCATGCTATGTGTTATAGGAGCTGAGTAGATACCTATGACTAGGAACTAATTCTGCCTGAAGCTCAGAGACATTTTAAGAACTTTCTCTGTATGAAAAGCATATAATATGATTAAGCTGCCAGGTGGAGACGGTGCCTAGTATCTGATGATGCTAACGATGATATGGACCATTTGCCTTTGATCTAAGGTTGATTCCAGTTGCTACACCAGAAAGAAATTCTCTCACTGTTACTCTTTTGAATGACTTTGATGCTTACTGTTTGCCATTCTTACAACTGGATATATTACCATATATATATATATATATATATATATATATACACATAATGCCTTGTGACTCAGACATTCAACTAATGACAGTTGTGGGGTGTATCTTGCAACAAGGATCATATTTTCACCCCGATCACTTTGGTTTTTTTTTTTAAATAGCCTTCTGCTGGGTGATGGTGGTACACGCCTTTTATCCCAGCACTCTGGAGGCAGAGGCAGGCCAATCTCTGTGTTTGGGGCCAGTTTGGTCTACAGAATGTGTTCCAGGACAGCCATGGCTACATAGAGAAGCCCTGTATTGGGAAAAAAGTGTATATAAAAAAAAAAAAACCCAAAGCCTTCCACAACAAAATTTTTCAATTGAAATTCAGAATCCCAATGTATAAGAGATGAATTTTTCTTTGAGATATTTTTAATTTCTCCTCTTTGCTCTCCTATACATAGCACTCTAGAAAATTTCAAGTAGTATTGGTAAGAAGTCAGATATCACTATGACTGCCTTTTACCTAGAAAATTCCATTCATTGTAGCAAAGGGTCTGGAACCGTAAGGGCAATGTTCATGCTTTATGTTGACTGGAAGAAGATGGTGTGACTAAACATGGGTGTCATTTTTTCAGGCCCCTATGCATCTAAAAGTTCCTGTATCCACTGACTACCAGCAAAGATGATCTGTAACTCCTGGGCTGCAGCAGTGGAGCAGAAAGGCTTTTCCTAAGACCTTAAAAGAAGAAAAGCCCACAAGAGGATGAATCCTGGCTCAAAAATGGTTACGCATGAGGGGATAATTCAAAGAGGACGTCAAAGGATAGAGAGTGCATGGTGACCACTGGAAATCTTGAGAAGGAGCAAATTATAGAAAGAAAATCTCAAGGAAGGGAAAAAGAACCCCATAAATTTAGCAACTTGATTTAAAGATGACTGAGGCGAACAGAACGTGGGAGTGTGGAGACAGAGAAGTTAGAGTCAGAATCAGGCTTGGAGAAAGCTCCGGAAGTTCCGCAAGAAGGCTTTTACTGGGGATCAGGCGGAAAAACAACGTAGACTGTCAAGCATTGCAAGGAGAAGGCACTGGAAGCTTAAAAGGCACAAACATAGAGTTAAGTATGCTGCTTTGGGAAAAGGTACAGCCGAGAGCCAGATTAAGACTAAATGATTAATAAGAAGTCCAGCTGCTGTTGAAGTAACTATTATTGGGCTAAAGGGAAGAGACTGGACACTGACACAGATGCTAACGGGTTTGGAGGGACCTGAGAAGGTATCTCAGGTAACTTGTACGCAGAAGCTATGGATTGATCCCAAGCTCCACATAAAGCTGTGCAAAGTGTCTCACACCTAAAATTCCAGAATGTAGGAGATAGGTGTGACAAGATCACAAGTTCAAGGTCATCGTCCACTGACCAGAGACCAGCTTTAAATAAAATCAAAGAAGGTGAGGTTTTATGGGTTGGATATAGCTGTAGTTTGAAGATTTCTAGTTTTGAGATGAATACAAATGTTTGAAATACCTTTAGGAAGAAAGAGAAATATAGAAATATAGATAAAGTAGTGGGCTGATTTCTGGTTGTCTTGCTTTTATGTTTGCTACTGCTTTAATTTTATATTAATATGGCCATCTAATGATTCAGAGATAAATATTAACCATGTCCTATTATAGTGGTTCTCAACCTTTCTAATGCTGCGATCCTTTAATACCATTCCTTATGTTGTGGTGACTTCCACACATAAAATTATTTTTGTTGCTACTTTATAATTGTAATTTTGACACTGCTATGAGTCATAATGTAAACATCTGTGTTTTCTGATGGTCTCAGACAACCCAGGTGAAAGAGTCATTTGACTCCCCAAGGGGTCACTCCCCATAGATTAAGAATCCCTGTCCTATTGCCTGTAAAATCCTGATGCGTATTGTTGATGTTCATTTTCTATGTCCTTGTGTCCTCCAGGTCTTGTGTCTCCTTAAATTTATAATTTGAATATTAGTAGACACTAGAAGAAAGACCCAACCTGAAAGACTTTATTGAATTTCCTATACCACATCACACAGGGGGAACTGACTGCTCTGAAATGACATCCGGACAATTTATTTATTCAGTAGACATTTTGTACATGTCCTGAGAAATTCTTTGGCTATGTCTGCTGTCACTGGCTCATCTGATGTCACTGAGGGGTTATTCCCTACCTTCTCCATACAAGAAGTGGTGCTTTCACGAGCAGATATAGAATTCAATTATTGATCCTCTAAAGAACAGTTTCTAAGAAACCTTGTGTTTTGTGGCCCACTTTTAAAAAGTTGAGTGAACAGCAAAGATTAAAAATAAAAAGGACGTGAATTTGCAGGGATAGGAATGGAATGGGTCTGGGAGGTGTTGGGGGAAGGGGTAGGTTGAACATGGTCAAAATAGGATGTACAACATTCTCAAAGAATTAATAGATATTTATTTAAATGTACACGTATGGATATAAGCTTTCAGTACAGCCAGTGAAGCTCTCATCTCTGTTCTTGAGAAGGGCATACTTTTTACAAAGACTCTGTAAATCGTGGTGAAGAATACTGGCTAGTTTTAGTTTGTCAAATCACCGGCTTATCGAGCATGCAAATTTAAGTGGCATCCTGCCTTGTTTCATTCAATTTTATATTGGGATTTTCCTACTAAAATTATAAAGGAAAGGAAGTCTTGGGTGGTGTTCTGTGCAAGAGTGGATGAAGAAAACCAGGCAAGGTCTGTGCTTTTTCACGGTATCAGCAGAGCTTGGGGGCATTGATCACTGGATCCTCACACAAACTGTTAAGACAGACGCAAAATTGATGACTGCCTTTTCCTTCCTAGATTTTTAAAAGATAGCCTTGCCTTGCTTTAATGAAGTTCTCCTACGTCATGGTCTCCTCGAGAAGTCCTCACAGTTGTTGGCTTGTGGCAGATTTTTGTTTGTTTGTTTATTGTTTGATAGACGGCTGAGAAAAATAGTATAGAGCACTCATCTTGGAAACACGATAATGCAGTCTGTGCTGAATAGCAGTACACAAAGCCCTTTGAGTCTGCTGTGTCAGTGTGGGTTCCCAGGCAGGCAGACCCTGAGGTGGAGATTTGCATGTAGGGAATGTGTGCCATGCATTCTGTGGGAAGAAAGAAAGGGAGATAGAATGGACAGAGGACCCTGTGCTATCATGTGACACCAAGAAAGCCCCAGCTGACCCACAAGGAGCTCTGAAACCATGATGACCCTTGAGGAGTGCCCTGAGTTTGAGTTACAAGGTTTCCCTAAACACGTAGTAGTACCCATGAACTATCATATATGTATATTTTTTTAATGCCTTAGAATCTTAAGAGAATTTACTTGGAGGTTCTAGCAGGTAACATGGCTCTTATCTACCCTTGGGTGAGGGCTGGCCCTTCTTTATTGGGGAAGAACACCTTTTTCAACTGGCTCCGCACTTTACAAGGGAGCCATTTAGAGCCATGAGAGAGGAAAAGGAATGCCACCTTGCCAGCCACACCAGACCTAGGCCAGCAGGTCATTCCTCAGTGACAAGGTCCTGAGGGGGATGTGCCATGGGTGAGAAAGATAGAGAAGAAAGAGAAGGAAGCTAGAAAGCTGGGCTTGGGAGGTCTCACACAAGCTTTATCTTATGCCAAGCAAGTTTATTAAGAATGGCAGCATCTCACAGACCTGTTTCCAAGGCAAGGGGAATGGCCAAAGTCAGCAGAGAGCTAAGTCAGGCAGTGTCGGCACAGAGAATGTAAGATGCCTCAGACACAGCTGCCTAGGAGCTGACAACCTTGGCACAGGCAGGAGAGTCCCTAGAGTCTTCGACCTGGACTCCTCTGAGGGACCGTCTCCAGCCCTAGCCTGGGCTTTCCTAGTCCACTCCTGGACAAGGACCCAGAACTGAAGCTCCAGTTGACTTTCCATCAGGGTCTCTGGTTAAGTCTTAGGTTGGTCTGGCTCCATACACAAATCAGCCCTGACCATCAGTGCAGTCACAGATAGGACAGCCAGATCGGCTTCACATCCAGGCTGAAAACCTTAAAACCACCGATCACCGCCTATTTGATAATTAGGCTTTTCAGCAACACGCTTGCTTTAATCATTTCAGAGCGAGCTGCGTGGATAGAATCCTGCTCTCCTTTTGATCACACTTTGTTTCCCAGGATGGTCAGTTCCTAACTAAAGAAATCGGGAGCCAGGAACACCGAGAAGAAACTTCCCCGTGAGAGGAAGTCACACACCCTTTAGTCAACAAGCTCAGCCGACTTGGAGCTGTCTGAGAACTCTCACACTTTGACAAATTTGGTGAAAATCCCTCAGCACTGGAATGGGAATTGAACTCCAAATCATAGCTCAAAGGAGCATACAAGAGGCCATTTGAAAGGTAAATCTGTGAGAATGTCAGAAACAGGAAAATAGTTGAGAGCTCTCCGTAATTAGTGATACAGATGCAGAGCTGATTCAGAAATATCAGTCTGGGAAGATGGTGTGTTAACCTCCTTGCATCGTGGGAAGCAGGATCAAAGGCTGATTTGAAACTCTTACAGGCTCCCAGTGTGTTGCCAGCCCCTGCTCTGGAGCAGAAGAATGTGGCCACCAGCACATTACAGAAAACTACGGCTTTCTTCTGTGGTGCTGTCAACAGCTGGGAGGCAAGGTGGTCTTGGAGTGAGTTTACACAGACAGAATCTTTTATCAGAATTACGTCTCATTTACCAGAGCATTCAACAGGCAAATTGGAAAAATCTAAAATAATTGTGCCCGAGTCTCTTGTTTTTCTACTAGCAAATTAAGCATTTACTTAAAAACATCTTTTTCTCTTGAGTTGTATTAGAGTCCTAATGGCCTTAAAAGTCTACTAGAAGTTTCTTGTCTTTATAGATAAGGTCAAGATGTGTACGAGGTGAATTTTTGGTTAATAGTCATAATTATAAAAGCACAGCGTTCTGCTTTGAAGCTTAGCTTAATTTTTAAAGATTTATTTTCATTTTAGCTGTATGAGACTTCGCCTTCATGTCTGAGTGTACATCACATTTTTAAAGGTCCCTAGAGGCTATAGAAGAGCACCAGATCCTCTCAAAAGTGTAGTTATAGATGGTTATGAGCTACCATGAAGATGCTGAGATTCAAAGCCAGGTCCTCTGCAAGAGTCACAAGCCCCCTCCCTGCAAAGCCATCTCTCCAACCTGCTAAACAGCTAGAATTTTTTTTCTGAATAATGATACACCAAGAGGGCAAAGAATCACCCCTTCCCCAGTGACAGATTGGAGTGGCTACTTCACAAAGCCCTCTCTCACAAGCTGCAGGTTTTGTTGCTTCTGAGTCTTCAGACAAACAAATCTAAGGCACTCACACCCCAGCATGCCTCCAGTTTGAAAAGTAAAATTAGCATCACGGGCATGGTCATATTCTAGATGTTGGTAAATGGCTAGTATTGAGTTTAATAACAATAAGCAGAGGGTTCTCTATCACGTTTATAACCATTATCTTTCCTTCCAGATGTCAAATCCTTTCTATATATTCAAAACATCTTTAGGTTGAGTTTTTCTCCAGCCTACCGTTTGTGCTTATACATAAGCAATACACATTTGGATATTATTTTAAAGAACGAAAGTGGCCTTTCCTTGGAATTGGTCCTGAAAAAGCACAATTGATGTTGAATCATGTATGTGCTGTGATGGGGAGAAGGAGGAAGGAGAGAGAGGGACTTGAGCTCTATTTAGATGATGAAGAAACATCAGGTACAATCAAAGTTCATCTGACAATGCCTCTCAGTGGGGAACATTTCTTATGTCTCTGTTTGAGCACCATATGAAATACCTAAATTGTACTTAAGGAAGGACTCAAACAACTTACTCCTAAGCATTAGACTCAATGTCTTTAAGGGCCAGTGAGACAGATCTGTAGGCAAAGGTGCTCTCTCCAAGCCTTATGACCTGAGTTTAATCCCCAGGTCCCCCATGGTGAAAGGAGAGATCCTCTGGCCTCCAACTTGTACACTGGGCCATGTGCACATCCTGTGCCACACACACACACACACACACACACACACACACACACACACACACACACACCACAGGACACATGCACTCACAAACACGAGAGAAAAAGAGAGAGAGAGAGACAGACAGACAGACAGACAGACAGAGACAGAGAGAGAAGCCATCAACCTTTATGCTAACATCTTTAACATAAAGACTTAGAATCATCATATGCATACCATAAAACAGGTGCAGGACAACAAAATGTGAAGATAAAGCAGTGTATTTGGCTTATGCTTCCACATCATGGTCTGTCATCAAAGGTAGCTAGACAGGAACTCAAGACCTAGAGGCAAGATCTGAGGCAGAGGCCATGGAAGGGTACTGCTTACTGGCTTGTTCCCCATAGCTCATACTTTTTTTTTTTTTACAGAACCCAGTACCACTAGCCAGAGCTGGGTGCCCCCACATTACTCACTAACTAGGTAAATGCCGTGCTAACTTATCCATAACACTATCTTATGGAGGTATTTTCTCAGTTGAGGTGTTCTTTACTTCTGGATGACTCTAGCTTGCGTCATGTTGGCATAAAACTGGCTACCAGAGATGAGGTAAAACTGGCTAGCAGAGATGAGGAAGCCAGTACTATTTGAATTAGACTTTTGTCTCACTCTATTACTTTTCAGTTAGTTGAAGGACATGCAGAAGGGCTGCCTTGGTATCAATAATCTGCGCTGCACCCACGTGATATCCGTACACGCACTGAGAACACACATTGATATCATGGTAAGTTTATATGTGTTCTCTGCATTTTCCCTCTGCTCCATCAGAGGCTGGCTGAAGGGGAAAGCACCCAATCACCGTGTTAGTAAAACATAGGACTCTCCCCAGTATGATTGGTTGCATGTCCAGGAAAAAGGGAACATGGCTGAGTTCGCTGATCATGAAGGCACACCTAGGCACTTAGGGACTGAGCCATCTGGTGACTGGAATGGTTTATTTCCCACAAGCCTGATGATCACTTATAGAAAGGGAAGAAAGAAGACACACATAGCCCCTGGGAGAGAGTCAAGGATGCTCTCAATTGCCAAATAGGAAGCTGAGATAGAATTCCCTCAAGAATCAGCCTTGTTTGGAATACAGTTGATCTTGTCAGGGCTAGAACCTTCCATCATTTGTCTCTTCCTCAAAGAAAAGTAATTGGAAAACTTCTTAATTAGCATTCCATTTATTCTCCCATTGTCAAGGTACCCTCTTTGATTAAAGTAAGGGGCACCTGTGAGTACACACCTATCTGAATTTACATAAACGTATTTAATCCTCCTAGCTTTCACTATCTCCACTAATATGGCCCTTCTGACATTTCAAATAACAGTGGCAGACTCAGAGCAATATAAAAGAAGTACATTTTGCAAGATCTGCCTCTTGCAGAGACAGGTTATCAGCTGTCCTTTTCTTCTGAGGACAGAGGTATGGTCCTGGTGCATTTCCAAAGGTTTGCTACCTCCAGGGGTCTGCCCGTCAGGCCTGCAGATCTTAACACCTGAGGAAAGCTACTCAGGCCCCAAAGAAGGCAGCAAATGTTTACTTCTAGTCCCTGTTACAGATTTGAATGCCAAAATTTGGGTGCTGAGTTCTGTTTTGTTATTAATCAGTCTCCGAAGGGATTTTCTGATGCAGAGATCCTACCCCGGCTCTCTGCCCATCCCTCCCACTGTATTTTCTTCCTACTATTCCCTGCTTTGCATTGGCTTTGTGCTGGACACCTGAGGACTCAAACAGTCTTTTCCTGTTTGACCTGAGCAAAGTTTCATCATGTTGTCCTCAGCCTGCCTTCTGATTTGGCTTTGGCTGACTATTCAGTCATTAGTTCCTATATATGGCCTGTCTTTCTTGAGCACCTATTGAGTGGTATGCATAGATTGGATGGTCAGAGAAGAAGAAAAAGCATGCATGTTATTATTAGGTAGCTTGTATTCCAGTAAGGGGAGAAAGAAGAACCAATAAAGAACCTAGGGTAGAAAAACAACAGAATCTAGAACAGTGAGAAATATGACATAGAAGAAAACATAGCTGCAAACAAGGGGGAGAGAGAGAGAGAGAGAGAGAGAGAGAGAGAGAGAGAGAGAGAGAGAGAACAAATTTAACTCAGATAAATGCACTACAGACATTAAATTGGAGCATCTTGATAAGTCAAGAGGTTGTTAGCAAGACACTCATTTAGCCAAGCTGTTCAATACAGCCCTCTATCTTCTAACAAGATAAAATATTAAATTATCTTTTTTTTTACAATGTAAAGAATGCATTTCATTTTCCCTTGAGGCAAACAATTCTAACACACATTTTAATCACCCTCATTTACAAGTGGGACGCAGCCAAAGAATAGTGGCAATTACTAGCTGCTGAGAGACAGCTTTCTTTACTGGTCCAGCCATTGGTGGGTTGACCATGCTCCTCCAGTGGAAGGCTGCACATTCCAGCATGTCTAGGGAGCACAAGTCATAGCCTATGGGTTTAAAAACTTATGACACAAAGTTGGGCACGCAGGGAAAGGGGGCTGTATCTGGAAGGGGCTGGGGGTGAATATGATCAAAATATGTTTTATGGAATTCTCGAAGAATTCCCCAGAAAAGATGGAATCTACAGTGTTGTCTCACTACATAAAAATATTAAAGGAAATTCGGAAAGCACAGAAAGGCAGAAGAAGGAAGAGACTGCAGTGGCTTCAGTGAGCATCCTTTTAGTGAGTTACAGAGGGAGCTGTGCTATTGGGCTGTGTGCTTAAGTTATCACTGTTGGCCAGCACACCCCAGACAATGTAGCAGTGTAACACTGTAATAAGCACCTGGAAACAAGTGCAGGGTCACTGTGTCCTATGGCTGTCAGTGTGGTGCTCCACAAGTGGAACTGCAGGATGAATGTGAATACACGCATTTTGGCCTTTCAAAGGAGAAGGCCTGTTTACCCACAGTCAGAATTGAACCAGTTTTGCTCTCACTAATACTAGCAAATACAAGGGAAGGTTTAGCTCCTCTTCTCTTAATTAGTCAAGAACACTGCTGTTTATTTTACACACTTTTTGTTCTTCCTCCTGTGTGCTGAAATTTCTTTTAATGCTTTTCATGTGTATAAGTATTTGTCTACATGTATGTCTTAGCAACATATGCACTGTGTACACAGGGTTTGCAAGAGCCAGAAGAGGGCATCAGACCTCCTGAGAATGAAGTTACAGACAGTATGAGCCAGTATGGTGGTGCTGTGAACTGAGACTTGGTCCTATGCAAAGCAGGAAGTGCTCCTACCCAGGGAGCTGTCTCTGCAGCCTCCTTTCTTGTGCTAATTAGCAATGAATGTATAAGCTCATTTAAACAATATCAGCACAGGGTGAGAGAGCTGTTACCTTTGAAAAGGTCAAAGGTCAAGTTCAACAGGACTTGTTACGAGTACTCAGTTGCTAAAAGAGCTAGCTCAACCAGGCTGCAAAAAAAAAAAAACAAAAAAAACAAAAAACAAAACAAAAAAAAAAACCTGGTGTGTTTATCAGTCAGTAACACTAAAGAATTTTCATATACTGCACTGGGCAGATCACAGAGACAAAGCCCTTATATAGTCTCATACCATACGTGAGGAAACTGTGACCAACCCTCTACATCTCTACATCAAAAAGGTAATTTCTATAAGAGAACAGTAAGGAGATATTGTCATCATATAGACTTTCTTCTTCTCATATATTAGGAGTCATAGACAGAAGAAGAAATACCAGATGAAGCACTAAGCTATAGGGGAGAAATATTACCAACAGAAAAGAAGAGGGAAGCATTCTACCTCATAACATAAGGGAAGAAAATCCTTGGCGACTAAAGACTGGGAAAGACTGAGTTTCTTTTGGGAAGTGTTAGATCATTTCAGTTTAAGGCCTAGCACTGTGAGTGGAGCCACAATGTGACCAGGGACCAAGCTATTTGTATCACCAATAGTGACTCATGGCTCATGTTGTTACAGTGATAACACTGCAGCAGTCATGTTGTTACAGTGATAACACTGCAGCAGGATGTCTTTAGCACAGCACACATTTAGTTATGGAAGCCTGGATATAATGATGTGGTGTGGTAAGCTCGCCACCCCACAGGGGTCTTCAAATGCTTCCTGCACGGTCTTAAGGCATAAACTGTTGAATGAAAAGGGTCATATTTTGCTGTTTTCCCATGTACGCTTCACCAATCTGCATTAAATGACATAAATTTACTCATCTTCTTGTTTACACATTAATGCTAGTGAAAGTTTATTGGCTGTTCATTTTTTACCAGAATCATGCTTGGTGATGGAGTTTTGGGCCAAAAAAATGATAAATTGTTGGTTTCATACCTTTTGTTTGCTTGCTTGTTTTCTGATTTTTGACACAGGGTTTCTCTGTATAGCCTTGACTGTCCTAGACTCACTTTGTAGACCAGTGTGGCCTCGAACTCACAGAGATCCACCTGTTTCTGCTTCCCCTAGTGCTGGGATTACAGGCATGCTCCACTGTACCCGACTGCTATCATACTTTTTGTTCCATGAAATAGGAAATAATAAAAAATGAACTTTACAACGAGATACTGTTGATAGTGGGTAAATGCTCTGCTTCGAGTTAAAGGTAAAGTGACTGGCTAACTTCAGCAGGGAAAGCCCCTCGGGGAGGGGTGTGGACCTTACCAAAAGTGATGTGCTACCTTGGCATGGAACATGAATGAGAGCATCCTTTGCAGTTTGGAGTCCTTGGGCATGCTCTTTGTGGATGGGACACTCTCAATCCTCTGTACTAAAGAATAGCAATGAGAAGACAGAAGTATTCATGAACTGCAGTAGCAATAGAAAGCATTCCCACGGGGTGAGGACAGAGCAGATGGGGCACTCATCTGAACCCACTTCTCCATTCATTCAGGACACCCAGAAGGGGCACACCTCCTGATTCTCTTTTAGTCTGACCGTGGTACCTGACCCTTGTGCCTAATGAGACTGGAAAACCGTGTGTGATTTGTCAGCGTCTCCCTTTCCCTGTAAATGTGAACATGAATGGTCCTTGTGCTGGGACAATTCATTAATCGGATAGGAAGTGATGCCTCAGAGCTCCCCATCTGAGAGTGAAATAATGAGCAAGAAGAACTCAGTCTCTACTGGGTGACTCAACTGAGATTGTGCACTTAATTGTTAGACCACCATAGCCTCACGTATCCTACGGGGGATGAAGAATAGGGATAAATAAGATGAGTTTGACAATACAGGTACAGGCAATGACAGCAAATGCAGGGTATTCTGAGCAAATAAAATGATGACCCTGTGACCTGCAGGTGAGTCACGCTGTCTATAAGAAGCTATTGTTCACGACATCAACGTTAGTCTTAACCTCTCCAACTCAAAGGTCTTAAGATTCAAATGCTCTGCCTGGTTTCTTGGCTCATCAATCTACATCAGTCCCTGCTGCATTCTGACACTGGAATCCGCAACCTTCTTCTCATATGTTTGATTATATGAAAGGGAGGAGAAAATGGAGGGAGGAGAGGGAGGAGAAGAAGGAGGGAGAGGAAAGGCAAGGGATGAAGGGAAAGAAAGACAGGGAAGGGGAGGAAGGATAGAAGGGGAGAGGGGAATAAGGAAGAAAGAAAATAAGGAATGAAAGAGGGGAGAAAAAAGTAGGGAATGAAAGAGAGAAGGGAGAGAGACAGGGAAGAAAGAAAGTAGGGAATGAAGGAGGGAGGGAGGGAGGAGTGGAAGGGAGGAGGGAAGAGTGAAAGGGAGGACAGAAGGGGCTAATAAATTCCCTGAAGATGTCTTTCTTACATGCTTCTCCTCCATAATATTTTTCTCTATTGTAATCACTTATTATTTTCATTTGTTTTACTTTCTGGCTCCGGGGAAATAGTTTTTCCAAGAGTTGGTTGTCAAATAAAGAACAATTAATTTGTAATTATTTGTTGTGACTTCCCCTTCTCCTTTTTTTTTTTGAATTCTCTTTAAAGAAGAGGTATCTCTTTTTTTCAAATTTAATTAAATGCAAACCTGTCTAAACCTCAATCTGAATCATAGTTTACAACTATGAAAGAAAATGAGCCAAATGGAATACTGTTTATTTTTTTTTTCAACAAGAGAATCACATCTCAGGTTGCGTGTAGAAGCCTGGGCATCCATTGCTTCATGTCCATTGCTTATTTTTAAGTGTCTGTCAGAAGCCATCACTGCTTCACCTTCACTGAGGATATAAGCCTGTGTTCTAGGCAGGCTGCTAAGCAGTTTATATGCACACTCTCTTAAAAACAAACAAACTAGCAAACAAACAAAAACAAAAATAAAACAAAAAACATTACAAAGTATGCCTTACTGCTATTCCATTCTACAGATAGGCAGACTCAAGTCACGTGAGATAACTTGCCTAACATCCCACTGCTATTAAGTCACCATGGCTGATCGGAAACTGAATCAAGACTAGTTGATAAGGATTCTCCATTCAAATTTAGTATGAAGCAGGCTGCAGGGGTACCCGCCTATAATCCCAGCCCTCGGGGAGTCGGAGGCAGGTGGATCTCTGTGAGTTTCAGGACAGTCTGGTCTATCAAGTGAGTCCAGGACAACCGACGCTACACAAAGAAACCTTGTCTCGAAAAACCAAAGTAAAAATTATTATGAAATATGTGTAGCAACATAAGAAAACCAGTGAAGATACAAGCATAAGAAGACAATGTAAAGTAGCCTGTGACTAGGGGAAGATTGGAAGACATCGTGGTTGGTGTTGACTGTCAAACTGACAGGAACTGGAGCCATCTAGAAGCCAAACCTATGAGAGATTATGCAAATTAGCTTAGCTGAGGTGGGAGGAGCCAAATGAAAGTGAGCAGCACCATTCCTTCCCTAGGCTTGGAGCCTGATCTCATAAAAAGAGGAAGTGCACAGAGCAGCGGCACTCACCATGCTCTGCTTCCTGACTGCGTATGTCAAGTGCAGCTCTTTTGACCTTCCACCATGATGGATGATTTGTAGAAACAGTAGACAGCGAGGACAAGGAGCTCAAGGACTCTCTGAGGCTAGTCTAAAAGTAGGAGCTCGCCTGCAT
The DNA here is from genome assembly GCF_964271855.1 of Acomys minous. NCBI lineage: Eukaryota > Metazoa > Chordata > Mammalia > Rodentia > Muridae > Acomys > Acomys minous. The sequence goes on along the minus strand of NC_140485.1, from coordinate 63,473,221 downwards.
AGACTTCCCTCTCTCTGATGAAAACAGACCATGTTCTCTCTCAAACAGAACCAGGTTCTTATTAGGAAAGAGCATCGGTGCTTGACATCAGAAAACAAGTGCTCATGTTGCCTTTAGCCTGAAACCTCGCTGGCAATGCTTCCAAAGTGGTAACCCAATCTCTTGCAGTTAAGTAGCCTGTTCAAGTTCACAGGGCTAGTTAGTTTCAGCAGCAAGAATGCACGCCACATCTGCTCTCTCTTGCTGTCCTCTCCAGTAGCCTTCCTATGGCGTGCCTGTGATTCAGCCACTCTCAACTACAAATCACTTTATCTCCCCTTTCATCTAAATCATCTTCCTGGGTAATAAGCTATAGAGGACGGCTGTGTGTCACTGACAGATGACCTTTGGACAATATCACCCTGCCATGAGTCTGTTGAAGTGGATCTGTGACATCGAGAGGAGAAGAAATGCACACACACACACACACACACACACACACACACACACACACACAAACACAAACACACACACTGTGTCCTCATTGTCCATTCAGTGCTGGTCTCAGCTTGGAGAACTTGGGAGGCAGAGTAACTAGTGCAGACTGGACACGAGTGGAAAACACTGAATACCTCTCTGTGTTCCTGGGCACCTCTGCCCTCGCTTAAAAGGACTTTCTGTCTTTGTGTTGGCCCTGCTTTTTGTTCCACCCCTGTGGTTCACAGTCATGGTGAAGCCAGGACACAATTGTACATTGTCTGTGCGGACAGTGTCTGTGACATCCTGACCTCGCTTAGGATATGGGAACCGAGGGTGTTCCTTCCATGTGTGGGGAAACAAGGCATGCTGAGGCATGCTAATGTTCAGTGAAAGGACATTGGAAGCTGTTTTAAGATCCCTGAAAATAAAGGGGGCATGAAGCTGAAGAATGGTTTAAAATTATTTCTGTGAATTTACCGTGTAGAGTGCATGCGTAAGGGAAGTCTGCCTTCAGGCACCTACACAAGCAGCATCCTGGAGGGCAGGAGGAAAGTCTCTCCTCTTCCTCAGGTCTCTGATGAAGCTTCTGGGTTTAGCCAGCTCCTAGGAGTGTTGGGGAGGGATGAGTACATATGAGAACATGAGTAACCACTATGAGAGCCATTCTTACTGATTTGGGGGCAAAGTTGCATTGTCATAAGAGTTAGCACCTGCCTGAGTGCCCATCTCAGATGTATAAAGTCTTGGGGTTTTGAATGTACAAGTAGCTGTCTTTGATAAAATACCTCCATGATCCAAGTACCAAAACAAAGCAGAGGCAAAGGCGATGTCTCCGTACATACTTTGAGCATCATCATTTGGTACCCAATCACTGGCAGAGTTCCTCAGTAGAAAGTCCCAACTTGAAGGTTAAAGATAGGAAATTGTCACAGTGATGGAAACTTATAGAATAAAGAATTCTGATAAGAGGGGACACAAGTTAAGTGGAGAATTACTGAAAAGGGACATTTGGGATAACTTGCAAGTAACTGGGCTGGCTTCTAGGACCACCAACCTCCCAAGAGACTCACCCCAAGCCCTGACAGACTCCCAACATAAGGACTGGAAACCTAGTAAACAAAGTTCTTGATCTGAAAGCCAGTGAGTAGAGCCATGTAATGTCCTGCTGACCTCATACAGAGCTTTTCTGACACTTGATTTTATCGTTGGCTTTGTTTCCAGATTTATTTACTTTAATTGTGTGTGTATGTCTGTGCACCCATGTCATAGTGCTTAGGGAAGCCTAAAGAGTGTAAAGTTCCCTAGAACTTGAGGTGTAGTTGGCTGTGAGATACCATATGGGTATTGGGACCAGAACCCAGGTCTTAGCCAAAGCAGGAAGTGCTCTTGGTCACTGAGGCTTCTATCCAGTTCCTGTTGACTTTTCAACTGTACTTAAAGATACAATGCTGGGGAGTGTAGTCTCTACATTTTGACCATATAGCCGGCACTCTAGTCAGGGCACAAGAAGTTCTCCCAGAGGACGGGGAGATGACTCAGTGGCTAAAGCCTGTTCTAGCTTGTTTTAATGAAGCTGTGACAAACACCGTGACAAAAAGCAGCTTGAAGAGGGAAGAGTTCATTTGGCTTTCACTTGCAGTTGCAGTCAGTGGTGGGAAGCCAGGGTGGGCACTCGAGCAAGGACACAAGCAGAAACCATGGAGAGTACTGCTTGTTGGCTTAATGTCTGGTTCATGTTCAGCTAGCTTTCTTACAGAGCCCAGGCCACTTGCCCAGGGATGATGATGCTTACAATGGCCGGGTCCCTCCCATAGCAGTTGCCAACCAGCAGTTGCCAACATGGCGGCCACAGGCCAGTCTGATCAGACCCTTCATCCCGGGTTACATTGACAATATAGGTTGTGTCTAGCCAACAATGAAAACTAACCAGGACAGCACTTGTCCTGAAAGCACAAAGGCCAGAGTTCAGATCCCTCATAACACTCATAAAGGTCATGTGGGTGTGGTAGCCAGACTAGGAGCTTCACACACACACACACACACACACACACACACACACACACACACACAGGAAAAATAGAAACACAAGAACATTTCCATCACCTCCGCCCTTCCTTGTGCTCCTTTGTAGTCACCCATTTCTCAGTCACCAGCCATGCCCCTTGTCTACTTTCCACTTCGGAAGCTCCTTCCTGTGTGGAAATACACGTAGGAAACATCCAGTGCAGCCTATGAGCCTGGCTTTCTTCCCTTTACCCAGCAGGCATTGCGTTGGCTGCATGGCCAAGGTGCTGCTTGTGTCAAAATTCGCTCTTCTGCACTGCTAGGCAGCTGTAATGGAGGACCACAGTTTCCTACACATCCCAGATGGACAATAGTGAACACATCTAGAGAATATGAATAAAGCTTTCACAGGTATCAATATTTCTGAATAAGTGTATACAAATGTTTTCATTTCACTTTGCTAAATCCCTAGTAAAGGAATGATTGGGTCAAACGGAAGCATACAATACATAAAAGCTGTTGAAATATTGTGGAAAGCAGATGCAGCTTCGCCACCTAATATCCTTATAAGCAATTATTGACTGTTGAGCTGCTCCATACCCTGAAAGCTAGGCAAGGGGTGTGTGTGTGTGTGTGTGTGTGTGTGTGTGTGTGTGTGTGTGTGTGGGCACGCGCGTGTGTTTTCTTTTTGCTGCTTTTCTTTTCTCCTGCAGCATTAGGCATGGAGTGGCATCTCACTGTGATTTTAATTTGCTTCTCGCAGATCACTGACAATGCCAAGCCTCTTGCTGAGCTTGACTCCTTATATCTTTGTTCAAGAAATATCTGTTCAAGTACTTGGTCTGTTTCTCAGTTGAGATGCTCACTCGCTTACTATTGGGCTTGGAGAGTCCTTCATACATTCTGCATAAAAGTCCTTCTCAGTTGTGAGTCCTCCAGATGCTGTCTTCTGACGAGCATCTCGACTCTTTATTGATCAGCCTGTCTTCTGAAAAAAAAAAAGGGTGTTTTAATTCTGGTCAACTCTCTCCAATTTTTAAATTATCTTGTGGGTCATGTTTTTGAATTCTGTCCAAGAAATCTGTGCTTAACTCAAGATCTAGAAAATGTAGGCATGGTTTTTTATTCCTTTTTTTCCCCCCTGGAAGTGGTTTGATTTGGGCTTTTATGTTCAAGCCTATAATCTACTTTGCATTAACCTCTCTGTAGAATATCATAGCAGCCGAGAACTGGCTTGTTTTTGCATACCCCATGTTTTTAAATGGACCATCCTGTCTTCACTTAATTGCCATGGATCCCTTTGAAAAATCAATCCACCTTAACATGTGGGTCTATTTCTGGGCTTCCTGATCTTTCTTATTGATCTGTCCCTTTTCCAATACTGGAGTCAATTCCCTTATCACATGACGCGTTTTGTCCATGTATACCATACTTGATTGGATGTAATGTCACTGTCCTTGAATCTTTCTATTCCAACATTTTTTACTGACAATGTTTTCAAATGTATTTTTCTTGATCTTCTTTCTTAAAGTTTTGCTTTCAAATTTTATAAACCAAGAAGCCCAGAAAATCTATGAACTGCATGATCCCATTGTGTGATTGCCTTGAACAGGCAAAACTATCTAAGGAGTAGACAAGCATTGCTCTATGTTAGGGAACATGGATAAAACAGGTGAGGTACAGTTGGATTTTCTTTTAAGGAAGCAAAATTATTTTGTATGATGTTATAGTGGTGGATGAAAAACCCTTACAGCACACAGAACAAACTAACCTTAGGCTATGAAATTCTAAAATAAAGTATTTAAGATCTCATGGGATCTTTGGTTGGAATATTAACTGTAATGAAAAGATCTAACTATATTAAAAATATATAAAAACAAACTGGTGGAAGGGGTTGGGATTAAAACGTGTTGACCTGGAGCTGGAGAGATAGCTTCTGCAGATAAATCACACATATGCAATAAATAAATAAATAAATAAATAAATAAATAAATAAATACATAAATCTTTTTTTAAAGAAAGCATTGACGTAAGCAACTTTGGAAATGAATAGAGTCTGTAAGAAGAAAAGGCAAAGAACCTGCACGTAAGTAGCCAGGCCCTCTGCTTCCCACAGGAGAATTGCTCGTGAGCCTAGTGTGCACATCTGAAGCTGAGTGATTACATGAGTGGGTGGCAGATGGAGAACCAGCAGTCTCATGGTTGGATTAAGACGTTACAGACAAACAACGAATGGGATTGATCTATCCAATCTCGGTTTAGATTCTGGGCTGAACGCTTTGTTAGTTAATATGAACATGAGAGACTGTATATAGACATCTGTATAGGGATGCCCATTCACAGGATGACTGTGTTCTGGTTCTTGTGTTGACCTAGAACCAACGCAAACCAATTCAGACGCATCATGTGACCCACTGGGGACACCCGTCCTAACCAAAGGTGTCCCCTATCGAAGTCCCCACTTAATAAAATCTACCCAAGAGATATTTAAGAGACTCATTCAGTTGAGCCAGACCATTTACAGAACCACAAGGCGTAAGAGCCAGTTGAAAAGGCTGAGATTTTCAACAGTCCTTATGCAGGTATAGGCACCCAGACTACCACGGAACAGTGACTTCATCGGACTTTTGATACAGTGGGGATTTAAAAAAATTAATTTTTTGATAATTTTAACATGTCTATACTGTTTCTGGTCCTATTTATCCCTTACTTCTCCCTTCAGTCTCAATTTTCTAAAAATATTTTATGTACAACAATCCAAAGCAAACACTTGTGTGTGCCCTTCACTATGCAGGTTTTCCACAGAATGTGTCGTTACGTCTTGGGGACATCATCTGCACTGTGAAACATCTTGTTGTTGTTAAATTATCAGTATGGCCTAATAATGTTTATTATCAGGCCTATAATTATTATTATGGCAGTATTTTCTAACCCGCTAGCAATCAATCAAGACACAGACACCTGTTATATTTTAAAATAGCCTTAGTTAACCTGGGGCATGGCAGATGTTAATCCTCTAAACTACTTCCCATAGTGGAGCAGGTATGGGATCCCTGCCCCAATCCCATGCCATCTGTTTCTAATAATGTCTATCAAGCTACCTCCCATACATAGTCCCAAATACTTGCTAATTATCATCATCTGGGCCAAGTCTCCATCCGCACCAGCCATGTGCTTCTCCTCCACTTACCTCATGATGGCCTTCTTCTCTTCTCTCCTCCTCTGGTCTCCCTCTCTCAGGACGCTCTCTGTCTCCCCCAGCCCAGGAACCGTAGCCACACCTATCCATTTGCCCTGCCCAGGTGTACCGGCCTTTTATTAATTAGCATCAAAATACATCAGACCAACCTCCAACACATTTTCCAGGGGGACATAGGGAAGAGCTTCCAATGGCCCACCAGCAGTAAGATTGATGCCTTGCATGGTTCATGCAATAATCAACTACTTTTCCTCAGTTAAACTGTAAGAGGACCCTCAGAAAAGATAAACATAAGAAATACACCTGAACCCTGCTGTACTGAAGTTCCCCCAAAAGTTATCTTTAATGTATATGAGTAGATTTACTTAATATATTGCTGATATTAAGCCTGTAAAGCAAGAAGACATTTATAACACGTATTTTTCAGGAAGGATGCATTGAGCCTGCCAAGACTTTGCACTGCTTTAATATCTCCATTAAAGAGTAAAGCCACAGCCAGTCATCCTGTCTGGTCTCTGTGAGTCTGATCACTCTAGAGTTCAGTGGAAATAAAAGAGCATCATCTAATGAGAACGGACTCACGGGCAATGCTCCTTCCTAGTAAATGGCTTGCCTAGAGCTTCACCAGGAAGCCAATGTGGCTAAAGTCTTAAGGGCATAGTGGCAGCTGCCATGGAAAACATAGGCTTTTCCTTCTAATACATTGAACAAAAGGTAGCCTGACCTGTGTCCAACAGACTGGACCCAGACTTCCCCCACTCTCTTCACAAGAGACACCTCTGCTCAGAGCTGCAAGTCCGGCTCATTAAAACGAGATTAATTCCCCTGGCCACTCTGCAGCAAGTCCCCAGTCCTGGTAATGACAGTATGGAACCTACACTGATGATACGCTGATAAGCAGAAGGATTAAATAGGTTCATTTGCATGAAGAATGTAATCAGGCACCTGGCCAGAAGAAGTACCCACTTTGTCCCTATCTTGTTTAACAGTTTTGATCAGCATAAAGAATTCTCATTAGGCAGATGGCACATCCTCCCCTGCCCTCTGTATCCTAATCAATAGTCATTTCCCTACCGCTTTGTCCAGGAGATGCCCCTGGGTGCAACAGAATGGAAACCAAGCTGACCTGGTAATAGTGCATGCTGTGTACATCTCAGAGATGTTACCTCATTTGCAAAATTATTTTAAAAACCACATTGACTATTGGGTGAAATAGCATTTTTGTCATTAAAAGGCATCAAATGGCAAAAAATAAAATAAAATAAAAAAGATGCCATGGCATTCCTTAAGACATGGTGGAGAAGTTCTTTTAAATAAGAAAAGGGGGCCAAAACACGGGCTAGAATGGTAGGAAGACCCTAGGGAAGACAACATCGAGCAGATGGCTATATTCTAAGAATCATGATTATTTCTAAGGTCCTCTTCCACCAATCCCAAATCTACCCTGAGTAAGTTGTCTTACTCATCAATAGGTTGAGTCTGTGGGAACTTCTGTGTGTGGATATTAAACAAGTGTTTATTAAAGATAGTAAGATGACTTGTTGAGTAAAGCAGTTGCTATGCAAACAGGGTCTGTTTGGACTCCCAGAACCACGTATAATCCAGGCATGAAGGTATGCACCTGCAATCTCAGCAATGTAGAACAGAGACAGGTCAGTACCAGGGAGTAGCTGACCAGCCAAAACTGAACAACAGGCTCAGTGACAGACCTTGCCTCTGAGAACACTATTTTCACCTTACTTTTTAAGCCAAGGTATCTCACTGAACCTGTGTTTACTGTTTTAACTAGACCAGTTGGTTCAGAGTATCTGTTCTCATGATGTAATATGGCATTTGGACATATGAACTCACAGGGGCAGTGACAGCATAGACAAGATCTGTGCAAGATCAAGGCAGACACACAGAGCATGCAGGTAGTTATGAAGTCTCACTCTACCTGAGGAAGTATTGAAATGTGATGTCTTCTGGGAGCGAATGAGTCAGGTTTCCAATAATCCAGCTCCTAAGGGGCTGGCTACCCATGTCCAGTATATGGCCCTATGCCCATGATACTTCCAGCGCTAAGTGGATTTGGTGGATTAATAAATGAAAACAGAACACCTGAAGTTAATAATGGTAATGAGGAGGAATTGGAGCAGAGTAAATGGCATTGGATGCATAAAAACATTGGATGCATCTATGAAGCTACCAAACAATAAAATCATAAGGTAGGGAAATGATGGAAGAAATACATTGAGTGGTAACCAGCCATTGTTTCGCTTAACTGAAAGTTCTTAAACACTGTGTACAATGCCATGTGCTAAGTAGGGCAGTTTTTGCCTTTGTGGACCTTTGGTATTAGACAATTTTAAACCAAGCCTTTCCCATGGCGTATAGAATTTAGTCCACACAGCCCTATGCTGAACAGGAAACAGAGCAGCCGGTCAGGGAACGTCTTGGTGGAAGGTTGGATATCCAGTTCATTTGTGCAGAGTCATCAAAGAAATTGTCTCCAAAAATTAGTTCTGGGTGAGGATCTGATGATGAGAGTTTGAACACAGGAGAGAGGCACAAGTAGAGACAAGATTGAGGAAGTGAAGGGATGAGCATTCTGGATTGAGCAGGACATAAGCAAGAGTTTGAGGATCCATGAGCAGATGGGTGAACGCCATTCCATGAGCAGTGGGAGGCTAAGGCTTCAACAGCAAAGTGACATCATCTGCTTGTTAACATTGCCCATCCTACCATCATAACGTTCATTTATTCTCTGCTATTCCATGTAACTGTCACCTCAGGCCTGAAGACAAAGCTGGAATGCTGTCTCCAGAATACAATTGGTATTCTGGGGGTGTCCACATGCTCTAAGAATGCTGGGGAGGAAGAAAAAGTTGAGGATTTTACAAAATGGCGAGCAAGCGCAAGCTTTCTCTCAACTGGAGCCCACTTTGCTTAATAACAGACAGAAGAGGAAAAAATAAATCTTTCAATAATTGCTTCTATAGGATAGTGTGGTAGGGAGGTGGGTTTTTGTTTGTTTGTTTGTTTTGTTTTTTATTTTGTTTTTAATACTTAGTAAAAGCAGGCTGTCCCTCACCTTTCAAAAAAGCAGGGAAATAACAGATTGCCTGATGTTTTTCCTCCATCTGCCTTTTGTTGGTATCATTGCTGAGTCTACACATTTGCTAACCACAACACTATCTCACATATTAGCTTCTAGTCTGTAGTGTAGGGAAAGGGTCACCAGGGAGAATAAAGCTCAGGGAACGTCAGACAGAGTGAAGAGCGAGGCTGACTCAGCTGGTTCCAGATGGCCAGACCCACCAACAACCAGGCTGCACATAAAGGTCCTCGGACGTTTCACTCTGTGTACTTAAGTTATAACACAGGAGGAAATGGCTGCTAGTTTTCGAGGCAGCCCAGTCAATATTTTCAAAGGCGGCTTTGATATGACTGACTTCTGCTTCTTGGTTAGGGTAACCTACATTTCTGTGGTACTGGAGTGTCTGGGTTTTAAATATTTAATTTACTTTTGTGCTGTGTTATGGAATTCTTAATGTACTGCTCGAATTGTACACTAGTGCTGAAAAGAACCCTGTGTCTAATTTATTTTGCAAAGCCTACTGGATCTTCTCTGCAGGTAAGGGATGATGAATTACTCCAAAACTTATATTGAAAGAAAGTACAACAAGCACACTCCTTAAATACTGGTAATATTAAAATTACTAAAGAGCTTTTGATTTAAAAATAAGTACATAAAAGTGACACAACATACAGACTGAGCAGGCTATATTTAGGAGTATGTATGTATAAGATATACATACATGCATGTAACAACAATTAATGAAAATAAGCCATAAATTTGAGGTTTTGGAGGGAGCAAAGGAAAGATAGATGTTGTGTAATGATATAATCTCAAATTAGAAAAATATCAGTTAACTAAATGGAACCTAGGAGGTCTAAATAACAAGAAAATATAGTGTTTTGGTTTTGTTGTTGTTGTTTGTTTGTTTGTTTGTTTGTTTTTGTGCCCATTCTTCCCCTGGGAGATCATTCAGTTAGTTGTCAGTGAACAAACATGGTGCCATGTTGTGTACTAGGTCGTATGTGCACACTCACGAGTAAAAAATATGTGACCCTATGGGCACAGGGGCAACAGATGACAGTAAACAGAGATATTTGCACATAAATAAAGAAAATAGGGAAAATGAGTGCATCTTTATGAGGGGCCAACATATACCACTGCACCCCCATTTCCAATGTCTTCTCACTCCTTACCATTAAAACTGCAGTTGTTTGCTTTATTGTGGAGAGCGGCGGCAATACAACCTCTAAAACTACATCTCCCAGAGTCCTTTTCAATCTGACCAATCGGAGAGAAGAAGATAGAAACACGGCTTCCAAAGGAGACTACAATAAAAAATGGTCTAACTTCACGGGGAAGAGAACCAGAACACAGGAGAGCAGACTTGTCACCTGTGACAGTGAGGCGAATAGCGTGAAGCTGATACTTAACTCTGAGCTTCCGGTCACTCACATATCAGCCGTATCACAGTGTAGTCACACACAAGCGCAGTTCTTCCTTATGCGCAGAGACTGTTGGAGCATGCTTAGCAAAAGAGGAGGGAAAACTGGTGTAGAAGTAATCATACAGAAAAAAAAAGTCCTCTGAAGTCACGGGGCCACGTCTAGATATTGAAGAAGCACACACAACGTGTACCCTTTGGGTTTTATTTTTAAAGATTTATTTTACTTTCAGTTCTGTGTGTGTGCATGTACAGGCACCTGTACAAGAGGATAGCTGCCAAGGGCTAAAGGAAAGAACACGCTGCTGTCCCAGTTGCAGAAGCTTGCAAGCCGCCGCATTTGGGTGCTGGGAACTAAACTGCACTTGAATTGCCAACAGCACTGAAGAGTAGGCAAACCGCACTAACCTGAGACTTTCTTATTTCATCAGAAAGGAGGTCTCCACTCTGATCTTCTGCTGTGCAAGCCAGTTGCATGATGGGGCAATCTTGAGGAAGCCACAGGAGCTCTCTAAGCTCTGTTTCTTCATAGGAAATTAAGTGAAATAGTATATTGGAAGTTGCCAGGATACAGTCACGTACAGCAGAATCAGTGCTTAATCCTGGTGACTGTGAGTAGTTGGCAGAGCTTCCAGTTGTTAAGATACGTAGTATAATTAAGAGCTTATGAGTTCAGCTCAGCATCTGTACCAAGCTGGATTGCACAAAATGGCTGAATTCTGTGCTTCAGAAGGTATTTCCTGGGTATATATCTGCTTAAACGGTATACAATGAGATAGAGAAAAGACTTTTTTTTTTTTTAAATCAAGGAGATACTTTAAGAGAGTAACAATTAGGACACATGAAAGAGAATATTGAGAAACTTTGGTTCCTCACTTATGTTAGGAAGGCAAAAGTTATATCAACTAGGATAATGCTGAAAAATGAAAACCAAGTTTAAATAGCAATTTCAAATACAGATATTCAATGGAGTGGACTTGGGTAGGTCCACCTAGCTGCGAGCTCTGAGTTACAAGCTAGCTGTTCCTTGCAGAGTGAGTTTGAGTAGGTGTTTCACTGAGGGTCACAGTAGAGTGTTGGTCATGTGACAAAAGCTCTAATTAGACCCAAGACGGCTAAGAACAAACTCTTGTTTATTGTAACCATAGAATCTAAGAAAAGAACAAACATGGCTGTCTGTTTCTGGGGTTCATTTAAAGACTTAAAATTCACTGCCCAGAGTTTAAGCACTTTCATTAACACGCTGTGGGGGCTTAGTGAGGAGTAGGGAACAATTTCAAGACCTCACGTTTGCTTTGTTCAACTTCCCGACCACCCTTTCCTACTGGAGTCTGTCAGTAAACATGGTAGCCCAAAGAACGCAATGTGTCTTTAACTCTTAAAATGTGGCTGGGTTGAGTTATGACATGCTGTATATCATACGCATCAAAGACAACAAAAAAGAAGCATGTGTTGCCCGGTTAGGTCTTATACCATCCATATATTGAAATGATAACATTCAGGGTATATTGAATGACATAAAATTTATTATTGAATTGGATAAGTAGTTATCTTTTACTACTAAAAAAATGTAACTTGCAGAAAATTTAAAATTGTACCCCTGGCTAAAATTTTGTTTCGACTAGGCAATGCTGGCCCAGATTCGATTCTCTCTGCACCAAGGAGAGTTAAAGGAATCAGAAACACAATTTAAGAGAATCACAATTTTTTAAAAGGCACAGGTCAAAAATCAAGGACGCCCGCAGTGATGAGAAGACACTTGACAGTGGTGCAGTTGGGCATGGGTCCTATCTGTGCTTTCAGTCTGTGACACAAAACTTACTCCATGAAGGGAGAAGGAAGGTCTGGGGCCTAGATGTCAGGGCAAAACGTATCAATATTGTGCAGCTACAGCTGGTTTGTTTGTTTGATTGATTGTTTGTTTGTTTGTTGTTGTTTTGTCATCTTTTTCTGGGTCCATAAGGGAGGATGTTTCATTTGTTGTAACCTTTGAACTACAAGCTTCTTACAATCACTGATAAGCAGGTTGCCAAACAGCTTGTATAAGGAAAGCTGAGACTAGGCAAATCTGGGGATGTTTACTTGAAGAAGGAAAGGGAGATTGAAGCTGCCAGTATCGCAGGCACAGCCAGTGCTAATCCTATACACAGGCCTGGCATCGCAGACCATCCAGAGAACCATCTAATTAGCACAAAGCCCTTCACACTGTGGGATTACCTGTGTGATCCAGCCCACTCATCTGTACCCACTGGCACAGACAAATAAAAAAAAAACAACATGAATTATCTTCCATGTGGATATATAAAAACCTGCATAAAAAGTGTCTTGCAGAGCTTTGAGGCAATGCTACTGGATATTTATGTATTTTGCGAAAATGCAAAGATTCTGGTTCCAGACAAACCACCCTGCCACACAGACAAATTAGAGCCATAGCCAGAAATCGAAACAAGCTGATTGCTTACAGTCAATATCTGACTCATATGGCCTTGTTTCAGACGGGCTCTAAGTCTGACTGTCTGGAGCCTCCACTACTAAGCGTGGCTAAGATTCAGTTGTTTGGTTAGGTTGGCTAAGATTTGCTTGCTTGGTTTCAAGACTATAGCCTTCGTTTAAGTTATAATTTATTTATTGCATCCAGCTAGAGTAAACTTCACTATGAACGGAGGCTATATTGAGTCAAACTTATTCGAGCATGGACACTAATTTTGCACATTTATTTCAATACAACAGTGACAATAATACAGACAAAATTTCAAGAAAGATATTTTGGCATAAAAACCCTAGCTGGAGGGTTTTATGTTTATTTTTAAGTTTTCTTAAATTATTGAACAGTAACACGGACTTTTCTTCATATGTTGGTATCAGATATTTTTGTCACAAGTGCTCATAGACTCAGTGCATGTGATGCTGTTGGTCTGATGACTCCCACTGTTGAGCGTCTAAGTGGGTTCTCACTATGGCGACCAATTCCCATCAGGGTTAAGATGAAAGTGGCAACTTCCGCTATTACTCATTCAGTCTCGCCATAAATAAGCTTCATATCCAGTGAAGTTTTAATTTCTTGGAGGAAATACATTCCTTGGTGATTAATTCCTTCTTTCCTTCATTTTTTTTTAAACTGTGAAAGATTGGCGTCAGAGCCCGAGCATCGGGTATATTTCATTCTTTATTGAGCAAGGAACCAGAGAAAATGCATTCTTATTATTCAGGAAGCCATCATGGAGATAGTTTATGGCTCATTTATATCAATATCAAACTAATTCACCGACAAGTGAAACACAGTGCCCTTTAATCACGGGACGCTGTAAGGTATTTCAGCTGAATAAATTAAGGGCAATTAGCTAAAAAATGAGCTCCACACATAAAGCTCATTATTTTTAGGTACCCAAGATCTTTTCTATTTACTGGAATTGTTTCCTTTGATGTGCCAGATGCCTCTTCTGGCCAGAAACATCAACATACTCCAAAACAGGAGAGCATACGCCCTGCGTGTCATGGAGGCTGCACTTGGGAACTGACACGGAACAGTTCTTGCATCTTTTTTTTTCCCCTTAGTAGAAAAACTATTTGCTTTCCCAAGGGAAAGATTTATGCTCAGAACACCAGAATTTTCCAAAACAGTTAAACCAGTGGGAACAGACTTAAGCTACACGATCCATGCTTGAAGTGCAGTTAAGACATGGAGAGGCCACTGGTCATTCCCTGTTAAAAGGCCACAGCAAGCCACAGCCACAGACCAGGGTTTTTTTCCCTATGTGTATGAGACAAAGGGAAATGTGGTTTTACTCACTTGTTTCCTTTGAGAAAAAAAATATCTGTGAATATGCATGTTGTCTGAATTTTTTTACAATACATATCTTACAACACCGTCTTGAGCTCCTGTTGGTTCTGCCAGTGGCACCATTAGCCCTGGCTTTAATGTACCCTGTGAAAGGCAGTTTAGGTAATCATTGGTTATTTTTGTCAGTGGGTACAAAAGCTTGGACTCCATTGCACGGATAACCCAACACAGAGGAGGAATTTTCAATAATAGTATCCTGAGATGCAGGTCAGTTACTGTCTGCACCCTGAGAAGCCAAGGCTGGTCATTCATCATCAGAAAGCCAATGAAAGCAGCCAAATTAGTGGTGAAAAATCAGAAAATGGAGATTTATTTAATGTGGCTACATGGAGGGAACCAATGAGAGGGGATCACAGCTGCTCATGGGACCATGTTTGGTAGCAATAGTTCATGATCTTGATCATGTGTGTGGATTAGGCTTACAGATTTGTTGTCACTAAATATCTTGTGCGTGCACACTGGTTTATTTTGACTCCTGAGAATGCAGATACTGTGCAGAGGACAAAAAATTAAAAACCATGTTGTTCCAGCTGTGGTGTCTCTTTTCGTAGGCTTAACTACAAAACCATTTGAGTGATGGGAATGATTTTCCATGGATCACGTTTTCAGGGGCTGGAGGTATGGCTGAGACGAAGAGGTAAAAAACCGCTTCCTGCTCTTGCGGAAGACAAAACTTTAGTCCCCAGCACCCACCTTGGCTGACAGCTAGCCATCAGTTCAGCTCCAGAGAATCTAATGCCCTCTTCTGGACGTTGCAGGCACCCATACCCACATTGCATAGTCACGTGCAGACATACATAACACATGAATAAAAATAAAACCCAAGTCTGTTCACAGAAGGATTTCAAACAGTGTTCACTCTGAATCTTCTTCATTGCTTTAAGCTCACAGGCTGGCTGCAGGGGTGCTTTGTTACAGACCCTGGGTATTGACTAGTTTTCTCACTACTATGATGAGAAGTTCCAGATAAAATCAACTGAAGGATGACATTTGTTTGGCTCAGGTTCACAGGGTCCCACTCACCAAGGCAGGGGCAGCACAATTGATGGAACCACTTCATCCACAGCCATCAGAGCTTATGGTCCAGCTTGTTCACCTCTTGGTGGATCGGGGAGCAAGGAACTCTGGGTAGAAATGGGTCTGGGCCATCATCTCCAAAGACCAACCCCTAGTTGCTCCTATCTATCGGTAGGTCACTTGTCTGAAAGGTTCCACATGCTCCCAAAATACCAGCTTGGGACCAACTGTTCAAACATACGAACCTGTGGGGGCCACTTATCACTCAGCCATGCACTGTGCTTGGGATATGACCAGAAGCAACATCTGATTAAAACTCTGAGTGAACACAAAGGTGATGTGGTTAAGACTCTGTGAAGTAAATAAGGTGTCATAGGGCAGATCAGGCCAGTGAACCATCAGAAAAACTGATTTTTGTCTTGAAGATTTAATTAACTTACACAGTAGAAGGATTTGGATCCCTGTGGTATTTTTACACACATTTAGTTTTGGTTGATGTTCAACACTTAACCCCATCTCTCTACCCCACTTGAAGTCTTTCTACCCTGACAACCCTACATCCATGATTATAACACATGTATAAGATCCTCGTTGCCTCAAAGCCTGATTTTCTCTCTCATGTTCTCCTCTTTTCTTTTTTGAAAGCATCAAATCCATGGAAAAGTTGTGAACACAGTTCAGTGAACACTCTATGCCTCCACTTTGCTTAGCCAGTGCTAACACTGCCCTTGGATTATATGGTGGCTCGCTCTCTCTCTCGCTCTCTCTCTCTCTCTCTCTCTCTCTCTCTCTCTCTCTCTCTCTCTCTCTCTCTCTCTCTTAGTGTTGTTAAGGCTCACTGAATGTTATAAATAAATATTGGGCTGGCAAGATGGCTTATTGAGTACAGGTGCTTGCCAAAAGTGCTGACAGTGTGAATTCAATCCTGGAGTACACCTGGTGAAATGAATATCAACACATGCACACACACACACACACACACACACACACACACACACACACACACACTGTGCATGGTGTGGAGTTACAGGAATAGTAAATCTTTAATTCTAAGTAAGCTCTTTATCACATGCAACCCAAATTCAATTCTATTATGAACATTATTTTCACATGTTACATTGAGGGCCTTTAACATGGATCCAAAACTACAATCTTAAAATATAATCACACTAAGGAATTTCCAATTGACTACAATGTGTCTTCATAACAAGAGGAAGCAAATAGAAGTGTCTTCATAACATGAGGAAGCAAATTTCTCTAACAGCCAAAATTTGAGCCAAACTCAGTCACATAAAATGAACATATGAGACTCAGAAGGGAGGAATAAAACAGACCTCAAAGCATCTACAGGCTGCGTGTGTTTAAGTTAACTGAAAAAATGATGACTCTATTCTACACACAGGAGATTGCAATATTAATAAAATAGACGTGGTTTAGAACAGCCTAGTTAAAATTTCTAATTTACAATCTTACTATTGTCTCTATTTGGTTTTCTCCATCCTTTTCACATGCGCTGTTTACCTGGTGCTCCATGGAGCCTGTTGAAGTCATCTGCCATGATGCTCCATGTGTGAGATTTAGAAAAATCATCTCCTGAAGAATTTCAAGAACGAAGATGAGGCATTTGGAAGCAATTTCTGATAAGAGACTAACATAAATTGCTACCCCAAGGTACATCTTGCACATTACCCAACTAAATGTTTTTCTTTTAAACAAGATTCACAAGGAGGAGGGACTATATTAGACAAAGAACATAATGGACTAAGTGCCGTTACTTATTAAGTGGGACTGTTTACATGAAAAATAAACCCTCAATGCATACACATAGCACAATTCCTTTCATCTCATCTGCATACACAGAAGAGTCTTATTATAATCAAGCTGTTGGTCCCCTTTGGCTCATTCCGTTTGCCTCAGCCCTGTGTCTGGATTAATAAAGTCTGTCTTCCAAAATGAGCGTCCGACTCTCCCAAGGACAAAATGAATCCCTATAGTACTGTCAGGGGGACCAGAGATCAGCTGCCCACACTGGGCCATGGAAAGTTTACACCATCCTCTGTGTCCAGCAGAGAAGCAGGCTGTGTGTCTGATTCCTCCTAACCTTTGAAAATCATAAACTAAATCCGGAACATCATAGACCATCTGGTACGAACAACACAATGTCTACAGATAAGTCTGAGCAGAGGGCAGATGTACCGTGCCCAGTGGGAGAGGGCTGCCGCTAAATTCATTCTGGTTTCACTCATCTGATCCCGACCAAAGGAAATAGAAAAATTTCCCCCTTCCACACAGTTCCTTTAGTCAGTTGAATTGAGTACTATTAATCCCTAGGTTTCATTTTTAACTGACAAAACAATTTTACGTGTAGCAATTCAGTTTACATATTAAGTCATTTTACATAGTTTTCAACAGAAGAAAATTCAAGTTACAAAGCCCCTCCCCAAAGAAGATTTATTTTTTTAATCACTTTTTCCAGGCAGGTCGATCTGGAAAACATTCAGTGAACTCTCACCAGATCCAAGCGCTAACGGCCGGCAGAATTACACAGACAGCCTACCTTTCACACTCACTTCCACAAAGCAAAAATAATACTGGATTCTTTTAAAATGAAAAACTAGTGCTGGCTATTTCGTAGATTTCTTTTCATGTTTTTAAAATGATGAAATAAAAGGGCAATGGGATCCTAAACAAGAAAATGACACCTGCCTAGTTTTCCGTTTTAAGTACTCATATTTATCACAACGTTTGGGTAAACGTGAAAAAATACCCAAACCAACAAGAACAGAATGGTTAAATAAATAAAGCTGATAAATATCATTTATATTAATCATATTAAAAAGAGTATAGACTGCACATATTTATTCAAAATAGCACTATGATATATGTTTATCTGTGTATATGTATGTGTGTGGTGGAGGAATGTGGTATGTGTCTGTGTGTGTGAGTGTGTGTGTGTGTGTGTGTGTGTGTGTGTGTGTGTGTGTGTGTGTGTTTCCATATCTCAGAACAAGGCAAGAGAAGGTGAGTTTTCACCTGTCTCAACTGGAGTTTGTCAAAATCCACACAGTTCCTACTCCATTCCCTTCCACTTCCTGCCCCATCTCCTTACTTCCTGATCTCTCCTCCTCACTTCTTCCCTCTAATTTAACACCGAGTCCATTCAGTGTTGACTGTAAGTGAGTGGATGTGGAACCATCTATTGGAGCATAGGCTGCCTTGTGGGACCAACACCCTTGAAGCAAGGAGGCTCCTCATATTATCCACCAACTACCAACAGCCTCTCAGCTAGGGGCGGGACATCCTGAGCCCCTCCCTCACCCATTCTTGGATTTTGTGGTTTGAGATTATGTAAGACTTGTGTATGCGGTGACAACCACTGTGAGGTCAAGTGTGCAAGTGCACTGTCATACTGGATCACTCACTGTAGGTGCCCGCTCTTTCTGGCTCTTACAATGTCCCCACTGATCTTCTACGACAACTCTTGAGCCTTGGGCCGTAATCCCTTATACTATGTATGCTGCCATTAAGTGCAGTGATGGTAAACACTCTCTACCAGGGCCTACGGTCAGCCCGGCCATGATGGGCTGTTCATATATTTATATGAATGAGTAGGAATATGTACATATGAATGCAGGTGCCCTTGGAGACCAGAGAGTGTGCCAGATTCCCCCAGAGCTGGAGTTGCAAGCTGTTGTGCTCTCAGGGATATGGGTACCGGAAACTGTACTACATATGACCACGGGGAGGTGGGCTGCACCAAGTCCAGTTGCCGTGAGAGAATACACCCCTCAAGTTAAGGGAACATAGTTGAACGCCCTATAGGTGATTGCTGGGAGACACAACTGAAGAAGTGCCTTGCCCTATGCTAAGGCCCCAAATTAGGTTCTTCCTGGTCTGATCTAGAAGTGCCCACTCTCCTTGCTGTTGCCCTTCTCCACTGCGTGCAACCCTAGAGCCATCTTAAGCGGCATCTGCTGAGGAGAGCAGGATGCAGAGAGGAAGACAGCTTAAACCAAGTCTGCAAACAGTGAAGACAAAGTCAGGGATTTCATCGCTGAAGGCCTGAGAGCTTATAAAGCACAGAGGAAGCTTTGAGTCACTCAAAATGACTTTTCTCCTGATTGAAAGGCCACAGAAACACACAGTAAGGCTTCATCTGGCATAGAAAAGAAAATGTGAAGGATCAGGGATGGAAAGAATACGATTATTTTTGTTCACATTTTCCCCAGCCTGCTCAGCCCATAGGTTCTGCATTAACACCTCCAGTAAATCTGCTAATACTAATTTACATTTTATGAAAAGGGGCGAGCAAACCTTAATTCCGTTACAGCATCTTGAGGACATCCTGGAGGACTGCTCTGTGCTCATCTGACGAACAGTGGCACCCTGGCTCTGGCTTCTATTCTAAAGAGGAAGTCATGTCCGGGAAAGGGCTGCACAAGCGGCGGGCAGAGGCTATTACAGCCATAACTCCTGGACTCTGAATAGGAATTATGTGTGAACATCAAAAGAGAAGCCAGCTCCACTTTGCATGCTATCATCTGCTATTAAGACTTCTAGGACTTTAATCACGGTGCTTGAAAAGAGGCCTTCAAGTCATCCAGAAAGAGGAGCCAGAGCTTGGGCCATTAAAGGTGTTAGAAATGGTACTTCTATTAGCCATGTTTTCACCTTATATTTTCATTGAGGTATCTGTGATCTGGGTGTGTTTTCCATAAAACAAGTCGCATGCTTATATAAAGGTCAGAAGCTGCAAACACAAGTGTGGGAGTTACTGTGTGTCCCAGAATATATGTCTCTGTTGTTTTCTACCCCTTTGGATGTTCCTGATTTCCTGCCATTTTATTGAAGTAGGATAAATACTCGGACTGGGGAGATTGCTCAATGGGTAACAGCATTTGCTGTGCAACCCTGAGGTCTTCAGTTCAGGTCCCCAGTACCCATGCTAAAGCCATGCATGGCGTGTGTTCCTGTAATTCTGGGTGGGAGGGTTAATAACTGCTGGGGTTTACTGGCCACCTAGCGTAGCCAGAGAATGGAGAGTTAGTTTCGGGTTCCGTGAGAGGCTGTCTCTCAAGGGAATAGGCAGAGCGAGTGGTAGAATAGGACGCTGAAGGTTCATGTCTGCCCTCTATAGGCACACACCACACCTGAGTGTGTGTACTTGCCGCACATACGTACACCCCACACATACAGCAGAACATACTAGACATGTCTTAAATGTACAGGGTGGTAGAACTGTGCGTGTGTACACCTGCATACCACTGCCACTACTAAGACAGTGAACAAATCTCTCTCCGCATGCACCCTTATTGCTCAGGTGTGCTCTCTCTCTCCCCATGCACCCCCCACCACAAAGTATATACTCTTTCTCCTCATGTGCCCCTCCCCCACATTATTATTGCTCTCCCTTCTACACATCCCCCACTGCATACTCTCTCTCTCTCTCTCTCTCTCTCTCTCTCTCTCTCTCTCTCTCTCTCTCTCTCTCCCTCCCTCCCTCCCTCCCTCCCTCTCTCTCCCTCTCTCGCTCTCTTGACCTACTCTGCTCTACTCCCACATGAAACCCCACCCTGCTTTCTACTATTATAGATTAACTGGAATTCTCTGGAGATTTATAGAAAGTTAGCCGTAGCAAACAACACCTTCTTCTTTCACAGAATGTAGTGGTCCTAGCACTTTCTTGAGGTAGCAGGCAGGTTGTTGCAGTTTGATTTTTTTTTTTTTTTGCTATAATAAAACACAATGATCAAAAGCAAATGGAGAGAAAGGTTTTACGAGGCTTATCCCTGATCACAGTCAAAGCAGGAGCCTGGGGGCAAGAACCAGAGAGGATCATTGCTTGCCTGCTTGCTCTCCAGGCTTGCTCTCCAGCTGGCCGGCTGGCACATGCTTAGCTAGCTTTCTTACACATCCCAGGCCCGCCTACCTAGGGACGGTGCAGCCCACAGTGGGCTATACTCCAACATCAGTCATTGGTCAAGACAACCTTTCACAGACGTAGCTGCAAGTCAATCAGAGTTAATCAGTTCTTCAACTGAGTTGCCTCCTTCTTAGGTCACTCGAGGTTGCATCAAACTAACACTGAAGAGTAACCAGCACACAGACATTAATATTTTTCCCTCAGTGGAATTCTGTCATGAGGATGGGTCTCCCATAGTTGATAACAGGTGTTTGCGGGCTGGAGAGATGGCTCAGCAGTTAAAGGCTAGGCTCATAACCAAAAATATAACAAGTGATTGCATTATGACTGCTCCCAGGTGACTACAAAGTTGAGGAATACTTGTGCCTAAGCCTTTACCCAAACATACACATTCTTGGTAAATGTAAGAGTAGAGCAGGTAGAACACACATTAAGCATGCAACTTTGTGTTGTCGAGAAACTACAAAAGCACGCCTCTGAAGTGGCTATGAGTTTGCACTTCCAACCATCAGCTTATTAGTGCTGTGATTTCTTCAAATGCCATCGTTTGGTTTTTTTTTTCAGCCATCTAAATGTAAGCCATTTTAATAGGTCGTAGCAGTATTTCACTGGGAGCTTTCATTTCCATTTCCCTGGTGGCTGATAAATCTGAGCATCTTTTGTTGTGCTAATTTGCCATCTGTGGTTCTTCTTTGGTGAGTTTGTTTAAGTCAATTATCTGTTTCTATTGTGTTATCATTTCCTTATTATTGGGCTTCTAGCTTTCTTTGTGTATTCTGGATACAGGAACTTTAATAGACACGCACATTGTCAAAGGTTTTCTTCTACTTTTTTGCTCTTTTGAGAGAAGTTTTAATATCGATGATGCCATGTTCATCACTTTTTATGAGTTATTTTCTGATCTTTTTATTTCTCCTGGCCCACCTGTCTGTCATCACCAGTGTTTCCCACTGCCCAGTTTGTTAAACATTATTTTAAGTACTCCATGTGTCCTTTTTTTTTTGGATTGGCTCAAAGAGGATAGACAACCTCTGTTATTATTTTGCCCAAATGCAGGAAGCTGCTGTGTTCCCTTGAAACCATTTTATCTGTGGTATTTACTGATCTAGTAGATCTGGCAAAATAACCTTAATATTTAGATTCCATTGAAATTCTCTGGCCACCGGCTAGTGGTATTCTCACAATCAACAGTGTACTGAAACAGTGTGTGTTCCAGGATAGCTGTGTGACTTCTTGCCCTAAAGAACTTTCTGATTCTACTGACAGACAATGGCAATGACAGAATGATGAGCTGGCTTCCCCATGTGTCTGGATCACCAATCAAGTGAGGCAAAGATTGGTTTTACACAGATGTCTTTCCTACCAAGCAGGAAAAATGTTCATCTGACACAGTGAAATCCCACCATACGTAACAGAACCTATTTAGGCATTTAACATATTTAGTTACAGTAGTACAGGTCCTACAGGGCCTTAATTCTCACATGCAAGATCCTCATATGCACTAAACCATGTCTTTTATTCTACAAAATGATTTCACTATGAAGTTGGCCAATGACTGCAAAGGCATTGTGTCAAGTTAAAGTGACATCAGATATTGCATCATGGTGTGTACCATACAGTGATGCTGTGCTACCGGTACCATAAAGACAAATTAGTGGTTGACATGGGAGGGCCCAGCTCACTGTGGGTGAGGCCACTCTTGGGCTGTGTTCCTGTGGTATGAGAAAGCAAGCTGAGGAAACCATTATGTAACCAACAGCTCTCTATGGCCTCTCTATCCAGTTCATCATCCAGGCCATCTGGCTTGAGTTCCTCCTTTGACTTCTCTCAGTGGACTGCGAGTCAGGAAACATTAGCCAAATGAACCCTTGCCTGTCCAGCTTGATTTGGGCGTGGTGTTTCATCACATCAATAGTGACACTAACAAAGTCAGCTCCCTCTGCGTGCTCACTGTGACTTGGGGTTAGCCTGCTATTAAGACCTCATTTTACACGTGGAAAAACCGAAGCACAAAGTTGTGAAGTGATCATCCAAAGCCCCACAGATGGGTGGGTGGTAGAAACAGAACTGATACTAAGCAGGGGGTCCCTGAATCCATGTTTATAATTAGACACTTTGACAACCTCCAGGCCTCAGGAGCCATTGTGGAAGAGGGGTCAGAAAGAAGGCAAGAGCCAAAAGGCAGGAGGACTAGAACAAATGGTGTCTTCTGCGCATGAAAAGGAGCACTATGGACTTAGAGCAGTTGTGGTTGCTGTGTAAGACCTATACAAGACCAAGCCAGTCAACATTCGGCCATGGGTGGGAGGGGCTGACTAGCTGGGTTGCTATTGACCGTTGACAGCTTATAGGGAGAGAAAGTCAATTGCTTTAAGGGTGTGGCTCCTCATAAGAGAGATCACACTCTGTGGATGACCCATACCTGGAGGAGTATGGGAAGCCCAAATGGTTAACAGAGGGCTATAACAAAAATGAAGACAAGAATTTTAGAGGTGACGGAGAAGGGTGAATCTGAGATGAGTCAGCAGCGGATATACTTAAAATACATCATATGATATTCTCACAGAATCAATGAAATACTAAAAACAGTTGCTTTAATGAGAAAAATAGGTAAAGTTTAATGTATTTTAAGTTCTAGCATATCAATTTTTCTGTTTTATTTTTCTTATGATGATATTTAATGATAAAACAGTTTAATTATTTAAAAACCCAAACATATGTAATCTTATTAGATTTTAATTGCCCACTGAATTATTTTCTCCTCAATAAACCATAACTTTAAGAAAATTTTGTATCACTATTTAAAAATATAAGGAATAAAATTGTACAATATGGTAAGTCTTCAACAGATACACAACTAGACATTTAAGGACACATCTAAAAAAATTTTTTTTATAATCTCATACATGTTTGTATTTTGATGAAATCTACTTCCCCAATCTCTCCTCTATCTCTCATCACTTTTCTCTCCTATCTTCATGTGATTTATTTTTAAACCCGTGGAGACTACTTTGGGCTGTCCCTTATGGTCATGGATGTAGTACCATCCAGTGGTGCATGTGTACATTCTCCATGACCACATCCCTGAACACACCTACCATCCCTCCCCAGCAGCCATAGATTGTCAATAAATAGCTTCCAGAGTGGGGTGGGAGTTCAGGAGCCCTCCCCACACCCTTGCTTTATTTCTGCTGATTAATTTTGTGCAGGTATCACACTCCTCACTGCACAACCTTCATAAGTTCATGTACACAACAATTTTAAAGATAGCATGAGAGGTTATCCAAACTGCAAGCCATGTCCCAGGCAGCGATGGGTAAGCAGGTCACCCCACTCTTCAGATGAGCTGCTGGGTCCCGAACCTAATTGTTATGTGTCATCAGCTGCTGTAATACTAATGATGTGAGACAGACATGAAGCATTATCATCAAATACTCTAATAGAGCATTAAAAAAAAAGTGTTTGAAGGAAAGTGGATCTGGTGGGAGAAATTGTTTCTATATCTCCAGACAGGATATATTCTTGTACTGTAGTAATTTCAGCCATGTTAGACATAGACAAGGGGCCAAAGCAAGTCCATCTTTGTCTTCTCATTGTAGGAACCTGTTCTTCTTCTACTGAACAATCATTCGAGTCAATAAACATGAGCCAACTATAGACAGATGCTCAGGACCAAGGGTAGACAAATTGATTGCATCATGCA
Organism: Acomys minous; assembly: GCF_964271855.1. Classification (NCBI taxonomy): domain Eukaryota; kingdom Metazoa; phylum Chordata; class Mammalia; order Rodentia; family Muridae; genus Acomys; species Acomys minous. The sequence goes on along the minus strand of NC_140485.1, from coordinate 63,448,573 downwards.
TAAGAATTTAGCCCACTCATGGCAGAACAGGAACAGGGTATGCAGCTGACATAGGGAGTGTAAGTGTTTTCTGCAAAGATGAAAGTGACTCCTCAGGTAGATGCCAACCTTCTTGCCCACTTGATGGCCTTGGACTGAAATCTTTAGTAAATGAACTAACAGGGAGGAGATGGAAGAAAATTGTATCCCTCCTTGTGGGTCTGGTCTTTAGGGTGGTAAACAGATTTGAGAGAAGCAAGGTTTCATTAGTTACTTGTTGCTGAGAAACGAGATCTGACAAAGGCAACTTAAGGAAGGAAGGTTTACCTTGGCTCACAGTTCAAGGGTGCAGACCATCATGGCAGGCAAGTCAAGACGGCAGGGGCCTGAGGCAGCTGGTGAGATTGCATCCAAATTGATGAAACAGAGAGACATAAATGTTGGTGCTCAGCTCACTTCCTCCTATGTGTTGAGTCCAGCACCCTAGCTCATGGCACGGTACCACTCTCATTTAGGATGGGTATTCCTACCTAAGTTAGCCTAATCTAGACGTTCCCTTAAAGATGTGGCCAGGGGTATGGATCTAAATCCCATAAAGACTTGGCGTCACAAGTCTCTTCTAGCCTCAGATGTTTTCCAAGGACCTTCTAAATAGGCAACATGCCAAGGCACCGTATTTCCTAGCAGTACTCTCTGGATGATTTCATCAGCAGGGTGGCATTCGGCACTTCAGGTCTGAAAGTACACCATTCCATTTCTACTTCTGCACTGTGAAACCCAACACTGGTTAACAAGGTAAATCCTTTATGAACTTGGTAAAGCAAGGAATAAGTAAGTCTGTGATGTTTCGTGGTGACAAAAAAAAATCTACTTCTGGATATTCTTGGAAAGACTGGAAATCCCAATTTCTGGCTTCTCTATTTGCAGTATCTACACTACTTAGAGGGAAATCTGGCCAAAGCTTGGAGCCACATCTGGCAGCTGTTCAGGAGCCTGTGTTGCTAAACCGGAGATAAAATGAGAAAATCTAAGCAAGGGACACAAATAGGAAAAAAACTACATTAAGCAGCAGTAAACTCCAATTAAGCTCCATGGGCTTCTGAAGCTGAGTCAGCTCTTACAGACACAGCATTATGTAGGTCAAGGAGCCAATTTAACATCAAAATAGGTCTTTGCAGGCAGTCTTAGCTCATGTACTTGGCCAGCCATCCCTCCCTACCTTTGCTAGGCTCTTAATACAGAGGACTCATTCCAGGTGAATGGTGGTAGCAAGGATGTGGAGGGAGCTTGACCCTCAGTATAGAGAGGCTGTGTATGTGCTGCCGAGGCACAAGTCAGCCAAGATGTGGCTGTAGTGTTTCAAACATCCAGGCTCAAGTCTTGCTTGTGGAAGAAGAGATTTACCTGGTGCCAGTAAGTCAGGAGCATCGCAGGCACTTATTTCATGTAACCTTCACCAAGAGCTTAGGACAGTTTTAAGTGCAGAACTGTCACTGCTTTACTCTAATTACTCCTCCGGATGAACTGTAGTTCTTAGAAGCTGGGAGCACAGTAGGCTTATCTGATCATGAAATCCAAGAGTGGAGCACAGGGAGGCACCTGGGTAGCACTGTTTAAGTGAATGCTTGTGTGGATGGACACACAGGAAGGCCTACAAGACCCATTGGAAATCTGCCTTCATCCCATGTGATGATTTCATAAGCATAGGGATAGCTGTTAACATCTAGAGCCCTGGCCTTGATTATGCATCATCTGCAAAGATAGACAACGTCTTCCCAGCTGGTTCTCAGCATCTAGTAATGTTCGGTGATGCTGCAATGGTCAGTGCTGTCAACTTGACAGAATCTTAGATCACCTAGGAGACAGGCCTCTGTGTGTTGTGTGGACCTATACAGGACTGTGTTCATTATGTTAACTGATGGGGTAAGATCCATCTTAACATTGGGTGGGAACCGTTCCCTGGCAGGGATCTTGGGCTGTGTAAAACAGGGAAGAAAGCTGGCCTAGCAGGGGCATACATTCACCACTTTCCACTTCCTCATGTGGATTGGTGTGACCAGCTGCCTCAGCCCTTGCTACCTTGACTCCTCTGCCTTGAGTTAGGAGCTAAGGCAAACCCGCTTTCCCTTAAATTGCCATTCTCCCTTGCTCTTTATTCGTTATCTCAGGATTTCACGCAAGGTGTTTTGATCATGATCGTCTACCTCTCTCAGCTCCTCCCAGATCCACCCCACTTCCATACTCTACTTGTCAAGTATAGTATGTGTGGCCCCTGGGAAGTCCCCTACACTCCAATGGAAGGCCACATATCCATGATCACGCAGACAGCACAAACTGTATTTAAGTTGTTTTTTGTCGGAGTATGGTATCCCAGCAACAGAAAAAGAAGTGAAGGCAGAAGTCTAGCTTCCCTTTATAAGCCCTCATGATGAAGCCTCTGGTGGGTGGGATTCCTTTATCTTCTCTACCCACCAAAAGCTCCACTGAGCTCCCATCACCCCAGGGCTGCCCAGACACACACTTGGATAACACAGTTCACAAACCCTGAGTAAGTAAGGCGCTTGGTTAATTGCACTTCCAGGAAGCATTTTGAATTGAATCGAATTCAATTTTGGAAAAAAACAACTGGGCACTCTAGGGGTTTAGAATAGTATTCCCTTTAAATCTGAGTTTGGGAAATTGTGCAAGGCCCCAGCAAGGGATGTGGCCAGGCTGGAGCTAAATGGCATGAATTATTCAGAGTGGCAGGAAGAGCAGATGCTCCTCCTCTGGGCCCTGAGTTTTGAAAGGTAGAAAGTTAGAGGGCAGCAGTGACTACACCAGGGGGGAAGAAAAGATAAATGATCCCCCTAAATCTCATAAGCCTCAACATCTGCAGCAGCACATTTAATTTGGTGGCAGAGCTGCCAGTGCTTGCCTTAGGTTACAAGGGCAAATAGCAGGAGGAGGTTTATGAATCTGACTCGGACTTTAAGAGAGAAAGAAGCAAAGGAGGGAAGAAAGAAGTGAGAGAAAAGGTGGCAAGGAGAGAAAGGAAGAAGAGGAAAGGCAAGAGAGAAAGAGAGAGAGGAGAGAGGAGAGAGAGAGAGAGAGAGAGAGAGAGAGAGAGAGAGAGAGAGAGAGAGAGAGCTCTATCATAGAGAGCAGAAAAGAAAATATTTGAGGCATTCAAGGAAAATAAGAAGTTTGGAAGCAGATACAAACAACTGTATTATTCAAACATAAAGAGCTGACATTCAACTAAGATTTCCTGCCTTATCGATCATTATCAACCATCGTTTATTTCTGCTCAATACAAAATCAGTCAAAAGATATTAGGGGGTATCTTGGGGTCCAGAAGGAAAGTACTAAGGGAGAGAGGAATGGACAGGAATGTTGTTATAATGAATATAAATATTGAAACCATAAAAGCTCAGAATTTTAGAATTGGGAAACACTTTAGAGGTCCACCATATGGTCATGGATAGAAGAATTTGAGACGTGTCCAATTTTCTTCCTGATTAAAACAACTTAGATGATGGATGTATTGAAGGGTAGGGAGCAATCTGGATCCTATAAAGGCTTATTTAAATCACCCTCAAGACTTTTTTTTACCCCATCATCTGCTTTCTAATGTTGGAAATCAAGAGCAGATGAATGGAGCCAGCAGTGGGGAGAGAGCTGGCTCAAAATACGATAGCTTTTGATAAAGGGGAGGCGTGTCATTAGTGTCTGCAGCAACAGCACTGTCTGAGGCCAAGAGTCTCCACAATGTCCCTCCAACTTTCACTGAAATGTGGAATAAGCCTGGAGAGATGGCTCTGTGAATAAAGTGTGAGGACATGAGGTAAAGGCCCCAGAACTCATACAGTGACAGGCACAATAGCACGAGTCTCTGATGGCTGTATTCCTACGGTGAGACTCCAAAGCTGAAGCTCTGGCTGTGGCATGTAAGCAGTGGCACACAATAAGAGAACTTATCTCAAACACGGTAAAAGGGAAGAACGTAAACCAAACGTTGTTTTCTGAGTTCCTCTTGAGTGCTGTGGCAAGCATTTGTAGTCACGCACATACAAAGGTATTTTTTAAAGTGCATTTAAAAGAGAGACTACAAGCTGCGATCTTGTAATATTTATTAAAGGAAATTTGAGAAACAAGTCTGCATCACTGTCTAGTTGACTATGAACACACAGTACACATATGCATGTATACAACAGAAAGGATGAGAGCAGAGTGTCATTCAGAACGGGTTTCCTCCCAGTGTATCTTTGAAAATGTCTGAAGACAGTTTGGATTGTCACTGCTACTGGGCAGACACTCATTTGGCATCTGGCTGGAAGAAGGTTAAGGGTGCCATTAAACACCTCACACTGAACAGGACAACATTCCACCCCCCACCCCCCCCTAGCAAAGACTTACCCAGGCCCAATCAATAGAAAACAGTTGAGAGATAATCAAGGAAGAGGAAGAAGAAAGACCAATCTGCAACATTCAGCATAGTGGTAGAGACCTGTTAACTCAGCTGCTTGCAGGAGGGTCAGGGAAAGGGAGGAGGGTCATAAGTTCAAAGCTTGCCTGAGCTACCGGGCAAGTTCAAATTAAAAATCGAAAAGAAAAAGCTGGCTATTATTCTGTGCAATTCAATGGCAAAATACTTGTGTGGTACCATGAGGTTTGAGGTTCAAACTCTATCTATAAATAAGTAAGTACATTTCCTAAAAATAGTGAAAGCTGCCAGGATTATACTAGGCATTGGCTTGCTTGCTTAAAACTTTCAGAGACCATTTCCAAACAGTCATTATTAATAATTGCTTAAAGAGAAAATGAAAGCTTATAGAGGTCAGTTAAGGAAATGCCCAAATCTCTGAAGGAAGAAAGAGGTCATCAAGCCAGGCAGTATCCCTACCCAGCAGTTCTGGGTTCCCAAGGGAGACAATATCTTGATAATGAAACCTTGTTTGATAAAATATGTCAATTTAGTGAGAGGCCTCAGGTAAATACAGGGGAGAAGAGTTACTAAAAGAAAACAAAAATTTAAACTGTTTAGAAAAAATTTTTTCTATTTGTAAAAATACATTGAGTTGAATGTGGGTTTACATGCCTGTAACCTCAGCACAGGGGAGGTTGAGGCAGGATGACCAAGAATTAAAGACCATCCTGGGATACCTACAGAGACTTTGTCAAAGGAAAAAGAAAAGAAAAGTAGAAAGAGGAAGAATGCATCAAAAATGGGTTTCTTGCTACCTCTAGCTGGGTGGAAGCAGAAAGGCCCTAATGTGACATTTCTAATTCAATCTTAGAAGGGAGGGAGAGTCAGGGTCCACTTTTGCATCCAACGGTTACGGAACTTCTATCATAGTAAAGGGCTGAGTATCTAAGGCAGAAAGTTAAGAGACACACTGGAGTTTTGTGTGTCCTCTACTCTAACAAGAAAGAGCCACGCCCCCCCATAGTTGTCACTCTAATTCTAGGGAAAAAGAAATCCTATATGCTTTCCTAAGCCCATGGATAAAGGAGTTGAGCTGCATCAGAGAAAGTGAAAAGGACCAAGTCTGTGGGGAGCTGGCCATATGAGCTAACGGAGAAGCTTGTTGTGAGAGAAGAGACACTGGCTCCTGTACACGGGTTTCCCATGATCAGCACAGCACCATCCCAGAGGAGAGATGGATCATGCATTGCCTTATTTCCTCACAGGAGTAGATGGTTATCGTTGAGAGAAAGGATGGGCACCTAGAGGCTGGCAAAGACTTTCTGAGATGGTCATGGGTACAAGTGTGATGCTTTTGACATCCCAGGAGGAAGAGATTTCCCCAACTTTGTAAACCCAAAGAGTACAGTAGTATAATCAAGCTCTTCCTGTTTATATTCTATTAGCATTTACTAATAGTGATTATACACAAAATACATCTCATGATAACATTTTCAGATGTTTGCATAATATATTCAGTTTATACCTACCCCCTATAGCTCTCTCTTGACCCTTCACACCTCCCGTTGGTCAAATTCCTGATACCATCTCACCGGCTTCTTCTTTCTTATCTTCTTTTTACAGGACCTTGGGTTATTATTACCTCAACAATAACTACACTACTGAAGAAAAAAGTCTCTCCCTTCTTCATCAAACTAGACCTATGTCCAAATCCTCCAGAAGAGCTTGGGGCCTTGAACTCCTCCTGCTTCTGTGACATGTGTTGACAAGCTCAGTCTTGCAGAGGTCTCAAGCAGGTTAGCTTAGCTGCTGTGAGTTCCCGTGAGTAAAAGCCAAGTCATTCCTCGAAGACAGCAGTCCTCCGCTCATATTGTTCTTTCATTCTGTTCCTGTTCCATCTGGAATGTTTCCTAAGCCTTGGGGTGAATTATATAGATGACCCACTTATGGCTGAGCATTCAACAATCACTGATTCTCTGTATGTTGACCAGTTGTGAGTATCTCCAGTCATTGCTGAACACTGCAAGAACAGTTTCTCTCATCAAAGTTCCAGCATATTATTCTGTGGTGTAAATGTAGTTATGCAAAAAGCAACTGAGCTCTTTCAAGGGACCTGAGGAAGACACTTCCTTCTTAATGCCATACCGCTGCTAGATGTTGGGGAGTCTAGAGGAGAAGTCCAAGGAAAATGACACAAAAGGGAAACAGCCCATGCAGGGCTGCATCCAAGCCTACAAGATGCTACCAAGGTCCTAGGCATCCCAGGCAGTACAAAGCTAGATAAACAGACAGGAGAAGAGATGCCTTTACACTGGAAAACATCTGTGGGGTTATTATCATCACCTCTTTCTATTGAGTATATCACAACTAAGACTTTTGCTTTGAATGAGGTGACAGAAGAGAATTCTAGAATTCAAAATCACAAGAACAGGAGCAGAAATATCATAAGGCTTGTGGGAGGTCCGAACCCACTGAGATGCAGAGCCCTGCCGAGCTGCATGAAACATCTGGGAGGGCTGGTAACGTGCACCCTTCCTAGTTTGACTGATTCATACTGCTGGTTTTAAAATCCCAACACATCTTCTTTCAAAAGGAAAGGAGGGGAAGGAGGAGGCGAGTGTAGGAAGAACACAGCTTCCCACCAGAATTTCATGAAAGTGGCCGAGGGGCTCTCTGTGCACACACATGATGAATATCCAGTCACAAATGGTCCATTTGATGGGAAGCTACTCACTTTCAGGCCCACACTCATACCACACACCTCCAAAGCCTGCAAGATGTTCACTTAGAGTACACAGTGGGAACACATTCTAAATGTGCAAGGAGATACATGGGACTGACGAGGGGAAGAAGTGGAGGGAAAACAGGTGTGAAGGTGTGTGTGGGGGATATGCTCAAAACACAGTCTATACTGACATGAAGACACCTTTATGTAACCCTGTCTCATCTACAATGAGTATACATCAACGGGTGGAAAAAAAATGAAAAATACCTCGCTTCAGGAGGATTCAAGCAGTAAAAATAAACAACATACATAGACAAAACGAGAATAAAATACTTAGGAATAAACTTAATCAAAAATGTAAAAGCCTCAGGCACTAAAACTACCAAAATACAAATAGAAAGATGTCTCATGTCTACACATTGAAAGTATTAATATCTTTACCAGGCCCACATTGCCTAGAGAGATCTGCAATGTCAATTCTGCTTTCATTAATATCATACTGGCATCTTTATTAAAAATAGAAAACAATAGTAAAATTTATATGGAACAACAAAATATCCAGAAAGGCCAGAGCAATCATGAGGAAGAGGAACAGAGCTGAATACATCACGTGTTATTATATGTATTTAAAATGTACAGTGCCTAATGTACAGTACACATAAGATGGTTCTAAAGTAAAGGATGACAGACAGACCAATGAGGCAGAAGTAAGTCACAAATATACAATTAATATAACGCACACAGCTTGACAAAAGATAGCTCTTCAGCTAGTGCAAAAACCGAAGGCCACATTCAGTCCCTCAGTCACCAAGCAATTAATACATTAGTTGATTTTTAATTAACTAGTTGATTAGTTAATTCCAGCCCTTTATTATGCAACACACACACACACACACACACACACACACACACACACACACACCCCTCAAGTGCACTAGATATAAATGTCACACCTCAAACCACAAGAACAAAACCTTTGATTTAAACAGGGGACAGCTTCATACTATTGACCTTGGCAATAACGTCCTAGATCTGACACTAAAAGGAGAGAGGACAAAGGTTTAAATAGTGGCATAAATCCTGACTAAAATTTCCTGGATAGAAAAAAAAATCAATAATAAAAGATAATAGAGTGCAATAGAAGCTCAAAGATGGGGGAAAATATTTCTAAACTATACATCTACTAAAAGGTTAGTTTCCAAAGCACATTAACAACTCATTTTAAAAATAACAAGAAAAAGCAAACAATTTAAAAATGAGAGAACTTGCATAGACATTTCTCCAAAGACATCAAAGTGGCCAGCAGATACATAAGAAGCGCTTCAACCCGCATGGTCATTGAAATGCAAATCAGAGCTGCCCTTTCAGATGGCTGACTGAATACATATACTATTGTGGCAGTTTAAAAATGGAGGAGGCAATCAGTCTGCTATTATCCTGCGCTACACAATGCCAAATTACTGGCTTTTGGTTTGTTGTGTGTGTTTTATTCCCTTTGTGTGTTTTGCTCCATTTTGTCTTTGTTTAAGTGAAATCGACCAGATGTCTTAACCCTAGTGTAGACAGACACTGAGCGAAAAGGGGGACTTGGAAATCCAGAGGCAGAAGAGACTGGGCAAGCGTGCAGAGCCAGTCAGTGTGGACATCCTATTAGCCCGTCTGTCATTCTCAGATTCCACAACAAAGGCTTTCCTGTTGTCTATGAAATGAACACCAAGCCCCAGAAACTCCATCCACAATGACTTCCTTCCAGGCTTTCCATTGATCAGATTGTTGCTTAGCTAAAATGTTCACTCACAATTAACTTTAAGGCTTAATAATTTTGCAATTGTAGCATCATGTAATCAGAGTGAATAGAACAAATTGGATCAGGAGACATAAACAGATTCTCGTCAACATTTCTTGCACAGTGGTTTGATTTCTTGGTTTGTTGCTGTTGATTTCATGTTTTATTTTACTTGGGAAATCTTTCTTTCTAATGATTATTAACATTGAGAAAACTCTGGAATAGACCAGAAGATACGGTGCATGTTAGTATAGGATTTTTCTTCATAATTGATATATGGATATATAGCAATTAAGCATCTCAAGCGGATAATTACAAGTAGTTATTGGGTAGCTAATTCTGCTAATGAAAGAGTGTGGGCTCAAGAGAGAGTTGAATTAATACAGGGCTTGCTGTGTCAGCATGAGAGCCTGTTCATCAACCCCAGAACCCACATAAAAAGGGCAGATGTGTGGTAGCCCTTGATTGTACTCCCAGCACTGGGGAAACAGAGAGAGCAAAGTCTTGTTGTGGCATCTGCTGGCTGCCAGCTTGGCCTAATCATCAAGTAACAGGTCCCAGTGAGAGACCCTGTCTGTCTCACAAAACAAGATGGACACGCACGCAGTAACTCATTCTCAAATAGTACACATATCAGAAGTACCAGCAAGTCTTATTAAGACATTTCTGAAGTCAGGCATGGTGGTGCACACCATTAGCCCCAGCACTCAGGAGGCACAGCAGGAGCATCTCTGCCAGCTTGGTTTACATAGGGAGCTCCAGGACAGCCAAGGCGGTGCAGAGAGCCCCCTGTCTCAGAACAAAACAAAACAAAGACATTTCTGATCTCTCCCTGTGAGCTCCTGACGCATGGAGTGTGGAGTAAGGCTTGCAGCTTCTGCCGACAAGTCACACTTGCTTCTGCTGCATAATCCAAGGGCTAATTTGCAGACCCACATGTTATGTAATGACATCATAATGACCCTTGCTAGCCTCTCTCTGAAGCTATGTGGTTACTGTCCACTCAACACTCTGTGAGATATGCATGTGGTATTCCTTTTCTTTATGTTGTTTGAAAAAATAACAAAAACTAACAGTTTGGCTTAAAAAAAATCTATTCTAGTTTTTGTACAGCAATGTGTTATTTAGAACACATAGGTGAAGACATCACTTTGTTTTTTCTTCACACAAGTCTAAATTCGCTAGAGATCCTGACAAAAGAATAAATCTTGGGTGTGCATGTATCTACCTGTAAACCTACCAAAAGTATCAATTCTTCCTATATTGAAAAAGAAAAAATTTAGTATCCCTTGAGTAGTTAAAAGTGTGGAATTTTCTTCCTTTTCTGTTTGTTTGTTTAACTTAAATATTCAGATAATCTGTAATAATCCCTATAGTAACTGGCCTTAGAGCAGTATTGGAAAACTTTTTCCTTTAAGGGTCAGGTAGTAGATGTTTGAGGTCTTCAGGTTAAGAGGCTACAGCACAAAATTAATAATTAACACTATCATGTAAGTATAAAACTTACATGTTACATCATGTAACAATAAAACTTTATTTATAAAAACAAAGTTTGTGTGTGTATGTGTGTGTGTGTGTGTGTGAGAGAGAGAGAGAGAGAGAGAGAGAGAGAGAGAGAGAGAGAGAGAGAGAGAGAGAGAGAATACTTTCTGTTGTATGTGCTACATCTGGTCCAGAGCTGAACACACAGCAAAAATTAATTCACTTATCAAATTGATAAGATAAATCCATCCCAACTTTTAAGCAAAAGACACAGGGAGAGCATCTATAATAGCATTAGGAAACATGATTTTTGGTATTCCCAAATGGATTCATTTTCACAGCACTTGGAGAGAAGTATCTGAGAGGTGGGTATCAGACTCCTTCCTCCTTCATAAATGAGATTCACATTTTAGTGTCCTCCCCTTCAGATAACAATATGTTCTGGAAAATACCAGAGCAATCACCTAACGACACTGGAGAGTGAATAAGCACAGTGGAGTTGGATGTCACACATGAGCCTTGGATAGAGGGGTTCTCAGCTTTAGAGCACATTGTCCGCCTTAAGCAGATCAGTTGAAAACTGTTATAGGCAGACACTGTGGGGGCATACCTTTAATCCCAGCACTGGGGAGAAAGAGACAGCTACATCTCTGGGAGTTGGAAGTCATCCTGGCCCAGCGAGTGAGCTCCAGCACAGCCACAATAGAAAGTGAGATGCTGTCTCAAAACAAACAGACAAACAAACAAACAAAACTGTGTTGTGAATCTGCAGACATTCTGACTGTGAAAACCAACAAGCAGGAATGAGGTCATAGAGGAATGGTAGGGAAGAGAGGACTGAATTTGGCCCACTCCCCACATTGCTGGCTGGGCCCAGAAGAGTGTGTGAGTGGAAGGGTGTTCCAACAGCTAGAGCCCAGAAGACTGAACTGAAACGCAAGCTGCCACTCAGAACTGGAAGACAGAGCTTTGAGCCAACCTTCCTGCTCTTTTCTTAGGGACATAAAGAATAGTTCATACAACACGCTGTTTACAATAGCAGCTATGTCTTCATCACTGTTCAGTATTCCAACACTTGCTCACCCTTTCACCCTCAAGAGAGGACAAAATAAATGAGATTAGTCTGGAGTTCCTTCGAATACTGGGATAAACAGAGAAAACTTATAAAGAGATGTAATAATGAGGCTAAGAAATTAAGAAAAACATACTCAACATGAATGAAACAATGAAGAATCTCATCAGATAAACATCATTAAATCAATAAAAGACTTTAAAATTTATCATCGGAAATAAGTGTGTAGGGTAGGTCTATGAACAGCATAGGCCAACGGGACTTGGCAGAGAAAAAAAACCCAATGAACTTGAATGTAAGCCAATAAAAATTTCAAATACAAATGTTACAGAGGGGAAAAAAACCAAACATTTAAAAACATCATCAAAACCTATGAGAAAAAAATCAGAACATCTAATTTCCATGTAATTAGAATTTTAAAATATGAAGAAACACAGTGGACCCAAAATCAAATGCAAGAAACACAGACAATAGAGATGAAAAGGAGAGATAATCAATCAAATACTTTACAAATGTAGAAAGAAATATTAATTCATAAACTAAGCCACACAGAGAAATTAACAGATATAAAATAGTGTGAGGGCATCAGAGCCAAACTGGAGAAAAGGCAATCCGTGAGAGCAGCCAGAGGAGAGTGATTCGTGTCAGGCGTGGGCAGTGCCTCATCTTCCCACACTTATCAGAAATGATGGGGCCAGAACACAGTAGAGTGGCTGTGCTCGCATCCCAGCAGCGCGTTTTATAGAGTGATTTAAGACCTCCCACTTGTTCACACATGCCACTTGTTCACACATCTTCTGTAAGAGTGGTTCTGCCTCAAGAGGCTGGCCACCTGCCCGAGATTCCCCTTCTTCACTGGCCCAAGTTGATGCTGCTGCTGCGGATATAGGAGCCACGTGAACACTGAGGCATAGAATAAAGGTGGCTGACTACTATTCACAGTCCGTGAGGAAACTCAGTACATCTGCCAGACAGTGACAGCCATAGACTTGATGAGCTCTGATTTAAAAATGGCTGGGGAATACAGCAGTGGCCCAGTGGTCCAGTGACCCAGTGACCCAGTGGCCCAGTGGCCCAGTGGCCAAGCTTTTACTTAGCATGAGCAAGCCACAGTGCCATTCAGATAAAGGCGTGGTTATCATTATCAGGGTGTCCATAAGGGTCAGAGTCTTCAGGAAGTGAAAAAGACATAAAGTCTATGGAAAAGTTAAATCTGCAGATGTCAGTAAATGTGAGTCTGTGAATCTTCTGTACTGTTAGCAAACACTTTGATGACTCTGTCACTCCAACCCTTGGGACTGCTGTCCTTTACCCACTAACCTGTTGTCAAAGCATCACAAGAAATTTTTTTTTTTGCCATTTTTACATGCTAACGTAATTTGCAATTTAAAGTTGAGTATGGACGTGTTCGTGTGCATATGCTTCTGGGCATGCTTTTGTAGGGAGGCCAGAGGTTAATGTCGGGTGTCCTCCTTTATCATCTCCCACCTTAGTTATTAAGACAAGGCCTCTTTCTGAATGTGGGGCTCATTGATAGGCTAGAGTAGTGGACCAGGGAGCTTCAGGGATCCTATGGACTCAGCCTCCTGGCGCTGGGACATGAGGTGCATGGCTGGAATTTTCTGTGGATGCTAGGGGTCAAAACTCATACCCTGAGGCTTGCATGACAAGCTTTTACCCATAGAACCATCACCCTAATCTACTGTCTTGAATTTTCATTGAATTTTAAATTCAATTTTGCAATAAAGCCTCATTATTTTTTAAAAAAGTTATCAGAAATTGTAGCAAACAGATTACTTTTTATAACATTAAAAGAAATGCACAGCTACTGTAATTAAAATGATACCTTCTTTCTTTCTTGAAATATTATCCTGTACTCCAGTAGTTGCATGCATTTATTGGGGGAAGTGAGGGATTTATTCAAGCCCACACTTTATTGAAGAATTAAGAGTAGAATGGATTCCCGGCTCAGATAACCTAAACGCTATGGAGAAGTATCTGTTTGTATACTTACACCTGCCCTCACAGGAGGATCCGGATTATCAATCCCTCAGAGAATTCTGAAAAAAACTCTTCACACGCTCCCAAGAAAATTGAATGCAACATCAGAGAGAGAGAGAGAGAGAGAGAGAGAGAGAGAGAGAGAGAAGAGGGAGAGAGGGAGAGAGAGAGCATGAACTGATTTAGTTTCTCAGGACTCACTTCGCTAACTGACGTGTTCACTAGCTAATTTCTACCACTAATTGCTTCATAATCTCTTGTGGGGACCTAGTTTTTATCAACTTGAACGCTGCTTGACTCATTCTGTGTGTGAATGGGAACTTTCCAGTGTGATGCCTAAGTGATTGACAAAACAAACAAAGAACTGAAAGTATCAAAATTCCTCCCCCAGCAAGCATTTTATAAAGACGATAAAGGGGAATTGTATAGCTAGGTCATAACTTCCTAGCATATGCCCAAAGAATTCCACATCCATTCCTACTCTGCAGATACTTGCTCAGCACTGTTCACTGCAGCTCTATCCACAGTAGCTAGCAAATGAAAATAATCTGAATACCCTTAAGCAGTGGGTGAGTGGTAAAAATGTGGTACATACACACTATGGAATACTATACAGCCTTAAAAAATATGAAATCTGCAGGTAAGTGGATGGGGCTAGGAAAGATCATATTGATTGAGGTGACTCAGACCCAGAAAGACAACGCCTGCATGTTCTGAAGTCTCTAGCTCCAAATCTTCAGATCTAAGGAAGTAAGTAGAGACCAGGAGAGTCAAAGAGGGTTGTGAGGAGGTTGGCCAGAGAGAACACCAGGATGTAATAGGAAGGGGAAATGGAAAACTGCGGATGGAAGTCAATATAGTAGGAGATGGAGGGAAACTAACACTAAGGATATTTGATAAAGTCTCAGTGAATCATTATTTTATATTTACCTAAAATTACATATAGTCCATATAGGTGAAATTATGCCACTTGGCCTGACAATGTTCCCCATAACAGTCATAGACTAATGAAAAATCCAATACCAGGTATGAGAAACCTGTTTGAGTTGTTAGTCAGAGTAGTCCAAGACAATCCCAAACAACGTAGTGTTTGCTGTTGCTGTTGGTTGCCTCTCAATGTCGAAAATAAGTCCCGATGGATGAAGACACCACATACTTTTGGACACAGAACTCAGAAAATCTAAGCTGGCTCTAACCTGAAAACCTCATACCTCCACTGTTGCTTCCATAGGACCAGAATGTACTATGTAAGCTGCCAGGGGAGGGAAACAATAATTCTACCCAGTGGTGATGTGTGTGAACCGTGGCAATGACCAGCATGACAACATACCCCTAAAGGTGCAATAGTGGCGCTCATGTTGGTGGAAACCTACAGCTCTGTAATTGGACTTAACGAATGGTACTATAAACCTAGCCACGTACCTGGAGCTAGTGATGTCATGGACCTTAGAGGAAAACCTACTATTATTGCTTTAACATACGAACACAGAGGGGGAAATCTCACAAGGTCCCACCCCTAGATAAAGAGCTACAAACAAGTAATGACTGTTCAAGAGGGAAAATTAGTCTATCCCAGAAATATGGCTTCTATTTGGTTACCCATTACAAAGTAGTCAACTATAAAACCATGTATACACTTACAACACAAAACAGACTCAGCATGTATTTACACACACACACACACACACACACACACACACACACACACACACACATGAAACAATAATAATTTTAAAAAGGGAATCCAATTTGAGAGAGAGTGAGGTAAGGGAACTGGGAGAAGTTAGAGGGAGGGCACATGGGAAGAGTTGGGGGAAGAACAGAAGGGGCTGGTGTAATTATATTTTAACAAATAAGTATAAAAACTAGGAAAAGGCAAATCTCTGCAGTGTGTTTAGTTTTTACAGTTTAATATAGTCAGAAAATAGGGCGCTCAAAATACCAATGAGGATCCAAATGGTCTCAGCCACTTTCTGATATGTGCAACAGTGTATATTTCTTGAACTTTTTAATTAGCCAGGAAATGGGAATAAAAATCACTGGGACACCATAAACTTTGCAGTTTTCTCATATACGTTATAAGAAACATGGGGATAGAGAGGCACTTCAAAGGCTCCTGTGCTGGTGTCCTTTCTGATGCTGTGATAAGATGCTCTGACCAGAGGCAATTTGAGAATGGGTGGGATTTAACCTTCCCTGAGGTTTATTCTCACCTCAGATGGATGTTGGGTGGACTCAGGACAAATACACTTTGGTTCCCAGCATGCCTTTCAGCCTCAGGATTGAAGCATAAACTGCCATCCTGTGTGTTCCTGGAGAAAGAGGTCTAACAGCGGCCAAGTCTTCCTCAGACGCTCCCTAACTTGGTTTCTGAGGCAGTGTCTCTCACCTTTACCAGAAGCTTACCAAACTGGCTAGACTGACTGGAAAATCTGCCTATCTACACATTCCTAGCTCAGGGATTCCAAGCCCAGACGTCACATCCAGGTTCCTTCCTTCCTTCTTTCCTTCCTTCCTTTCTTTCTTTTTCCATATTTTTTAATTATTTGGGAATTTTATATCATGCATGCTGAGCATGCTCATTTCTCAGTCCTCCTAGGTCTGTCTCCCCATAAAAGAAAAGAAAAGATAAAAGAGAAACAGTTAGTTCATTTATGCTGCCTGTGTACTCACTGGAACATGTTCAAACTCTCAGTGGCCAGCTCTTTAAAGAAAACTGAATCCCTACCACTTCCCCATTCCCCCAAGCCACACCCCTGGCAGAAGCCATCAATTGTGGGGAGCTACACTTCAGCATTCTTATCACAGTTTTTAAGAGTTCTCTTCAATGGCTTTCTGTCTGGGCTGTTACTTTTTTAGGGGGTAGATTGGGGGTTTAGGTTGTCACAGAAGCCTTCTGTTGTCCCTCTTCCTCAACTGTGAGTCTGTTGTCATCAATACCATGGCAAAAGTATGTTCCTTGTCTTTTACAGTCAGAGGAAGCATGCATCACTTGCACATGGTTTCTGGGAGACAGCATGGGCCACGGGCATTCGTGTCAGCACATGTCATGGACCTCAGCACAGTTTCCGGTGGCAGTATAGATGACAGACATCAACAAAGCCCTCTGAAGTTGCACAGATAATGGAGACCATCACAGCCCTCGGTGGCAGCCCAGGCCAAGGACATCAACTTGGCTGTCACCGAGGGTCATGCCTGGGTCTATGGTCCTACCTCAGCAGGGGTCGGTATTGATGTCCATGGACTGTGTTACCAGCAAAGGCTGTGAGGACACCCACGGACTGTGCTGCAATCTGGACACATCTAGTTTCCTGAGTGGGTTCTACAGACAGACCTGAAGCCCACACTTGAATGAGAAGCATTTTCCAGACTGAGCCATCTCCCCAACCCTCTTGTATAATTTTATACTTTAAATGGATTTTGTGTTTTCATTCAGAGATTTGCTTTTCCTCCTTGCTTAGTTTCACGGGTAAGATCCCATCTGGTTTCTCACAAATCCCAGAAAGCCCCAATCAATCAAATTTCAAAGTTAAAATCACAGGGATGTGGATGCATTCTGGAGCAGAGCACCTACTCAGCTTGCCCCCCCCCCCCCACTTCCCTTGCTCTCTCAGTCACTAAGCTCTCCAGGGCAGCCGTCAGGAGAGATGGCTTCCTCCATAATGCATGCTGGCTTTCTTGTCAATACCATCCAATATCACTTTCTCCAGGAAGCTCCCCAAGCCACTCTCCTCAGAGAAGTGAGCCACTCCATTTAACTTGATCCTGGGCAGAGAGGTCAGGAAAGAAGACAATTTATAAGGAAGAAAAAAGAGGCTACCCACAGATTTACTTATGAAAAAATAAGAATATAGGTATTATATATAATAGTAATGTAATATATATTAAAATAGTATAGTAACATATAATAATAAAAATGTAATATAATAGTATATAATTCTATACAAATAAGTAATTGTATTATCACATATTAATTATGATATAAATATATACATTATATATTATGTATTATAAATTTTATCATGTACTATATGTTATATGATAAAATACATTATATTATGCACTATATTTAATAATAAATAATATATTATCAATATAATATATAGATATGTGACATATATATATGAAATCAGGCCCATCCAGATGTGGCACCTTTTTGAGGCATGTCATCAACATAATGGAATTGGTTCATTTATAGCAAACAAAGATGTTCTGACTTACAACCAAGTTCTTTTTCTTAGGTGTATGTCCAACTTTTCCCTTCTTTTTCAGGCAAAAACTAAAAGCAGATTGACAGAGGTTCGAATGTGGTAGTTTCTTTAGTGTCCCAGTTGGCTTTCTAGATTATTGCCTCCTCACGAGGCAGTCATTTATCACCCTTGTCTTCTACAGAGCTTTACGCCTTGGTAACTTTTTCCTGTGTTAGACATTATTAATATCATTATTTCTTCTCAGAGGGCCATTGTCTTTTATAAATACTCATAATACTATTAATTAAATTCCTTAAATAAGCCAGCATCTTCCAGTTTCTGACATATTGAAGGAGAAGGTTACTGAAGAGTTGGGTTCTACCCAAGGCCTTTTCAAGTCCTATTCACACGTGTGTATGCACATAGGAGATGCATATACATTTATACACACAGAAAAGACAGCATCGTAGCCTGTGGCTTTCCACGTTTGGACTATGAGCAGGTAATGTGAGTTTCTCCTGGGCTCTTGGCAGAAGTACAGAGATTCCAACCTGCTCAGAATGCACGGCTGCACCTGACAGCCTCATGCAGAGTATCCGAACGTGCTAACCAAGACATGGTACTGTCATTACTGTTGAAGGATGTTCATGTGCATGGGAACCTGTGAGTGAGTCTGTCTGTGCACATGTGTGTGCACACATCCACCACTGTGTGCATGTGTCCACATGGAGTTCAGAAATCAACACTGGGTGACTTAATTGCCTCCCTTTCCATCTTAGTTTTTGAAATACAGTCTTCCACTGATCGTGAAGCTTCCTGATTTGGCAGAACAGTAGGTGTGGGCCGCTGCAGCAGACTTCGACGTGGGCTCTGGGGCTCCACACTCAGGCTCTCACGCTTTATGAACTGAATATCTCCCAGCTGCTACTGTCACTGTAATGATGAAACTGGAGCTTCAACAAACAACAACGGCCTAAGTATCCCAGGCTTGCATTCTCAGACCTGTTTGGTACCAGACAAGAGGAGCACGTCTTAAATAGCATGCCATTGCTGATGAAGTATGACGTCGGTGCCAGTGGGGCCTGCTCTGCAGATGACAGCTGTGTGCTCTGGCCTTGCCCCTCAGTGTCCCTGCAAGAAGGAAGCTTCAGCCTTCCGTGTGAGTCTGCCTGTGTGTGGGCCTGCTTCCAAACTGCAATCACTGTTCCCCAACCAACCCACCCACCTAATGAGCTGTGATGAGTGTAGGAAAATGAGTGGATTTTAGTCATTTGGTTTCTGAAAACTGGTGATGGAAGAACACTTACAATCTGAAATAAAGGCCTTCCTCCAAACTGAAAAAAAAAATAAACATTTGGATGTGTGTGTGTGTGTGTGTGTTGTGTGTGTGTGTGCTATATACATATTATATGTGTATATAAACTCTGGCACCTTGCTTAAAGCTGTGAATACAGAAGTAAGAAATGTTATATCTGTCTCCTCTCTCCATGCTTTTTGAGAGACAAATTTAGCAGGAAACACTAGAACATGTATGTGTGTAGTGGGGGCTTTGCATGTGTCTGTGTGGTCAATCGCTGTCAGACTCTCCAACTTGCCAGTCCCTAAAGGAGAACGGCTTCTCACGGAAGGGCATTCATAACAGAAGCCACTCGAGCAGAGGCGCTTTGGAGATGTCACCTGCTTTGGGTGGTGACACTACACTTCTGTTTCTGTTTTTTCCTTAAGGGTTTCGCTCCCAGGATAATCAGAAATTTTAGCCTGTGAGGAGAGGAAGACCTTGCGTTCATGGAGGACCACTTTCCCCTGGTTTCTCATTTGTGAAACATCTTTGGAAGAGGGTAATAGCAGAGCCAGCGGTCGCATGTGCTCCTTCCTCAGATGGCTCAGAATTTGAACAAGAATGAGGCAGATATTTTTGTACTTCAAAAGGTACAAAATACACTTAGGTAATGAACATTAAGAGGAAATATGCTGGATGAAAAGCTCCCTGTATTAACCTCAAGCTGTGTAGCTGGGAAAGAAACTGGCCTAAGAAATGATCATTGGAAGATGTGAAGAAGAGATTTATGTAAAATTAAGCAAAAGCCATACATTTATACGTATTTTTCTAACTAAGGTTTCACATGGAGTTATTTATGTGTATATCAAAGAACAGTGACTAATTAAATTTAAACATTTGCATATGCAGTCTCTGAAATGTCATACAGAGATGCCCCATTTTTAAGTCCAAAAGACATCTGAATTATAGAGGTAGTCTGGATCTCCTATGACCTCTCGAAGACCGTGTTGAAACTGTCCTGAAGGTCCCAGAGAGCTGCTGAGAAGATTCTGTTATTTCTGAGAGATCTTAACTCGTTGTTATTGAATAAGGTGAAAAAACCGCCATTTTGTCTAGGAAGGGTAACCTGTGTAAACTCTAAAAAGGGGGAATGACCCTGAAGTACCAGGGAAAGATTAGGCCTCTGGAAATTATTTGTGCAGGAACCCACATAAATTTACATTTATTCTCCTTAATAAAAATTCAAAACCACATTCTCTAAAAGCAGCGGCAGAAAGTCATTCACAAACTCTGGCAAGGAAAGAAAAGATCACCCAGCGGAGCAAGATGGAGAAGCCCATCATGGACCAGCTCTGTGTGTTTGAAAACTGCAAAGGAAAGTCAGAATTAAAATCTACACTGGGTTTCAAGCCAAGCCCTCTCTGCAGCAAAGCCAGACTCTTTGTGGGGAAGGAAAAGTCCAAGGCTTGTTCTCAAAGAAAGGAGGAAAAAAAAAAGGCTGATGGGAGAGTGGTTCTGGCCTCTGAGATTGCAGAAGTTAATTCAAATTCTAATTGGGATGATGGGATCAGAAGTCACCTAAGACAGAGACTCTACTCTGCCTGAAGAGGAGGAGCAGTATCTCCCTGGCTTTAGCTGCAGCACTGTCTCCCTGCCTCTAGCAGAATATACAGTTAAGAAGGTCAGCGAGTGTATTGCTTGTTCATAAAAATTAGAGAACAGAGAATTATGACAGAGTACAGATGGCCAGAATGTTTAAATTATACAGAGGAGGTGGATTACCTTGGGACTTCTAATGAGGGAGAGAAACAGTTGATAAAAATTGGATGATGCAGGCAGCTTTAGAATTATTACAACGCTCAGAGTTCTGCATCGTGACTGGCTGCAGAGTTTGGAGGGCTGTGTGGTTACCCAAAGTATTACCACCTGCCCAGTCAGTGCCCACCAGTGAAGGTGATTTTCAGCAATGCAGAGCTTAGGGGATGTAACAATCATAGGGAATGGTCATTGTGAACATGGGCTTCACCTAGTGAGTGATGATGTAAAGTTACAGGCTTGGAACCAGGAGGGTGCTGATGTAAAAATGATTAGAGGCAAACACAGAAGCCAGTGAGGCATAGCACCTTGACTCTGTGGTTTCATCAATCAAGACACAGGATTAAGGCCCTAGATCAAGACTGCCCTTGAGTGATGAGGTATGATGAGGAGATACAGAACAGGAGGAAATAGAAGCTGATAGTCCATGCTAAGAATAGTGGGTGCCAAGAGATAATTATGTAGCTAACCCTTTGACTAAAAGGGCCAACCTAAATGTAGGGTATCACGGACTTGCTCTCATCAATGATAGAGTACCTGCTAAAAATACATGCAGTAAGATGGTTAATATGGTCTGTTAGAGAGGACCTAGAATCATCCAGAGGGCAATGGCTGGGCATGTTGGATGGGAGCTTCTACACTGGAAGACCCACCCTAAATGTAGGAGGCAGCTCTTTATAGACTGAATATCGTGCCAGAGTGAATGGAAAGGAGAAACGGAGCTAACACAAGCAGTCATCTGTCGCTTCGCCCTGACTGCGGTTACAACGTGACCAGCTGCCTCACTTGCTTGCTGCCCTTCCCTGTCCGCCATGATGGGCTACATCTGTTCTCATCTGTAAACTAAAACAAACCTACTCCACATCAGTTGGCTCTTGTCGGACATGAGTCACAGAAATAAGGAAAGAATGAGTGTATACTCTTAATAAATCTATGCATTGTAAATAATCAACACCATTGATTCACACAGAGAAATTGCAAAAAGGAGGCAGAAAGAAGATGTAAAAACCCATGGAGAGATGGCTCATGGGTTAGGAGCATGCCCTGCTGCTGCAGAGGACCCAGGTGTGGTTGATGTGGCTGCTCACAACTGCCTGTAACTCCAGTTCCAGGGGAGATGTTCCCGCTTCTGACCTCAGTGTGCTCCTGCATGTGTACACATACATACACCCAGTCACACATAAAGTAAACAAATGTATGCAAAAGAGAAAATTTGACACTAGACAACCAATGTTGGCATAATTCTACATAGCAAACAATGCCAACCAACTCACTTACAAAGTCAAAGTATATTTAATAAATTATGTCTATTTCAAGAGCTTTACAGAAGACAATGAAATGACTCCAAATGATCCAAGGAAAGTAACAAAGAAATGGAAATTAGATGAACAAGCCAACAGAGAAGACATTTTTATTTTTACGTATGTATATCTGTGGGCTTCTATGCATGTATATGTGCATTTACATGCAGATGCCCTTGAAGGCCAGAAGATGGTGTGAGAGCCCCAGACCTGGAGTTATACTCAGTCTTGAGCTGCCCATCATGGGTGTTAGAAGCATAATTCAAGAACAGAAATATTCTTAATCCCTGAGCCATCTTTCCACCCCCAGGCAGAAGTTTAATATTAGTGTAAAGGAAGGCTGCAAGGGACAACACCATAAATAAGAAATGGGGTCATTTATTTCATGGTCATTCCTAATATTTCTGTATAAAGGGCAAACATCAAACTTCAAACAACAGTATTAACTTTAGTCATTAAAAAAAATTGAAATGTATCTCAAAACCTATAGTCAAGAACACAAGAAAATGTGGAAACCAATACATTTAATTCTACATGCCCCAGCACACATGCATTCATGTGTCAAAGGAAGGCTTTGGAACTACTTCCATGTGACAGTGGATCCTACACTGATACCAACCCTTGGCCTCAGCAGATCTATTTCATGGCAAATGAAGATATAAAACAAAAGAGAACAACAGAAGAGGATGGGAGAGGGGAAGGAGAGAAGGCTGGGGTGACAAGCCTGAGGAGGAATCACTCACTCTCTGTCAGGTTACTCGAAGTTTCTTTCATAAAGTGCACTCCTGTCCTGTTAGGCAGTGAAGAAAATGATGCCTCCCCACGTGCACATAACCTCGACAATTATTTCTGTTTAAAAGTCTCTCAGGGGTGTGGTTTTCTTCTTCACACCTGTGGCTTCAGAATTGCTTGTTCTGGATCACAGAGAAGCCAGGACCAGTTTCCCAGCTATCACCATGACATCACTGACATTCTGTTTTGTCTCCAGCCCATGGCCCAGGTTCACAGAAGGAGAAAAGTCATTCCACACACAGGAGTGAAGGCACCTACAAGCCAACTGAATCGGCCAGCATCTCTTCCTCCTGACACACACAAGCACAAGGCCGGCATGTGTTCTTCGATCCCCAACTGCAAAGCTGCAGCTGGTGTCCTCAGTCCTGCCCCTTGGCCCTGACATCATATCCACTTAACTGAGGATATGACAGACGCTTCTTTTCTCTCAGAGTGACAAGCTTCACACTGAGACGCTGAGTAACATGCGAGGCCTTGCATTCTGTAGCATGTTCTTCTAGGTGACAGGCAGCCTCTCTCATGAGAGAAATGTGTGATGCGTGTTCTCAGAGGTCAACCTGACTTCATTGGGAACTAACTAATCCCTAAGGGGCTGAGTACACCTGTTGGAGATTTTTCCTGATTGAATCATTTGAAGTGGGACGACTCACCAAAATCTGGGCCACACCTTCTACTGGCAGCACGGAAGAAGGACGCCTGCTTTCTCCCACTGGCAAGTCCATTCCTTCACTGGCATTAGAGCCATGGATGTCTTTCGAATTCCACCATATACTAAAGACCAGCTGAGGCATCCAGTCTCATGGACTGAACGACTATTGGTCTCTTAGACTTTCCATCAGGAGGCAGCCATTGTTGGAATAGTTGGACCATGCAAAACCTGTACAACCTCTAGGCCATTCTAATCCATCCCATTTGTACATCCATTTATTCTACCAGCTGTGTTTCTCTAGGGAACCCTGACTAATACAAACAGCCAGGCATCCATGGCACATGCGTTTCTCTGGCTTTGAATCTTTGCCCCAGCAGTCTTCAAGGATGAAGGGGGTTCCTTTGCTGATTTCCCCCTCACTCTTCCTTAGAGAGTTCCTCATCTTCAAGCAATGGCTCCTTACAGACTTTCATTTAGATTCAGAAGAAGTCCTTGAAGCGGGAAATCCTGTGCAGTGGTGTGATGCTCCATGGCCACCCCACACTCAGGAGCCATGTGTGACACGTGTGACCATCTGGCTTGTGACAAGATTGTTGGTCAAGAGACACCGAGCTGCATATGTCTGTCTTCTCCCAAGCTGAGAAATGCTCTAGTTTCTAAGCCACGCATCTCACTTTATTTAAAACAGGGAACGTTAAGAATCGTTCTCTGTGTTCCACTGTGATAATTTCTGGTTCTCTCTTCATCTCTTATTAAGACTCCCTGTGCCTTCTCTCATAGCACACTGTGACTGAAGCATTAATTAGCCTCACAGCTCCTCAGACATGCTACCTTCAACAAAGTTCTGACATTTAAGGACCGTCAGTCACTTGGAGTTTTACTGAATAGAAAATTCATACTAAACATCCCACCAAGGAGTTCATGTACATGGGTTGGGGGTGGCGGTGGTGTTGAAGACCTGGAAAGGTAGAAAAGAGATAATTTGGCTTATTTTTTTTTTAATCAGACAACACAGGGTAAATGACGTTCTGATTTTAATGAAGCATACAATCATGATAATTCAAAGACTGGTTCATTACCCTACCTTCCAAACCGTGGCCCAGATAAGCTGTTGACACCACACTGTGTACGATTGTTATCTCAGTGCTCGGCCTGGGTATTCTGTATTTTATCCCAGCTTGTCTATACCACCTCTGCAGCAGAGAACACGCCACGCCCTGAGCACTGAGGTGGAGGCAGGGGGACTGTGATCAACAGTCATGACTCTTCTTCTCTTGCCTTATTGCCTCTCTCACCATACTCCACACAGTCGGATGGAGGAGAAGATCAGGAAGAAGGATGCTGTCATGGAGGCCTGAAGTTTTCCCTGTGGTCAACATACTGGCTCAAAGTTGCATGTTGCATGGGTAAAATGCAAATGAGGCATAAAAGAAACTGCTGTTTATTAAGCAGCTGGCATGTGCCAGGAGGGTGCCTGTCTTGTTTGTACCAGTAAGTGGAGAAGGATACTTCATACAGAATTGATGCTCAATAAATATTTAAACAAATGAATAAATGTATGATTTTTTTAGAAAAAAAAAAGCACATGTATATGTGTACTTGTTTAAATGTGCCTGGAAATATAAAGGCCAAGGGCATGGAAGTATACTAAGAGGATGTGGGCCCATTCCCTGGCAGCTCATTCTTAAATTTCAAAACATCATGTTTCTTTTTTGGTTCTCTATTGTTAGGACCCCTTTCTCCACTCCATAATTTCTACCTGCCTCTAATAATTCACAGTAACTGAGACCTGACAGTCTCCCTATAAAAAAAACCATATCAGAACACAACTGGCCCATTTTGAGAACCTTATGGGAACACTGTGCCTTTTGGTATCTGGCCCAGTTCCCGTTGGGATGCTAATGGGCCCATTTCCTCTGCCCACAGAAGGGAGCATTGGCACGAAAATACTGCCTAGCAGCAGCCATGGTGACCCATGGGCTGCCACCCTTGGTTCCGCTTCTGTGACTGGCAGCCCAGGCACAGGCTGGCATGTGCCTCCTGCATGGAGGACGACAGCTGCCCCTCCATTCTTATCCATTAACACTCTGCTTCACTAGAATGTGCACTCTGAAGGCCTCAGTTGTGCATAGACAGGCTCCCGCCACCAGCTTGTATGCAGTCTAATGAAATAGGGGACGCGTGGATTCATCCTCTTCCGGGCCGGAGATCCTAAAAACCTTAATGTTCGTCTTTCCTCGTCTTTCCCATAACAAAGTGATTCAAGGGAAGCCTTGCAGACAGTGCCAGCATCCTTAATAAACTCAAAGAACCAATAGGAAACCGAGAGCCCTTGTGTGAAGGAGGGTAGACGGTCTCTGGAGGTGTGAGGAGTCACCGGATGGGGAGACACGGCTGGATGAACACAGCAGTCATGAAAGGAGTCAACCCTGCCTGTCCCAGCTTGCAGGGAGGAACCCTGGGACACCAGCATGCTACCTTTGTTTCCTCTTCCTTTTCTCCTGTCTAATTTTTCATGAACATATATTAATCACACATGATAGTGGGTTTCATTGTGACATTTCATACATATATACAATGCATTTTGATAATTTTCATCTCCATTATCCTCTCTTGTCTCCTTTATGCCTACTGGCTTCTTAGTTCTTCTCAAGTAGTAGTCACATTTCCATTTTCATGTTCTTTTTATTTCTTCTCTCTCTCTCTCTCTCTCTCTCTCTCTCTCTCTCTCTCTCTCTCTCTCTCCCCTCCACTTTCTCCCTCTCTCCCTCCTTCCATCCCTCTGTTCCTCCTCCTCTCTTTCTTTCTTCTTTTGCATTTTAAATGAACCAACAGAGCTTAATGAAGGTTGTTGAGTTTAATTAAGATTGTTTATCTCAGCATGGGTAGAGAGTTATTTACAGGAGCACAGACAGTTGACTGCTCAGCTCTAAGTAGCATATCTATATCCCTTCTTCCAGTGCTCAAGGAACATTCCAGAAGATAGAGTAGAAAGAACTTTAGAGTAGGTGGACTGTATGGAGCACTGTAGAGCTCTGTCTCCCGGGGACAGCAAAACCATTGCACTCTTGAGTTCACAGCAGCTGTGATCGCCTGCAGAGGCCTGGGCATGGGAGCCTTCAACCATCCAGAAGGGAAGGTCCTGTGAAGCCCATGTTGCCCTGAGGACCTATGGGCATAGGATGCCTGCTAGAGGAGACATTTTCCACAGTGGCTACACCGCTCATAACCTCCTGTTCTTTAAATCACCATAACCCCAGGGCCAGAAAACAACTCCCTGGGATCTCTGAGTGTTTGCTGAAGGCCTGCATGGATGTTAATAAAGAACAGAGTGACTGGGAAGAAACCATATCAAACACTGTCTTGGTCAAGGAGGTGTCTTATTTTGACATCAAGAAAAACAATCAGGCCAATTGGCATTTCCTCACCTTGGTCTTCCTCCAGGTCTTCCATCTCTCCTCTTGTTTTCACAGGCTTTGAGACAGCTTGGAGCCTCCCTCTTAGCTTGCCTCCTATGGCATGTCAACACTGTGGCATCTTCCATCTGCTTCTACCTCTGCTCTGGAGCTCCCTTTAGCTCAGTCACAGCAGTGACCCTGCTCTTGAGTCTCAGATGGTCTGGAGCTCTCCAGATGAAACTCCAGAGGCTGCATTTCTCTTTGTTCTTCCTAGTGCTCTTGGCGCTCAGTGAAAATCACACAAACAGAACATAACAAGAAGACAAAGCAGATGCACTTCCTTAACCTGGGGCTTCTGGACTCTTCTTCCTCCATTCTCCATCCGCCTTTCTCCTTCTCCCTCACCCTCCCTCACAGCAGCCCTGGCAACCTTAATGCCTTAAAGTCCTAGGCATTCATCTGAAAAGGCTGATTTTACATCTCCAGCTTATTCCTAATAAGCATTTCCCCTGGTGCTGTGTTTGTGTGTGTTGGCTTGTTTTATGCAATTCCCATTCTATGTTTTAATTTGCCTGGAGCCTTACTCCAATTCTCTCTATGAAAAAAAAATTAAATAAAAATAAACCACACAAATTGTCCTTGGAAACCATGGCAAGATGCTGAGATGAATACCAAATTGAAGTTTGCCTTTGTCTTTCTGTAACCACTATCAGGAACTCAAGGCTCTGCAATCCACCAGTTGGTCTTATTACTACAGAAAGTAAGGTATTTTTCATATCCATTAGCAACTTTGAATTTTCAAAACAATTAATAAAATTATCCCCTTTCATTTAGCTTTTATTTTTAAAAAATCAGTCTTTATCATTTGATCTCAGTAGCATTTTCAAAAAGAACCAGAAATACTAGTGTCTAGGAACAATAAATACAATGCCAATTTTTATAGTCTCAGTGAGAGACTTAAATTTAAAGCTAGCTAATTATTTGCACTCACCATAGAAACTCAAGAAGGGATACAGAATTATCCATTTGCTGTGAAACGAGTTTGACATATGATATACCTTCATAGACAACTAAGCTCCGCCCATTTTGCAGAGCAGGGGATAGGGAACTTCCTCCTCAGATAAACAACAAGTATGGTGGGGAAAAACAACAGGAAATATGAAGGAAAGTCAGGGTCTTGACTGCAAGGAAAGCACACAAAAGCCCTGAGTCATAACAGGCCATGAGAGAAGATTAAGGCTACAACTAGGAAGCAAGAAGTGAGGCCTCTGGAGAAGAGAGAGCCAGGGAGGTGAACAGAGCTCAGACCTCCTGGAGACACCATCAAATCCCAGGGTTGTCAAAGCCTGGGTCATTTCCATCTTGTGAATATTGCAGTGTTTTAAACATCGCAGCACGGCCCAACCACAAGTGTGAGATCAGCCACACTACCTGAGTCCCCTTTAAACAAAGCAGTGTCTTTGACAGTAGCTTGATAATGCAATGTGAGTAATAAGATATGCATAGAGTTTGAGTCTGAGAAACAAGCAAACTACACACCACCAGTTTGATTAGTACAGGATGCTCTCTCAGTCAGGTTTAAAGCTGAATACTATCTCTTTTCAACACTGCCAGTGCCGCTCTGTAATTGAAGATGTCAACTAATTCTCATTCGAGATTAGAAATCTAAGTGTTGGACCTTTGGCAAATGTGCAGTGGTGTGTTCTTTCCTTTCCTGGGCCCCTTCCCTGACTGAGGTGGACTGTAAGGAATCCCAGCAGGGGAGCAGTCTTTATCAGCAGGATGAATGTGGCTGACCTGTAGGATGACAGGAAGCAATTTGAATTTATAAAGGCTTCAAAAATCAGAGTTCACATTTCTGGTGCATCTCTGATAGGTAAATTACTTCAAGACATGTTTTATTTATGGGTGTGTGTGTGTGTGTGTGTGTGTGTGTGTGTGTGTGTGTTGGTGCCCTTTGCATGTGAATCTTTCATTGTTTTCTTTTTCTTGGAATGTAATTTTCATAACCACAGCAAGACTCAAAGAACGGCTTGGGGAATTACCTTTTTCAATCCAGTGGGTACATATGGATATTCTGAATAAATTGTTCTAGGATGTATTAATCTCCTAACATGGCAGGATACGTGAATCAGCCTCTCCAGGAAGCTGGCAATAGGCTCTGCTGTTAAAATCATTCCAGGATCTACCCAGCAGACACCGGGAGGGACACACCGGTGTTAGCAAAATGAATAACGCACTGTCCATAGCAGAACTTCTCTGTGTAAACAAATATAGTCACAGTTTAAGTCACTCTTGATAAGGATAATTTGAGCAAGTAGCCTTGAAAGAAAAATATAGGGGGCGTGATTATCCATTGCAGGAACCACCACTTTACATCCTTACAGTGCCTGATTGAAATATTTACAATAGGTTTTTAAATTTGTGTGTGTGTTTGTGTGTGTGTGTGTGTGTATGTGTGTGTGTGTGTGTGTGTGTGTGTGTGTGAGAGAGAGAGAGAGAGAGAGAGAGAGAGAGAGAGACAGAGAGACAGAGAGACAGAGAGAGACAGAGAGAGACAGAGAGACAGAGAGACAGAGTCAGAGACAGAGCATTTGAGTGAAGTTACAGCCACAAGACATGGGTTCTCCGGGAAAGTAGCAGGTGCTTTTTAACCGCAGAGCTCCCCAGCTCCATCCTTAAGTATTTTAGGGCTTTTATTTAAAGTTTTTTTACAACACATCTTTTAAGATAAAATTTGAAGTCTGCCTTTGTGCTGTTTCAGTCTGATCAGTGGCGATCAGAAGCCCCGTCATCACAGCGGAGGCCTTATCACACGCAGGACTCCCCTTTCCCATCTCAGGGGGATTTACCCCCTTCTCTGCTAAGCTAATCTGCTTCTCATGTTGTCTACCATAATTTACTTTGCACAGGTTCATGTTGTACAACTGCAAGTGAAGAAAAAGCTAATGACTCAAACTGTAAATTTGTTGATTAGCCTGGATGCCCAGGGCAGTTCCTGCTTCAGGCGAGGGCAGATCTAGATGTTCGGTTCAGGAGAATTTTTTTTTCACTCTGTATCTTACATACTTGTTCATCCATGTCCTATCTGTTCCTTCATATCTACATATGACAGGAGGGTCACTGACAATTGCAGACTTGGATGCTAGCACCTTCCCAATCAACCAGATGCTGCTTCATTTCTAAGCCGTTCAGCAGGACAAATGGGTACCATCTCAGCCCGGGCCGCAGGTAATTTAATTTGTCTATTACCTGAAAGGACTCTGCTGGCTTTTCATCCAAGCCCTAGCTTCCACTCTGCACACACTCACCAAAATGCATGCTGGGTAGAGCAGCAGAGAGAGCTCACTGAGTAGCTGTGCTTGCTTCCAAGGCTAAAAGACCTGATTCAATCCTCGGGACTCAGTGAAGGAGAGAAACAACCCCTACGAGGTTATCCTCTGATCTCTACACAAGGGTCATGGACTACATTTCCGTGCCCTTCAATTCACTCCCCCCGCCAGAGAAAATAAACAAATAAAATTAAAGAATATACATTGGATAGGTGATCTGTGGACAGGATGTTTGCTGGTACTTGGAGATGAAATGGTTCTGATATCTAACAGAACTGCTTTCAGATTTGGGGAATCACAACATGCCAGTTGACATGGATTCCTGTTTCCTCTCTGGTAAAATGTGAATAATAATATAGCAATTTGGGGAAAAAAGATGGGGACACATACATAACATATACTCCAAGTATTGGGTTTGAAAAAACTAACATAGGCTCCTCTAAAATACTATCCTATTAGTAGTAGAATTATTGCTTAAATATAATTTAGTTGAATATGAATATTTCAGTATGAAAATATATTTATCTTTCTATGACTAATAATATCACTTAACACCTGTTGATCAGGCCTTAGGTATATTCAGTAATTTGTAATACAATATCAGGGTGATTATATTTATGAAATAAAATGAAAGTCATTATTTAAGGAAATTCTCTGTTTGAGATCATTTTCTTACAGAAATAGGTACCATTTCAATGTTAGGAAATGGCTGGTAATTTTCTCGCTTGGTATAAATATAAAGGGCAGACAAATATTATTCTATTCTTTCTCTTGCTGTTTACCCCAGGCTCAGGAGGACTTAGAGATAACATTGTGGAAGAGTTACCATTTGTGTATATAATATAAAAAATGAATACACATTCAGTCTGTTGCTTTCTGCCTCCTGTCTGTCTCCCAAGCATCTCCTGTGCTGTGAGCTCAACTGTGCTCTGCAATTACAAACAACCCCAGTGAGATAAAAGCGATGGATGTGTGCATCCTGATAAGCCACCTGTTGGCAATACCTCTGGTGTTGTTTGAGGAGAAAGACTGGGCCAATAAACACAGATAATTCTTCAACCATTGAGTTGACACTGAAATTCCTCGCGCATAGCATTTCTTTGGTTCTCGGGCAAAAGTTGAGATTGTAATATTCAGCTCATCTTAATTGGATGCTGAGTGGTACAAACTCTCTAACAGTGAGGGTCCTCCATCAGACACAGTTCAGACTGGTGTTAAATAAGCAAAACCTACAAGTCAGATCAGAGCAATGCTGAATCCTTATCCTGAGCAGGAATAAAACGCCTGTGATTGGGTGAGGAGGGCTCGTGTAGTACACAGTCTAGGACTTCAGCCCACTGACAGGTGGGTCTTCCAAACTCATTTAGCCCAATCGTGACCCTCTCCGATAATCACAGATGTCTTGTTTCCATGGCAATTCTGAATCCCATTGCCTTTGTTTGGGTTTCTACTGCTGTAATAAAAACACCATGACCAAAGCAACTTGGGGAGAAAAGGATTTGTTTGGCTTATGTTTCAAAATCACTGTTGGTCACTGAAGGAAGTCAGGACAGCACCTCAAACAGGGCAGACACCTGGAAGCAGGAGCTGATGCAGAGGTCACAGGCGAGTGATGCAGATGCCAGAGGCCATGGAGCTGTGCAGGGCCGCTCATCATGGCTTGCTCAGCCTGCTTTCTTATACAGCCCAGACATAGCACAACCCACAATGGGCTGGGCTCTTCCCTATCAATCACTCATCAAGAAAACGCCCCACAGCTATGTATCGAGGTTTCCTCTTTTCAGATGACTCTAGCTTTTTGGTCCAGTTGGCACAAAACTCCCAGGGCATTATCAAGTTATCAAGATTGACCAACACTGGAGTCTTCAAGGTGTTTTGGCAAAGACTATTGATGGCTTTGATTTGTTAAAAAAAAATCACCCACTATATTTGGGGTTCTTAACCCTCTCTCCTATCTCAACCTCAGTCCCTTTCAATAACCCAACAGCAGGTAGGAGAGATAGAAGGTTAATGGGGAGAAGAGGTATAGTTCTCTTTGGCTACTTCCTACTGTATTGGGTCATTGGGTTCTTTGGGGCAATACCAACCACCTTCATCAGGATATTCAGGCAGCAACAGCAAACCCAGCAGCAGCCTTCTCTTCCTCCTCCGACCATCTCTTCCAAGTGTTCCTTCTTGTAGACCCCGCCCCTCACCACCACCACCCCCAAAGACCATATTTATTCCAACTGCCAAAGACCACACACCTGCACGAGGCAGTTCCCAGCTGACAAAGATCACCACACCCTCTTATGAGGCAGTTATCAGCTGTGGACAAACTAGAGCAGCCCCTATATCCCACACCTGGGATTAAAACGAAAACATGTTTATACATCATAAACCAAAACTTTCACAGCAGACTATGGTGTATGATTCCCAGAAGCAGCAGCTGCCAATTAAGATCTTCAAAGAAGCAGTGGCAGGCAAGTCACTGTTGAGACACCTGGACTGTCATCACACACAGTGCTGGGCCAGGACACTGTCAAAGGGGAAGGCTCACTGGTAATTAATCGGACCAATCTTAACTGTGCCTTTCCCCAGATATACTCCACCCCTGCCTGTTTCATAACTAAGACATTTTCATTTAAGAGTCCAGAATATTGGAAGGAAAAAAAAAAACACCTGAATGTGGACAACATATTCCTCAATGTGTTTTCCTGAAGAAGCAATTTGCATTTGGGTTTTGGGTACAATACAGTATATGCAGTCATCTTACTGTAACATATAATGTAAGAATGCCCACTGGATTTATTCTCATTGAGTTGATTCCGCACTAAACTCTCTTTGTGTGTCTCTCTGTGTCTCTGTGTGTCTATGTGTCTATCTCTCTTTGTTTCTGTCTCTGTCTGTTTCTCTGTCTCTGTCTGTTTCTCTGTCTCTGTCTCTGTCTCTGTCTGTCTCTGTCTCTGTCTCTGTCTCTCTCTGTCTCTCTCTGTCTCTCTCTCTCTCTCTGTGTGTGTGTGTTGCTCATGTGTATGTATGGGGGCATGTGTACATGTGTATATGTGTGGAAGCCAAAGATCACCATCATGTCTGCTCTTCAAATGCTCTCTACCTTAGTTTTCTGAGACAGGCCTTGTCACAGACTCTGGAGTTCACCAATCCTCCTAGTACAATCCCCAGGGAGTCAGCGCATGATCACCTTCCCAGAGCTCGGATGACAGATGCATGTGTTTGTTACTCGGAGGTTGGAGATCTAAACTCAGGTCTTCCTGCTTGCATAGCACTTCTCTGCTCACCAGCCCCACTTGTTTACATCTTCATGCTGAGGCTAACCAAGTCTGACTATTCCACAAGCCACAAGGGAGCTGGCACCGCGACTCATACCTTCATTGCTAGTCCCGGGGGCCTCGTCAGTACCTGCCACAGGGTAAATGCTTGATAAATGTTTGTTGAATGAATGAAAGATTTAAGTAATTAATATGCCTTGTTTATCCTTTGGCTTCTCATTTTCTCTTTACATAACCCCCGGAGGAAGTGTACTTGCATTTGAAAACCACTGCTCAATAGGATGCAAATTGAAGCCAAAGCCCAGAGCTCACGGAGACAGATTAGAGAAACCATTTCTCTTCACTCTGTGGTTTTATTAGCTGAATTACGGGTGCGGCTTGTGTCATGGATCAGGCAGCTCGGGCTTATAGGTCTATGGACCCAGAACTCAGTAATTACTCAATTAATATGATTAATGACGGCTATAAACATGAGCAGTGCACAGCCCCAGGGGGTCTTGAGGCTCGGAGTCACGGAAGACACATCAGATCCACAGATGAGTTCATTTTGAGGGACTTACACACTAGAGCATGCCTGGTTCCTCTCTTGCGCCTCCATATGTCTTGTGCCCTCTCTTTTCCCTTCTGCCTCTTGGAGTTGCTCACTATTTTTGCAAATTGTCAATTTTTTTTTTGTTATAGCACATGGATGCTGTCACTCTGAATTATTTGTAATGTCTCACAGATTGGACGATAAAGCAGATTCTGCTCTCAGAACTCAGTGGCGCAGTATGAGTTAGGCAGTGAGTGCCGTGACCCACCATGGGATAGCACGGTGATGGCAGAGGAGGAGAGCTGCTGGTTTTAACTACTAGGAGCCTGGGGAGATGGCTCAGTGCTGCTCAAGCACAGGGACCAGAGTTCAGATCTCTGGAACACTTACAGATGCCAGTGGGTTTGGCAACTTGTCAGAAGTCCCAGCCTTGGAAGGCAGAAGCACAGGATGAGCTCACTGGGCAGACTAGCTGTGTCTGCTAACTCTGGGCTTGAGAAACACTGTCTTAAAGGAGCGAGGTAGAAGAAAACCAGAATATTGTAGACATTAACCTCTGGTCTCCATGGGTGCATACAAACACACACAAACAAACAAACATGCATACACAGATGAGATGCACAAAACACATGAAAAGAAGAAAAAGTAGAATAAACTATTTTCTCTTGGCAGGGGATGGGGGCACTCTTTAAGTGAAAACTCACCTTCAAGAAATGTAATTACAAAATAAACAACTCAATATGGGCTCTATATGGCTGAGACCTATGTGGACGCTCAGTGGATGAGCTCACCCTTCAAACCCCTCACATCCACCAGACTAAGGACCGTGGTACCTTCTGAAACAAAGACAGGGCTGGAGACATTGAAAACTGACATTCGCATCAGTTTAAAAGAGACCTTGTTTGAAAGTGAGCGGAAAGCCATGATGGACACATAAGCTTGTCCTCAGACCTCCACCTGTGGGACATGACATGTGCATAATTACATGGACACACATACAATCTATACACACAAAATAAAAAGGAGCAAACCAACAAGACATCCCAAGAGAGGACAGAAAGTATCACTAACAAGGATGTGCCTTGGACAACTGTCACAAAGGAGGCAGCAGAGAGTAACAGCCAACTTGGGGGTGAGAACCAGGACAGAGCTGGATTATCAGTGAAGATGGAAACATATCTGGAGGGTTCTGGATGCAAGGAAGGTGGAGAGCCTTCCACCCATCCTGACTGAGAGCCACTCATGGCTAGAAATAAGTTTAAGTCCAAATAAATGTCTTTCATGTTCTATGTACGTAAGCAGCTTTTGTGGCTTTTGCCTTTGAAGGTGGCAATGATGACTTCTCAACACACCACTCTGTGATTTCTAGAGCAAGTAAGCTTGGCTGAGCACTTTACAGTGATTCTCTCTTTTTAATTTTTTTTTTAAGTTTAATCACTTTACAGCCTGATCCCAGTCCTTTCCCTCCTCTCCTCTCAGTCTCATCCTCACATGCCCCTCCCCCCATTCCCAACCCCTCCTTCTTAGAGAAAGGAAGGCCCTTCAGGGGTATCAACCCTCCCTGGCATGTCAAGCTGCAGCAGAACTCAGTGCATCCTCTCCCACTGAGGCCTGACAAAGCAGCCCAATGATAGGAAAGGGATCTAGTGGACAGTCTCTACTCCTATTGTTAGGGGACCCACATGTTGACCTGCTGCCCAATTGCTATGTACATCCAGGTGGTCTAGGCCCAGTCCATGCATGCTCTTTGATTGGTGGTTCAGTCTCTGTGAGCCCCCATGGGCTCAGGTTAATTGATACTGTAGGTCTTCTTGTGGTGTCCTTGACTCCCTCTGGCTCCCTCTACAATATTCTCTTCCCCCTAAATAGGTAACAGGCTTTAGGCTTTCACATTCAGTAGAGCTTCTGACCCCAGGCTATTTCCCCCCTTTCTGCGTTGCCAGCTTCTACTGGATTTTGTAGACAACCTCTCCATCCCTACAAAGACCTGATTTGCACTTACTCTTCACAGGGACAGCTTCCCTTTCAAAGCTGGACCTCAGGCTGTGCTTCCAGCATGGCCTCTGCTCCTCTCGGCCCCATGTCAGCATTTTAAGGTAAATGAGAGCAACCTGCTCCCTCCAGCCTGCATGTAGGGAAGTGGAAAGCAGGAGCTTGTTAGAGGCTGTATATCACGGTCCACATTAAATCTCTAGACACACGCTTTATTTCTATACACAAGGTCAATTCCTATACTTTCTGCCCATCTTCAACTCTTGTGAAGTCAAAACGCAGACATGAAATGGAAGTAACATTTCATTTTACTCCTGATGAGCCACCCATCCTTTATTCCACATCTAAAATATGCCCTCCCCCCCCCAATTGAACCTGATGGATGGCAAGGAGTTAGTGATTTATGATTCTCCAGTGAAAGAACATTTCTCATCTGATGTGGATCCTCAGAAGTCTTATTTGAATGTCTATAGGCACCCTGTAGATAGATCTAGAAGGGGGGGAAAGGTACAAAGGCTTAGACAATTTTCTCTGATCAAGAGAGTTCAAAGGCAAGTTGAAGTCCCCAGGAAAAGCTGAGGAGATAGGAGACCAAACCTGACCTACTCAACCAGACAAAGGACGCAGAGTCTGAGAATTATGACAAGGACAAAGAGTCAGGAAAGAAAAAAAAAAAACAATCTATCAACTCATAATTGAGCTGGAAAGGAACATCTGGAAAGATGTATTTAGGTTCAATTTAGGGGTTTCTGAGACACAGTTGGAGTTGAAAGCAGCCGCCTACATGCCCTGCCTGCTTCCCACTGAAAGGTTTAAAGGTACACTACCATAGGGGAAGGGATGGGAGAGATAGACGGAGGCTGGGTGTGATCAGCACACACTGTCTGCATGTATTAAAGTATCTCCCTGAGAGTCCTTACTGATGTGTATAATTAATCTATGTAATTAAAAAGATGTAGGAAAGACATTTTGGAAGATGGATATTTACCAAGAGGCCACCAATCACCTGCAAATTGCATGACACCTTTGTTTTTAATAGCTGAGTAGTATTCCATTGTGTAAGTGTACTACGGTTTCTTTGTCCATTCTTCAGTTGAGGGACACCTAGGTTGTTTCCAGATTCTGGATATTAAAAACATGACACTGCTATGAACATAGTTGAGCAAATATCCTTGTGGTATGGTGGAGCATCTTTTGGGTATATACCCAGGAGTGGTATAGCTGAGTCTTTAGGTAGAACTTGTCATCTTTGGCCAGGCAAGGCAGCCCTACCAAGAGGAAGTGATCAAAAAGCAGGCAACAGAGTCCATGTCAGAGACAGCCCCTTATTAGGGGACCCCCATGAATATCAAGCTGTGCATTGGGTAATCTGTGTAGGAGCCTAGGTCCAGTCCATGAATGGCTCTTGGTTGGTGCTTCAGTCTCTGCACACCCCCTTGGGCCCATGTAACTTGGCTATATTGGTCTTCTTGTGGAGCTCCTGTGCCATCCTGGTCCATCTCTCCTTTCCCCCGACTCTTCCACAAGGCCCCTTGTGCTCCTCCCAATGTTTTGCTGTGGGTCTCAGCATCTGTTCCTATCCACTGCTGTATGGGACTTCTCAGAAGACAGCTATGCTAGGCTCCTATCTGCAAACTTAACAGAGCATGTTAAGAGTGTCAGGGACTGGTTCTCTTTCATGGATTGGGTCTCAGGTTGGGCCAGGCATTGGCTGGACATCCCATCAATCTCTGCTCTATTTTTAATCCTTGCACATCTTGTAAGGAGAGTAAATTTTGGGTCAAAGCTTTTGCAGATGGGTTGGTGTTCCCCTCCCTCCACTAGGATTCTTGTCTAGTTAGAGGGTGGCCTCTTCAGTATCTATGACCCCAGCTACTAGGAGTCTCAGTTAGAGTCATCCCTATATCCTCCTAGAAGTCTACCCTGCTATAGGTGTCCAGCTTGTCACAAAGAAGCCTCTTCCCTCCACAGACCCACTGACCTCCTGTCTCCACTCTCCCTAGGTCTGACCTCCACCCTCATTATTTTCTGTCCTCACTCTGTGTGTTCTATTTCCCCTTCTGGTGAGATGTAAGCATCCTCCTTTGGGTCCTCCTTGTTACTTAAGTTCTCTAGGTCTGTGTATTGTGATGTGGTTATCCTGCATTATATGGCTAATATCCATTTATAAGTGGGTATATACCATGGGTGTCTTTCTGGGTCTAGGTTAACTCACCCAGGATGATCTTTTCTAGTTCCATGCATTTGCCTGCAAATTTTATGATTTTCTTGTTTTTAATAGCTGAGTAGTATTCCACTGTGTAAATGTACCACAGTTTCTTTATCCGTTCTTTGGTTCATAGCCATGTAGATTGTTCACAGATTCTGTTTATTACCAATAAAGTCACGATGAACATAGTTGAGCAAATGTCCTCGTTGTATACCAAGAGTGGTATAGCTGGGTCTTGAGGTAAAGCTGTTTCCAATTTCTCTAAGAAAGCACCAGATTGATTCCCAAAGTGGTTGTGCAAATTTCCACTCCCAACACCAATGGAGAAGTGTTCCCATTTCTCCACATCCTCACTAGCATGTGCTGACACTTGAGGGTTTTTTTTTTTTGTTTGTTTGTTTTTGTTTTTGTTTTTTTTATCTTAACCATTCTGAGAGGTGTAAGATGGAATCATTTTGGTTTGCATTTCCCTGATGACTAAAGACATTAAACATTTCTTTGTTTCTCGGCCATTTGATATTCCTCAGTTGAGAATGCTCTGTTTAGCTCTGTACCCCGTTTTTTAAATTGGATTGTTTGGTTTTTTGAGTTCTTTATATATTTTGGATATTAGCCCTCGGTTGGATGTAGAATTGGTGAAGATCTTTTTCCAATCTGTAGACTGTCATTTCCTTCTATTGACAGTGTCCTTTGCCTTACAGAAGATTTTCAGTTTCATGATGTCACATTTCTTAGTTGTTGATCTTAGAGCCTGAGCTCTTGGTGCTCTGTTTAGGATGTTGTCTCCTGTGCCCATGAGTTCAAGGCTTTTCCTACTTTCTCTTCTAATAGATTTAGTGTACTGGTTTTATGTTGAGGTCTTTGGTCTACTTGGACTTGAGTTTTATGCAGGGTTGTAAATAAGCATTTCTTTGCATTTTTCTACATGTAGACATCCACTTAGACCAGCACCATTTGTTGAAGATGCTATCTCTTTTCCATTGTATGATTTGGGCTCCATTTTCAAAAACTAAGTGTCTGTAGGTAGGTAGGTTTCTTTCTCAGTCTTGATTCTATTCCATTCGCTATTTATATGCCAGTTCCATGCAGTTTTTATTAATATTTCTCTTTAGTATAGCTTGAAGTTCTTTCATTATATAAGATTGTTTTAGCTATTCTGGGTTTTTGTTTTTCCATATGAAGCTTAGAATTGTTTATTCAAGGTCTGTAAAGAATTGTATTGGAATTCTGATGGAAATTACAATGAATTTATAGATTTCTTTTGGTACAATGGCCACTTTTACTTTGTTAATGCTAGTAATCCATCAATATGGGAGATCTTTCAATCTTCTGATATCTTCTTCAATTTCTTTCTTTGGAGACTTAAAGTTCTTGTCACACAGGTCTTTAACTTGCTTGGTTAGAGTTACACCGAGATACTTTATATTATTTGCGACTATTGTGAAGGGTGCAGTTTCCCTAGTTTCTTTCTCAGCCCATTTATTGTTTCTATACAGGAGGGCTACTGATTTTTTTGTTTTTGTTTTTTGTTTTCTTTAGTTAATTTCTTATCCAACCACTTTGCTGAAGATGTTTATCAGCTGTAGAAGTTCTCTGATGGAATTTTGGGAGTCACTTGTGTATACTATCATATCATCTGCAAATACTTTGACTTCTTCCTTTCCAAATTGTATCCCCCTGATCTCCTTAGTGTCTTATTGCTCTGGCTATAACTTCAAGAGCTATATTGAAGAGATATAGCTGACAGTGGGCAGCCTTATCTTGTCTCTGATTTCAGTGGGATTGCTTTAAATTCTTCTCCATTTAATTTGATGTTGGCTATGGGCTTGCTGTATATTGCCTTTATTATGTTTAGGTATGTGTCTTGTAACCCTGATCTTTCCAAGACTTTTAACATGAAGGAGTATTGCACTTTGTTGAATACTTTTCCAGCATCTAATGAGATAACCATGTGTTTTTCCCCCTTTCAGTTTGTTTATATAGTAGAGCACATTGTCTGGGATGAATCCTACATGATCATGGTGGGTGATATTTTTTATGTGCTCTGGATTTGGTTTACAAATATTTTGTTGAGTATTTTTTCATCAATATCCATAAGGGAAATTGGTCTGAAAGTCTCATTCTTTGTTTGGTCTTTTTGTGGTTTAGGTATCAGAATGACTGTGCCTCATAGAATACATTGGCAATGTTCCCTCTGTTTTTATTTTACAGAATTCTGCTTTCATAAATAATTTCATAAAATTTCTTAAATATGTACTGTTGTCAGCTAAGAACCATGAGTTCATGCAAAGCTTGAAGGGTGACATTAAAACCATCTGAGCGCAGGGGACTATGCGAATAATTTATCAAATAGAAAAAAATTAATGACATTTTACTTCATTTCTATTATATCAGACAACCATTAATGGGGGCTAAAAAGATGACTCAGTACTTTAGTAGACTTACTGTACTTCCAAAGGTCCTGAGTTCTGTTCACAGCACCCACATTCAAGGGCTCATAGCCACAGCAACTCAGCCCCAGGGATCTGATACCCTGTTCTGGATTCTTAGGGCAACTGCTCCAATGTGCATATAAGCTATCACAGGCACACACATGTACATAACTAAAAATAATAAAGCACATCTTTAAAATAATAAAATACATTTAAAAAAAAAGATTCATATGTTTGAGCACTGGAGACAGGGAGTTTAGCTTGAAAACGAGTTAGAGGATGTGTCAAAGGTATAGCCTTCTTTTTTCTGTATGAGGATCCTCAGTAAATAAAAAGAGCAATATCTTAGTAAATAAGTAAAAAGATTCAGTAAGATTAGGGGAAACCACACGTAGAGTTGAGACCCCGAACACCATCCTTGGCTGAGCTATTGTGAAGGTTTGCTTGGATGATATATTGTGAAGAGTTGCTTTTAAGAACTTAAGAGAAAGAATTAAAATGAAAGAAGGAATTGCCACTGCGTAGGACAATCCAAGTTAAGAGGGTTGCTGCACCTGCAGAGGACTCAGGTTCACCTCCTGAAGCACCCAAGCTACCAGTCACTTCAGACCTTGGGGTCCCATAAACACTGAACTGACTCGCACTGGCCCATACTCCAAATACAAAATAGGCAAACATATCCATATAATTAAAATAATTATTTGTAATTAATGCTTTTATCCTTTAAATTGTAATACAAAACATCACTTCTCCCCTATATTTCCTCCCTCTAATACCAAATACACACACACACACACACACACACACACACACACACACACACAAAGTATCTAACAATTAATGAAAAAAGCAGACTTGAATTTGCAAGATAGGAGGGATGAGATACATGGAAAGATTTGGAGGGAGGAATGAGATGGAGGAAATTATGTAATTATATTATAATAACAAATATTTTAAAAGGACAATTTTATACTCCCAAGAAGGGCCACACCAAGATAATAACTAGAAGAGATGAGAGGATTATTTTGTCTCATTGTTCTGGAGACCACAGTCAGTAGACTCAATGTTGGGGGGCCAGGGTGAGGCAGTAAAGAAGTGCCCCACGTTAGGATCAGAGAACAAAGAGAGGAGGAGGAGGACGAAGAGGAGGAGGAGGACAACGACGACGAGGAGGAGGAGGAGGAGGACGACAAGGAGGAGTTTCTGAAAGCCGCTTCAGGACACAATCCCAATATGAAACCCTTCCCTTGGCAGCACCTTTTTCAGCTTCCATCACCACCCAGTGGCGGTGGCCTGAGGACTCAGCCTTCAACACAAACGGAGACCGGGCAGAACTGAACTCCCGCACAGTGGGCCCTATTTCTTGCTTCTGACCTAGAGGCCAGCATGTGTGCTCTTGTCTCCTCACTCCAGAGCCCCCTATGTCTGACCTTGCTGCGTTCACATCCTCTGAACTTCACCTCCAAGTCCTGCACACCGACTGGTTGCCTTGACAAGTCGCCAAGGTCATCACAGCCAAGATCATTATAGAGCTCTGCTCATCCCCAAGATTGGCTGAATTTGTATGTGTAAAAGTAACAGTTATGATACTCTCCAGAATGCAATCTTAAACGTTTTAGTAAAATTTAACAAAAATAAACAACACTCAAGTGAATGCTATCCTCTTTCTCCTCACCCCTTCTTACTCCCTTCTTCCCTCTCTCCTTCCATTCTGCTTCTCTCCCTCCCTCTCTTCTCCCCCATGCATCCCCTCTCATTTTTCTCCCCCACCTTCCTTCTCTCAATAAATATCACACACATACTGATTCCCTTTTATTTCACTTTACCTTTTCTTTCTTTCTTTGGAACAACTCTCATCTTTTGCTGTTCTATGGATGGAGTACCATTTTCTCACCACCCCCCAGTCAGGGGACAGTTGAATTCCTTCTGCAAATAATAGAGTCATTTCCCACCCAGGAAAACTGGACAACATGGGCACTAAGTAATAGTAAGGAAATGTCTACTTTGCTCTTTGTATTGAGAACGGCACAGCCATTTGGACTGACTACTGTGGTTAAGTGTGTCTTTTGAGAATTTTCCACAACAAACTAAATTTACCTCCTAGTTATTATCTCCCTGGGAAGTTAATAGAAGGTCAATTACACTATTACAGTGTAATTGATGGAAATTGGCAGGATTCAAACATTTTCCTTTAAAATAAAATCCCTTTTACATGCTAAGTTGCCTTGTTTCCTCTGCAAAATTTACAACTCTGACTGAAGCTAGTTTCCTTTCTTTCTCCCCTGGGATCTTGTCCATAGCAAAAATGACAGAGACTATCATCCAGGCCCTAACAAAAGCCCCTTTAGGGGGTAAGTGAATCGAATCGTGTGTGTTTGTGTGTGTGTGTATGTGTGTGTGTGTGTGTGTGTGTGTGTGTGTGTTTGATGATTCTGCTTACCCTGAAGAATATCAACTGATTTAAAGAAGTTATTCTCAACAGGAGGATTCCCCACCCCCAAGAGAATAGATGACAATGTCCGGGGCATCTGTGATACAGTGACTTGAATGAGGGACATTCCTGCATCTCGTGCACAAAGTCTAAAGATGCTACCAATGACCACAGTTACGTAGGATGGCCCATTCCTGCACCCTCCCACCTCTGCCTCTTAACAAAGTATCATCAAAATGTCAGTAAAGCTGAGGCTGATAAATTCTCACTTAAGGAAGCAGAAGCCAGAATCTTATCTCTCAAAAAGAAACCTGGATGGAGGTCTCACTTAATGCAGATCTTGGCTGAGATAGTGCACCAGGTTCAAGGCAGAGAGAGTGTTCCTGTGTCAGACAGGCATTAGGAACAGTGTGTTACCTGGGACTGCACTTGTCTTGGTGTGTGCATGCCTTTCCCAAAGATGTACCCAACAACCTGTAGCCACCTAGGACTGCCACGTGCCAGGCAGGAGCTGTAGTTCATCCAGTTGGAACCACTGAAAAAAGTGACTCCCCTTAAGCACTCCTTGCTAATACCCTGTTTCTACCCTACCATACTCTAGACCACAACCCAGCAACTAAAAGCTGTCACTCAAACTATCCAGGACTGGTTTTGGGTACATGCACAACGAGTTAAACTGTCCTCAAAATGAACTTTTAGGGAATTCCCCCTATTAGCCATCTTATTAATATGCACAACCGAGTATG
Organism: Acomys minous; assembly: GCF_964271855.1. Taxonomy (NCBI): domain Eukaryota; kingdom Metazoa; phylum Chordata; class Mammalia; order Rodentia; family Muridae; genus Acomys; species Acomys minous. The sequence continues at coordinate 63,404,753 of NC_140485.1, read as the reverse complement.
TGCATGATTAAAATCAGATGCATTTTGGGAAGGGGCATGCACAGTGAGAAGTGACCTATAATTCAAGCCTGGCTGTCAAAAATAGAGAGTCATCCAAATTATGCCCCTAGCAGTCAAACTCCCCCCTTGAATGCTATGAAGGGAGAGTTGGAGTCCCTGAATACCCTCAATTGTGTCAGTCTTGCACTGCTTCTTTCTAATTTGTAATGGTGATTTGCTTTTCAATGAAATTCCAGGATGCCTTCAAGTATGTTTAGCTTGTTATTCTACTGAATAAGAAGACAAGAATCTGACAACACATGATCCAAATTCTGGCCATTGGTCATTTTTCTCGTGTCCCTGACCTGACATTCATGCTCAGCTCTCCCCTACTGAAGAAGGATTTGATCACACCCCAAGCTGGCAAACAGGAAAACACTCCAAGGGCTTTGAAAGAACGTTTTCTCCCCCTTCACAGAAAACTAAACCCACTGTGAGAGTTGGGCTCCAGGGAGCAGCTACGGGCAGCTGGAGGAAGAAGCGTGAGTCAGTCCATAGAAGATCAAGACTCTGATTTTTGTGACACTTGAGTTCCACCATGTATTTTTTTCTTTCCTCTTTTTTGTTGGGGGAGGGGTCAGGAATGACGTTGAGCTCCTGATGTTCCAGGGTTTTATGTGACACTAGGAATAGAACCCAGAGCTTTATGAACACTAGGCAGCTCTCAACCAACTGAGCTACATTCCTGCCATTTATCTGTTTTAAGTACACTTTTATCTTATCTTTCCTTTCCTCCTCTCCTCTTCCTATCTCCACCCCACCCTACCCCAACCCACCTTGTAACCTAGGAATCTGTGGCCTTACATATGCTGTACAAGTACTCTACCACTAACTAAATGTTTGACTCTTGTAAATGTCTTCTTATGAGACACATATCACTTAAGTTCCCCAGCCTGGCCCTGAACTCACTCTGTAATCCAGGCTGTCCCCTCTCTTGATCTTCCTGCCCAGAAGCCAGGGCATAGGCTGCACCACAAGGCCTGATGCTATATTTAAACCATTTTCTAAATAGCATTAACAAGCAGAACGCACAGTAGATAATAACCAGAGAAGATACCAGACTGCCTTACAAGGGATGAGAGGCAACTGCTCCAAGAGTGTTTTACAGACAGAACTTGCTTCTGCAAGAGGCTTAAGGTTGCCTTTGCTGCAGAGATCATTCCAGGAAGAGAAGAACCTAAGCCCTGAGATGGCACCGAAGCCTCAAACACGAAGAAAAGTAGATAGTATTTGAGTTGGGGAAGGAACGGGCAAGAGGAGAATGCTAGGAGATGAATGTAGAGAAGCAAGCTAAGTATGGAAGTCTTAGAACACAGTAGTAGTTGGGTTTTTCTCCTAGGAAAAGGACATGCTTCTGAGGACAAGGAATGTGGTGGGCTGGCCGTGGTCTCCTCTCACCATATTGGTTTTTCTCCTGACTAATGGTTGTGTGCTGTAGAGACAAAGGACTGTCTAAGGCAGAGGTTGGAACAGGGAGGACAGGCATCACCATGGGAATACAAGGTTGCCTCAGTGAGGGAGGTGACAAGAGCAATGTAGAGATGCAGATGGACCATTGGCTTGGTTCTTGGAGCAAGGATGGATGGCCAGGATATCACTTAGAGAGGTGAAACCAAGAAACAGAAGGAAATGAATGGTGATTGTAATATTTTGTGCCTCCTCGTCCTCGTCCTCCTCGTCCTCCTCCTCCTCGTCCTCCTCCTCCTCCAGTCCTGGATATTTAAGCCCGGGTCCCTGTAATGCTAGGCAGCAGATCCCCCACTGAGCCACACCTCTATGCCTCCTCTCATTTTTTTATTTCCAGCAAAGGTCTCACTAATTTGCAGTGGGCCCTTGAGCTCACTCTGTAGCTCAAGCAAGCCTTGGTTGGACCTGCAATCCTCCTGCCTCAGTCACTGCAGTATCTGAGATGGTAGGCTGGTGCCACCCAAGCCAGTCCCCTGTATTGACTGAACAATAGAAATACCAAAAAAGAAACTGAATTCTTTCCAGGGCTGGACTCCTACATCCTGCCTGAAGGTGACTTTGTGAATGGGCTATGGAGGCCATTAGCTGTCAAAAGCTAGAACTCCTTGCAGAGTGGCGGACCCCAGACATCACTGTGGGAGCTGAGGAGAGCCTGGAAACAGCACTAGCCCTGAATAGAATTTCTAAGGCAAACACAAATTAGGACGTGCTGTAAAGCACTCAGACTCCCCACGCTTCCTCCAACAGGGACCACCACCTGACAGTGGAGCTGTCTGTCAGCAGAGAGAGGAAACCCCTGTTTCTCTTCAACTTGGTTCCCAGAAACCCCAGTCTATTCCGCCAACCTCAGAACTCGAGTGGCTTCTGAGCTTTCAGAATGACTGCATGTGTTTAACATTAGCTGTGAATTGAGCCCTAAACTTTTACCGCCTTCCATAAACATTTACTGTTTTCTGGGTTTTGGACTTAAGCAGGAAGTGCCAGAGCCCTCTGCCACATTCCCAGGACACGTTAAGCACGTGAGCCCCTGTCTGCAGGTCCCACAAGGAAAGAAGATTAAATAGAAAGAAACACGAGCCAGGGGATACAACTATTTTTACCACTGGCCAGGTAGAGTTTTACTGGCTTTCCATCTCCCCATTCAGTCTCAACAGCTCTGCAGACCAAATGCCTCATACAAATTCCAGCAGCGTATTTCACTCCCTTTTATCACACGACTCAAACCTTATTACTTGTTCATTGTATTGCGGCTGGGATTCAGATTTTTTATGACCATTTTCTCAAATGCCGGGCACTTTATAAATGTATGACTTTTATAGCAAATCAATAAATTTTATCCACCTTTTTCTCAGCTTAGGACATACCTGCCCGGATAAACCATGCTATTGCTTTTAACTTTCTAATCCATGGGAAATTTTAAATTAACAAAATATTGGTCATTCAAGGTAAAGGGTGAGGACACAGAAAAAGGAAGTAAAAATTTTTGGAACACAGTAGAAGCAATCCTAAGTACAAAATGTTGGTCTTCTCTAGGAACCTATCGGATAGCAAGGGTCTTCAGACTTCTTTTTTAATATTATGGGTTGAGAGCTTCATTCATACGTACAACGTATCCAGGTCAGACCAGCTTCACTCTCCTCCATCCTCCCTGGAATTCCCAAACACGGATGTCTCCCAACTTCATTTCCTTTCTGCTGATGGATTGATTTTTATTTCTTTGTTTCACTACCCACTGAGTCCAATTAGAGCTGTCCATATGTTCATGGATGGGAAGTCATCCAATGGGCCATGGGCAAACTACAAATGGCCATGACCCCACAAATAAAAGTCACTTTCTTCTTTAGCATCTGGCAGCTCCCATCAGCACCTCAGCTATGGGTGGGCGTTGGGGACCCTTTTCCACTCTGAGCTAGACTTCTAGATCCGGTGCCGGTGATAACCGCAGATGCTGTGCTGCATGTCCTGTGCACGACAGCCATGGCTCGCATACCCGGAGGCCAACATTTCACAGCACTCCTTCTTAGCCTGTGGCTCTTATGTGCTTTCTGACTTTCTTCCTGAGCCTTAGGAGTGAAGGTCATATAGATACTCCATCTACAGCTGGGCGCTCCATCACTCAATTGTTTTTGAACTGCGTGGAGACTCTGCCTTACCTACTACCCCTGCAATACTAAACTTCTCTGGTCAGGGTTGAGAGTAGCACAAATACATAAATACAAACATAAATAGTTGGAAGGCAATTTGACCTTATGAACAACTAACAAAATAACATCACAGATTTTCTCCCGAAGCCTTACAGCAACAGTCATGAATTCTCTCTTGTGGAGTGGGTCTCAAATCCAACCAAGGAAACCATTGGCTATCCCATAAACAGTCCTGGCACTATTACATCAGTGGGCACACCTTGTCGGGCAGGTCTGTGTTTCACTGTGGCTTCAGTGTTGGTTAGGATCACTGATGTGTTTTCTCCACAGAAGCCCGCAGAGCACCTTGCAGTACTCTGGAAGTCAGCCATTAAGAAAAAAGTTCCAGGTCAGTTCCTAAGTGTGTGATGATATCTTCAGCAACAGAGCTTGGCTCTCTAGTGCTGGAAAACAACGAGGAACTATAACAATATCCTGTTATAATTTTGATGCCTCTAGGGTCTCCTTGACCAATAATTCCTAGGTGGGGAACCTGTGCTTGGCACTTAGATTTTCCTTTTATAACACATGACTTTTGTACAGCCTTGAGGGATATCTCTGTCTAAACTCGTCTTACAAAATAATTAGCTACAAGATAGTGAGGTTTCATGAGGTTTCTTCATATACTGTTAGTTTTTATTAATCTATCCTGTACCTACTTTATACTTTCTTTTTGTTAGTTCATTTAAAGGTGTGCTGAAACAGTTGACTTTGTGGTGATGAGGCATAGATATTTTACCTCGCCTGGTCTCAGTAGGGAAATTTGGATCTATAAAAGCAGAGAAGAGGTACAACAGACATTGGGTTGTACCAGGCATGTCACTAGCCATCTCACAATGGGGACATTCTCTGAAGCAGACAGTTCTCCAGCCACATTGTAACAGAGCCAAGAGTAGTAAAGAGTGGTTCAGGGCATCGGGGGTAGTGCTATTGCCCCTGTGAGTGCTAAGCCTTCCCCCCAAAACACTGTTGCAAATTGATTTACAATCTGAATTTTAAACACACCAAGATGGGAAAGATGTTTTCTTTAAGGCTGTCAAATACAAAAAGCCAAAACACTAAGAATGTAACACTTATATAATTCCTGATTGTCGTGGGTCTTCTTGCTATAGGTAGTTTATTGTATATATGGGTAATGATACAAATGTATATGTAAAAAAATAAAAAAAATTTAATTACTAGAAAAGAAAGGAAATTGTAAAGATTTATTTCTTTTCATCTTGTGTGTATTGGCATTTGACTGGAGCATACGTCTTTGCATCACATGAGCACAGTGACCATGGAGGCCAAAAGAAAGCATTTGACCCTTTAGCACTGGAATTTCAGGGAGTTGTTGGCTACCCTGAGGATGCCGGGAATCAAGCCCAAGACCCCTGGAAGAGCAGCAAGCCATCTCAACCACTGAGCCATTTTTCCAGTCACCATTTCTTTAAACTTCCATTTTAGAAAAAGCTTTAAACAAATTACTGACATTGCACTTTACAGTAGGTTTCAGAAAGACAAAACAAACAAACAAACAAATATTGATGAATACAAGTAACCTAGCAATACTGACTTTTTCAAACTGTCAGAAAGTGGTGGTTGGAATTTTGTGTTCTCTGAACTCAGCTTAAACCTGCCTTCATCATGCAGAATAGCCCCGTAGCTTATCTGTTAATGAGGAATGTGTTTAATTTTGCTTTCTTCATACAAAAATAGTCAACTTAGGTACCAACAATGACTTTGTGAATTTAATCAACAGAGTTGAAGATAGCTAATTTATTTGCTGTTTGAACATTATAGGTCCCCGTTTTCTTCAGATTGGCCAAGCAGCTGCATGACATTTTAAGAAAATGAGCCCCTAGTTGTGCTCTGAATGGCACAGTGCTACCTTCTGTCATATTGATCTGATTAATTTGTGGCCGCCCTTCTGATCTCAGAATGTGGGTGCTTTGCTTCGAGCAGAGATTAGAAAACCAGGAGCTTCAGGTTTGCTTAATTAAAGGACAGGAGGAAGTGATGTAATTGGAGGCATACCCTTCCAATTGGCTTTAGCCAATGTGCAGGCTGAGAAATCACCAGGTCTGCAGAGAGCGGGGAGTGACATAACTGGATGCACACCTTTCCAACCGGCCTCAGCCAGTACGCAGGCTGAGAAATAATCAAGTGCATTTGCAGAGGACTTGAAAGGAGTCTTCAACATGCATGTATAATACGCAGCTACTTACTAGTCATTAGAAACTGATACTGCCAATACTGATTGAGGAGCAGATATCTCCTAAGAGAGGGGTGTGTGTGTGTGTGTCTCTGTGTGTGTCTGTGTGTATGTCTGTGTCTGTATATGTTTGTGTGTGTACATGTGTGTGTTTGTACATCTTTGTGTGTGCATGTGTGTATGTGTGTGCATTTGTGCAAGGGAACACAGTTTTTTGTGAATGCTCCCATCCTGTTCCTTCTCTTCAATTGCTTCCAGTGTCTATTCTTTTTGTCCTTCTGATTGAGAATTAAGCATCCTCCCTCAGGTCCTCCTTGATCTTTAGCTTCCTCAGGTCTGTGTATTGTACTGCAGTTATCCTGTATTATTTGGCTAATATCCACTTATAAGTGAGTATATATCATGTGTGTCTTTTGGGGGCTAGGTTACAAGGAGATCAATGGAGCCTGTAAATCCAGGCAAAGGAGGGGTGGTGCTTCAGAAACTGATGCACCAACCAACGACCATGAATGGTGTGTACCTAAACCCTCTGCTCAGATGTAGTAAATAGGCAGCACAGTCTGCTTGTGGGTCAAATAATATGCGTAATAGGGACTAGTTCTAACATGAACTCTGGCCTCCATACATTGATCACTTCCCCTGGCAGGGTGGCCTTGCCAGGCCACAGAAGAAGAGGATACAAGCAGTCCATATGAGAGTTGATAGTCTGAGGTCAGATGTTAGGGGAGGAGGGCTCCCCTTTCTAAGGACTAGGGGATGGAGGGAGGGTGTATGAGGGAGGGAGGGAGGGTGGAATCAATCGGGAGGCAGTGAGGGAGGGGACTACAATTGGGATGTAAAGTGAACAAATTAAAAATTTAAAAAACATAAAAATAAACAAACAAACAAAAACAGTATCTATCACTGAACCTGGAGCTATATTGGCAGCCTGCAAGTCTGGCCATCTCCACATCTATGGTGCTGAGATTATAGGCAAATGGAGTCACATTCAGCGTTGAGGGTAGATACCAGGGACTTAGACTCTGACCCTGATGCTCCTACAGGAAAACCTCTTACCATCCAGCCAGTTTCCCAGCCACTAAGAGCTTTAGCTGGCATTGCTTAAGCTTCCAGAGAGTCTTAGGAGGCTGACATGGCTCCCTCCTTCTCAAAGACAGGCAAGATAGTCTGGGTCAGAAAAAGGCACTTGCTCCAGCAACATAGCTGCTCTGCTGCAGAGCTGAGTCTGCGCAGCTCACGCCTGAGCTCTTTCCCAACAGATGCATGGAGACACCTCAACAGCTCCTAACTCCGCACTCTCCCAGGAGCACTGTGAACACGGGTGCTCTGTCCATCACCATGACCCCTCTCAGCACCCAGAAATGAGGCTTCTCCGTACAGTCCCAACTTTATACAGACTGACATCATAAATCCTCCCTTTGAGTTTATGCGTGTTTATCAATTACGCGGGCGGCATTAGAAGCGGATGAGGAGCTCTTCAACCCATATAAGCGTGTTCAGTAAGCCTGCCACGCGTCGGGAGACAACACGCAGAGCAGCCTACCTTTGCCAGCCTTTAACTTCATCCCTCGATTTATATACTTTGCAAACATAATTCTGAACCTATTACAAAATAAGTAATTGTTCTTTGGCCGAGCTGTATAATTTAATTGAACCAGGATGTGTGAGTTTCTTGCAGACTAATTAGGTCCTCAGCTGTGGGAATATTAACATCGCATAGCTGTATCCATCAGCCACATGAGCTGTAGAGCGAACCCATTTCCCAAGGTGTCATAAGTCAGCTTAGGTCCAGTTACAGATAAAGTGAAAGTGCTGGACCCTTTCTAGCATCTGTTAGGTTAACTACCCTCCCTGCAGCAAGATTAGTGTTGAGGATCACTGACAAGTAAGCTGGCCTTCGAGGCCACACTCCTGATAAACTTTAACTGGATAAAACCTAGAGAGGAACACGCGGCCTAACAACATAAACACCAGAGGGAAGGGTAAGGCCTGAGTGGCATGAAACAAGGAGACCTCAGGACTGTCCAGCCAACAAAGAAAGGGGTGGGGCAGCATGAGAGTCCCCAAAATCTGTCCTCTGTGCTCATTCGGTGTGCCCACCTTCCTGTGCCCATGCGATGCTTGACTTTTACAAAGTGGTGATCCAGTGCTCTTATTATGAAGTGGGGGTCCACGCTTCTCACAGCTCCTAGGTGCTGGGCAGTGGAAGGAGACTCCTCTTTTCTTTTTTCATTTTTTTTTCTGAGACAGGGTTTCTCCGTGTAGCCTTATCTGTCCTAGACTCACTTTGTAGACCAGGCTGGCCTTGAGCTCACTAAGATCCACCTGCCTCTGCCTTCCTGAGCCCTGGGATTACAGGCGTGCGCCACTGTGCCAGGCTAGAGAATCGTATTTTCTAAGGTGGACCCCTCCTTTATAACACTGTCATAAGTTTACCTGAAGGTTTAAAAAGGATGAAGGTGGAACCCTTTCACTTCCTACTTGGGCATTTATCTCTCGCTCTCACCCAGCTTCTGGTTTCATTGATCTCACAATGAGAGAAACCTGACTGTTGAGATTATTCACTTCTTCCTACAAGCCTGATGGCGGCCACTTGATTAGCCTGGGGTTAACCAATTTATTAATGGCTGGGACAGGCAGGGTCCTGTAAAAACACCCCATTAAGCCTTCCCTGTGTGCATGCTCCTGGTGCAATTTGCCATAAATTCCTAGAGTGCTGCAGTCTGTATTTCGTCCAGGTGCATCGGTGTGGCCTAAGAGGCTTTGGATGTTTAAAGGGCAGTGTCCACCTGGTCCCCTTAGAGCTCCAGCCTTTGGAATTCAGCCACCGAGTCAGAAGAAAGTCCACAGACACCTGCAACGTACAACAACAAGTGCTACGATCAACAGCTCCCAGTGAGACCCCCCCACACACACACACACAGTGAGCACTCCAGGTCACTGTTTTATTTCCTGGTAAATTTAGGGCTATTATATTCTGTGCTTGGCCATCTAACACCGCTAGTTAGCTTTTGACACGTGAGCGTACATTCAAATGGGTTGATGAAAGGAGGAGAGGACCGATTCTATATGACTAGGTGACAACCTAAAAAGATCGTGAAGGGTTATTAGCCTGAGGACCACTGCTGTTCCTCAAGACTCAGTTCATTATCAGAGACTGACTGGCCTGTGGCTCTCAACTTCTAACTAGCTCCTGGGTGATTTTCAGTGGCTGCTCTAAGGAGCAAAGGTAGGAAGAGAGAGAGGATCCAACCCTGGGAGATAATTCGGCCAAAGCCATTTGAGAGGAGAAGAAAATCACAGTCACAGAGAGTGGACTAGACCCTGGAAACTTACACTCCGGGGCAGCATGGATTATTCCTATGGCGCCTTCACTCATTTCATAATTGTCAAGATGCAAAATATTGTTCCATAGTGTAAGTACAGACATTTCTGAATGCCTCTGCTTTTCTATAGTGCTGAATCGGGAAAAAAAAATTCAAAAACACTGAGGAAAAAAAGTAATCCTAGATACAATCTCTGTGGACATAACTCATGTCTGCACCAAGCAATGGTTTCCCTACAACTGATGGCAGCTGCAGCGCGTCATACAAACTAAGGCAGTGACGTCAGGCACATCCCTTTTAAGGAATTAGCAGGCACAGCCTTTTCTTAATTACCTGCCAATAGCTCACTGAATCCTACCTTGCCTCCTTGCTGCAGATGCCTCCTGACTCCAATGGATGCTCCCCTCCCCTGCCAGGCAGTCAGACCCATTCACTGCTTCAGCTTTGAACTTGTCAGCTAAAACAAGGTGACAGAGGCTGACATTACAGAGCTCGATACAGTAAAAGTCAAGCAGCTATTCGTGTTCCTCGGCTGCGGCGTCTCCGTCATAAAATATTCATCCCCGCTATGTCACTCTTTATTTGGCTGCCAGAAGTGAAAGAGCCGAAGCACCTTCAAACCAGGCGTCAGAATGCCGCTGTAGCATCTCAGGCACTTGTCAGAGGTCCCAAAATTAATTTAGAGTGTGAACAGGACAGTGGTCCGTGACCTTCTGCCAATAGTTTTAAAAAGCAATGGGGGTGAAATCGCCTGGCCACACCCCCAGGCTCGAGAACAAGATCGAACACGTTATGAAGAGTCGTGTTGCTGTAAAACTCACATGAAATTTACCATCTGTATGAGGCAAGGTCCTCGGAAGGAACAGAATGGGTAGGAGGAATATATAGTATAATTTATTATATTGACTTATGTGATAAGGACAGAATAGTCAGACAATAGCTGTCTGCACAGTGCAGAGGCTGAGAATTCAGCGACTGTTTGGCCCACGCGGCTGCATGGCGCAGCATCCCAATGTGGCGTCAAGGGCTTGGAGTGCTCCTGGAGAGCTGCTGGTCCTAGGTCCAGGACAGCAGCCTGAAAAGCCCCTGGATGGTATTATACACGCCTGCGTCTGTCATAGCTACCTTGCAAAGTTTGCAAAGGTGTTTTAGCCTCCAAAAGGAGAATGCGCCCTCAATCTCCACAGGGCAGAAACATTTCTGTCTTAACCGCAAGTGGAAACGTAAATGAAAATAATTGTGATGTAAAAGCGTCTGCGTTAGTGAGTGGTGGAACTATGCCACGCACACCCATCCAAACAACCACACACACTCATAACCAAATTCATAGGCTCTACAGAACAATACACATTGCCAGGACTGAGCCTTAGAGCAGTTAGGCTATAGCTACTATTGTCTGTGCTTTGTCCCGCTGCCTCAGTCTATCAGATCAAGGCATATTCAGGTCTGGGTCCCGCTTCTCTGTTGCTCTACAGAGGACCGGGCTAGCCAGGGCATAAACCTATTGTGATGGCAGCACAAGGAGCAAAGACAAGCATGTACTGTTTGGCCCCACCATGCCGTTACTCCGTCAGAGTTGTTAGACAAACCCAATTCCACTCCTAGCGCAAGATGGGGGAAAAAATAGCCAAAGAATGCGTGTACAAAAGAGTGACAGATGGGGGCTGTTCAGTAGGCTGCCGGGGCCTCGAGTACTATTCCATACATCTGTCCGGATGTAGGAACCGAAAGTAGAATTCCATGCTCCCTGGACTGTAAACCAGGAAAAGTTGGGGTTATCCAGTCTCTTTACTTATACATGGACAGGCACCCTCTGCTGTGTGGAGTTGGCTCTTTCATCTTTGCACGGTTCCGTTCTCTCATGGGAACTCCTGACTCCAATGTAATGTGAGAGTGGCTGACCTGTCTTCCCTTGCACAGTATTCCTGGGCTTCTGGCCGGTACTCACCAAGGTCCAGGTGTATTCCTAAGCACCTCCGAGCATCAGAGCCAAGAGCTTTTCAGTAGTCCGCAGAAGCAGAGTGGACTTCGCTATGGCCAGTTAGTCTACCAAGGTACGTGGGGGAAGGTGTGTGTGACTCATTTCCCACACAGCATGTACATCCGCAGAAACAACACAAATAAATTTCCCCAATTGCCCCAGTGTCACCCTGTGTGGATGGAATGCGCTGCTTTTGCAGAAGAATTTAAATTGATAGGCGTGACCTTCCAGTGACTTGCCCTGCTTCCTTATAAATCCATTCCGTTTGCTAACAGCGCTCTACTGGGAGGTGCTCTGTACATTTCTAACAGGAAAACCCACAAATCTGGTGTGGTTTTATAATTCTAGGAGTCTATTAAAAATAAAATAGTGCCAGGAAAAACTTCCCGGGGTGCCTTTGTGTTTTGATGGTATCTGAAAATAATTCATAAGCCATACTTTAGAATGCGAGATTGCCTTTCTTTCCAAACCAGATTCTTTGGTGGTGACATTAAACGCCAAACAACGTGCTGACAAATTGCTGATGAATATGTCCTGCAGACCCGGTTGTGTGAATAGCATTGCTGGTGGGGAAATGCGAAGGGCTTTTCAGATCTTATGGAACCCGGGCTATCAAAATGAATACTTCTGCGTTCATTTCTCTCAATTTTCTTGCTTGTATGTGATATCGAGTCACAGCAACAAGAATCTGACAGGAAGGGAAAATGTAAAAGCCAAACAAAAAGTCTCTGTCCTTCCTGGCATGCCAGCTCATTTGTGCGGACCTGTCAGCCTGTGTCATCAGCCCTTGTCTTTGGGTCTACAGCTCTGTCCACAGTTCCTAAAATAAAGCTAATATACTCCGCAAGCAGCATATTAAATTCTGTAAATAGCGTCTGCTGAACAGTGATACGCAGCAAAGCTCCCCTAGTGCAAGCTGCCAGCAGAGACGCTGCCTACTCTCTTTATTCGTATACCCAGTGTTTTGAGCATTATGACAATCCCAGAGAGAAAACTCTCTGCATAAATGAGGACAGCTAGCCACATGCCACCACCTTGTCTCCGAAACCATCCCAGCCTGCTCAGGAAGGCCCCTTGGCCGTGTGACTAATTACTGACTGTAGAGAGCGTGTTCATATCCACATCCTAGCTGAGCGGGTTCTGTAGCTGCATGTGCTGCACATGATGGCGCATGGGAAGAACAGAGTCGCTGCCGTGTTCACCCTTGGTTCAGGTCATTCACATGGCCGTGCTGAAGCGAGAAAGTCACGTAACGTCACTAATCTACAGCCTTTTCATCTTGGAAGTGGAGTCAAAATTCCGTCTGATCCATGTGGGGACTAAGGTCACTCACACAGGAGTGGACAGTCATATTCTCAGCCTGTCTTCGCCTTCCCTTCTTATTCCTTTAAAAGTTACCCACCAGCATCCACCTCCCCTTCTCCTTTGTCAAGGAGGAAGTCCGTCCCCACTTCCAAGGTGATAATATGGGTTTGGGTGACGAGAGAAAAGACAGATGGAAGCATCACAGTGCTTCACACTGCCCTGCGGGGCAACGGTTCACAGTTCTTCTTAAAGCAACAAGCACTGAATATGGGGGGTGCAGCCCTGCCTCCTAGATGTGAGGGAAGCTGTTGAAGAGGCTCATAGGTCTTTTTAAAGCAACAGTCAATAAGTGTGGGAAAGAAGATGGTCATCGCCACCATGTCATTCACTAAGCTGTCACTCCAGTCACCTTGCCCCTCTCTACAACGTCTAAGTGAAGAAATAAGCCCAGGGGGTAGACAACATTTCTGACATTTTTCTTGTGAAAATGGTCAGGTCATGAGTAGCTAATACTTCAGATAGCATGTGAGATCTTCTCTGATGTTAATCCTTTTTTTTTTTTAAAGAGAGTCCTGTTGTCATAGCCTCCAAGGTTAGTTTTAACTGTAGATTTGACACAATATAGAATCCCTTGCGAACGGAATCTCGGGGAGGGAGGTAACATGACTACCGCTTCCGCTCCCTGCCACTTTGACTTCTCTTGCATGATGGACCGTAACCAGCAACTGTGAGTCAAATGAAGCCTTTCTACCTCAAATTGCTTTTTGGGGGGTGTTTTACCACAGCAACAGGGAAGACAATGTGGCCTTGGAGCAGTTAGTTAGAACGTCCGTGTTGGATGTGACTCAACAGACAGAGCTGTCATGGTTAACTCCGCAGCTCCATGGGCAGAGGCAGAACTCTCCTCTTCAGCCCCGCAACTCATCCCTTATTTCCTCAGCTCAAGGCTCAATCCTTTCACATTGATTTTTCTTTTTTGAGATATGGCCTCACTATGTATCCAGGCCGGCCGGCCTTGAACTTACACTCTTCCTGTTTTTGTCTCCCAAGTGTTGGGTTATGAACCAGGAGAACCTCCTTGCTTGGCTCATTTCGCACTCATTTCCTGAAATTTTCCATTCCTCTCAGTGTAACCAGATTTGGCTTAATTTTCAAAGACTATATTTAGAATCGAAAACTCATTCTATATGCAAAGTAATCTATCTTCATCCAGTATTAATGATGGTCTTTCCACTAGTCTTCTGGTAAATATCCATGGAAGCCTGTTCTAGCTTCCTTCCTGTGGCTGTGATAAATTACTCCAGCCAAAAGCAACATAGGGAAGGCAAAGACTCATTTCACCACAGGCCATGGCAGAGGGATGGAACTCAAGAAGGAGCACGAGGAAGGCCTGCTTGCTGTTCCACACAGCACCACCTCGGCTATGGATCTCACTTCCTAGGGAAGGGCCCTCAGCAGAGACCATGGAGGAGGCTTCTTCCTCTCTCACAGACTGACAGAATCACTCAGCTACCTTTTGTTCAACCCAGGACCACTTGCCCCGGGGAATTGTGTCATCCACAGTGGGCTAAGCCCTCCTACACCAATTAATAATCAAGACAACCCCCTCCCAACAGACATGACCACAGGCCAGCCTGATAGGCAATCCCTCAGGCAGGGCTCTCCTCTCAAATGACTCCAGGATATAGCAAGTTGACAATTAAAAAATAACTTGGACACCTATTCATCTCAAAAACTTTTAGAGCAATTAATAGGAAAGAAAAAAAATCTGCCTTGCACACAGAAAATTCAAGGATCAAATATAAACAGAATGCCGAGGACTCTGTTTTGGAGGAAATTTCTTTCAAATTCATTTGGTTGTTTCTCTAAGGAAAAGAAAAGCCATCCACTTAAAAGAGAGAAAAAGAGATTCCAGCTTAAGGAGAGTACACTGGTTGTTATTCTTATATTAACATATTGTACTTCAAACTGGTATTGATTTGCCTTCTTTTTCTAAGAATGACTTCATATTGAAAGTGCTTTATTATGTTATTTCATTACCGTGAACATCTGCAACCTAACCAGCAGGTGCCTTCCAAAGAGGTGACAGTACAACCTGCATCATGCAGAGAATGATGCCATTGGTTCAGTGGGAAGAATTTCATGGGTCTTTGAACTAATCCTTTCAGTAGATCACAGCTTTCTTTTCCCTCTCAGCTAACTAGTCATTGGAGAACAGAAGAGAAAGCCCAAGTTTAAGATAAGGACCACACACATGACTCCAAGTGTTAGCTCAATGTGAGGTAAAAACAAAACAAAAAAACAAAACAAAAAACAACTTAATACATGCCAGCAAATAACTTCCATTCATTTGCACAAATGATATAAAGTTATCAGACAAGTGCATGAAACTGAAACGGATTGACTTTAAATACCCAGGGCCATCAAGATGGCCAAAACCTGAGCTGAATTCAATCCCCAGAACCCATGTAGAGATGGAAAGAGAGAAACAACTCCACAGAGTTGCCCTCTGTGACCGCCCCCACATACACACATGCCCCTCCCCCACCACACATTGCCCACGTAAATATGGTCGTTGATAATGTCTTAAGGGAAGAATATGTGGGTACTGATATGATAAAATAAAGCTGGACAAAGGTCGCAAAACAGTGCATGAGATGTACGCAATTTTAGGCATCGCCAGTATATTAGGCTATGGTCTTTGAGGTCACTGTTTTCATGGTGGACACAGACTGGCCCCTTTGTGGGAGAAGTGCATTTGTCAAGATACAGTGAGAGATGCACAAGGCATTTCAACAGAGAGAATTTAATACAAAGATTAGTGTGAAGGGTGTTGGCAGATTGCATATCTCCATGGAGAGTGCAAGATGACATGGAAACAGGCAGTCTTAGCAAGCAGGACACGCTGCCCGTGTGCCTCAATTGGGGGAATAGAGGAAATGCGGAGGATAAAAGAATCTAGAACACTGAAGGAATAGTCTTTCTGGATGCTTGTCTCTAGAGCTACAAACTGTGGACACTTAGTAACCATCATGCCATCACCAGGAAGCATTTCAGTTTCAGGCATGCTGTGTTCTTGTATGTCTTTTTCACACATTGTAAGCAAGTGTAAAGACACTGACAACAATGTTAAACACTCAGTAACAACCAACACACACTCTCTCTCTCTCTCTCTCTCTCTCTCTCTCTCTCTCTCTCTCTCTCTCTCACACACACACACACACACACACACACACACACACACACACACACGAGGGCTTTGCTCTCTGTGCTAGTAAATTCACTGATTTTTTAAACACTTTTCCTCTTTTAATTAAAAACAAAACAAAAACAAAAACATGCGTATGGCACAAAAGTAATGAAGTCCCAGCCCTTTTTGTGTCTGCCAGAGGCAAGAACGCATTTAAAGGGGTAAGAACCTCTCGTGGGTACCAGCATGGCAACGCTGGCTCGGGGAGTGGCAGAACATGTTGTCTGACTTCAAAATTCTACTTTTTTTTAATTGTTATACTTCAGTGCCTAAGTTTTCAATGACAGGTATTTCCTAAGAAGTAAATTATAGTTAATCTACAGAGGGGAGCACTTTGTAATAGATGATGTTACAGATCTATGATTATACAGAAGACAAGCTGTAATCTTTGGGGGGGGGGCAAACCAGGTTATAGGATAGGAATATACACTATGATAAGAATGTCCTTAAAATATTGTGTATCTTTGCTCCCTGAAGTTAAAAACTGTTTAGAAGCAAATGAAGATTATCTCCCGACGAGAGGTGAGGGGTGTCCCTCCTCTCCCTGATGTAATCTCTGTGTTTACTTTTGTAAAATAATCAACAGATGTGACATATAAAAATTCTTGCCTGTTTTTTCCCCCCATTAAGCCCCTTTAAAATTCATGTATCAGTCACATGAAAACGCTTTGGCTATTTAGAAACATGTCTTGCTTCATATAATGATAAAGCAGATCTCACCAAATGTTTACATTTTGAGTACACTCTTTATTATGGCACCTGCTCTGTTCTTTTTAAGAAGTAAAGCATGGGGCTGGAGACATGGCTCAGCAGGTAAGAGCACTTGCTGCTCTTGGAGCAGAGATGAATTTGGTTCCCAGCACCCACTTTGGGTAGCTTACAACTACCTGTAACTCCAGCTTCGGGGGATCTGACACCTTCTTCTGGTTTCCAAGGTCACCATACACACAAGCACAGACTTTCACACAGACACACATATAAATGTAAATACAAATATATCTTTTAAAATTAAAATAGTCATAAATGTAAATTGTGTATGGAGGCGCTCTGGATACGGGATGCCAGCTTGACTCTCGTTTTCTTATATATTTTTATAGTTTTATGATTCTATAGAGTTAATCACAGAAAAGTCTACAAGTACTGTGTGTGCCTGTGTGTTTGTGCCTGTGTGTGTGTGTATGTGTGTGTGTATGTGTGTGTGTACGCTCATGAATTTATTTTCTGGGCACTGCCCCAAATGTTTCCTTTGCTGCTGTTTTTTAAGCCTGCCAGGAGTTAGAGCAGCCACACTTGATACTTTGTTGACTGAGGCTGGGGTTGTTTGATAACTTGATCACTCAGCTTCCAGATTCCAGAGGGAACAGAGTTATGACCCAAATCTGCCCCCCTACACACACACACACACACACACACACACACACACACACACACACAGCAAGCAAGTCCTTAATGAATACACTCTGGTGGAACCATGTCTTTGTACACTGTGTAGAGATTGTCTGTTTTTAGTCGAATGCCAATTTATGTGCTGGTCCAGGTCTGATTCAGGCTGGACTTTGGCAATGACAATTTTATGCAGCATCTCCCATCTAAATGTTTATAAACAATGTTCTCCATCACCTTCTGATTGGATAGTAAAGAGCTGAACAGCCTATAGCTGGGCAGGAGAGTTAAGATGGAACTTCTGATCCCAGTGAGGGGCTCTCTAGTGAGGACCAGAGAGAGAGAGGGGGGTTGTATTGGGACACAGATGAAGAAGCCGGTGTCAGAGTGAGAGTTTAATGAGTGGTTATGGGTTGGTTTGGCCTTCGGCTGGATAGAGACCATGTGCTAGCTTTGTGTTGTTTTGGGGACCATCCAGGCATCGTTTCTCAAAACATACTGAGACCTTGTTGGCACTCACCCAGGACTAAGAAAGCTTTACTCTGCTTCTCCTCCTTTCTCTACACAAAGGCTCACATTCATCTTTTGCAGGACCCAGTTCAGAAGCTTTTAAAATTCCTCATTGCATCTGCAAATAAATGTTACATTTTCTGTAACTTTAAGGGGAAAAAAACGAGGCAGGAAATGTTGGTGTATGGCAGGCTTGGAAAAGCATCCTTGCTGTTCCAGCTCTGTATTTCCCTGGAAAGTATAGAGCTGGATGAACATCTGTGGTCCCAGGAGCGCTTTCGTTTCCGGTTGTTTCCCTTCTCCGCCGGCAGATTATATGGGTTGTCACCACACTTCTCCCTGAGGGTGGCATGGATCCTTGTCACCATGCTGCTCTTTGGTAATATGGCATCCTTTGCCGGGATCAGTTGCTTTCCACCATGGTGGAAGAAAAGCATCTACAACTGTGGTTTGCCATGTGCACACAACAGCAAAAAATGGACTCTGGGGCTTTATATGCTTGTACACACACACACACACACACACACACACACACACACACACACACACACACACACACGCAGTATATAAAGAGAAGTGGCTGTCCACATCACAGTGAGGGTGATGGGAGGGACTGAAGGGAGGATAGAGGGGGAGGTGATATAACTCCATCTTAATTTCCAAAACAGAGAAAGCACTCTACAAAACTGAAAAAACTTTGTTTCTACAAAGGGATGGGGTACACTGACTGACCAAGGCACTGGCCCTAGGTCTCATGGCTAACAAATGACAGGGCAGTGCAAACACAGGGATGCAGGTAAGACTGAGCAGCTCATTTGTGCCCTCACTGCCTCTCCACTCTGGCTGACACAGATGTGGTAATAAACAAGAACCCTTCAATTACAAGTGACAGAAAAATCTAACCCAATCTGTCTTAAGCCAAAATTGCGGGCCTATCACACAATAATCTAAGAGTCCGCAGATGAGATCATTACAAAGCTGGAGTGGGCCAATGGCTGGAGACACTGTCGTCTCTAATCTCCGGGCCTCAGCTCTGCCCTCTAATTTGCTGCTGGCTTTACTTTCAGGCTCCAGAAAGAAGCATCAAGCCAGTCCAGGGCAGAAGAAAAGACTTTGTAATAGATACAACAGCAATTACAGGATTCACTGGGACCATATTACTTAGACCACATGATGTCCTCCTTGGACCATTCACATTACTCAGGTGATGACATCACTCCACTAGCCAATCAGAGGTCTCCATCACACAATGTAGTTGGAGACTAGTGACACAGTCATCATAGGAGTTTGTATCTGCCTGTCAGCACCATGTCCTTCAGTGTCACCTTATATTATCACACCATTGCAAATGATAAGATTTTATCCTTTTAAAATGTGTGTGTGTGTGTGTGTGTGTGTGTGTGTGTGTGTGAGAGAGAGAGAGAGAGAGAGAGAGAGAGAGAGAGAGAGAGAGAGAGAGAGAGAGATTTCTCTGTGTTTTCAGATGTGCCAATGCCTGCTGAGGCCATGGGACTGAAAGTACAGGCAGCAGCAAGCCTACGCCAGGAAGCAAACTGGTCCTCAGAAAGCACAGCAAACACTCTCATCCTCTGAGTACCTCTGAAGTCCCAGATTTTATGGCTGATGGAAACATCACATTGAACTCTACAAATACACACAGCTATCATTATGTTAAAACAAAAATGGAGGCATGGGTTCAGACACGTTTCTGGGTGATGCTTGAAACAGGAGGACAGACAGCACATTCTCAGACACGTGGCTGTTGCAGAAGTGACACGGTGAGAGGACTTTGCTTGACACACGCTCACTGGCATCTCTAATAGACCGGCGATGCTTTCTTTCTTTCTTTCATCTCTGATAAACTGCAGTATAGGAAAAAAAACGACATCTCTAAACTACAGAAAGAAAATCCGTGGTTGATTAATTCATTAATAAAGTTTGCTGCTGTTTGTTACATGTCTTTTAATTATGCTGTTTTTCTGTGTCTTTCTCTGTGCTACGTTAACATAACAAGAAAGAAAAATAATGTTTAACGGCTTCAGGACAAAAGCTGGTGTGGGTTCAAATCAAAGCTCAGGTGATAAGATAATTCTCTGAACTCAGTCCCCTTTAATCATGTATGAAGTACTGATACAAAAACAGAAAAAAAAACCACTTAGGCTTTGGCCTGTGTAGCCCACCTCTCAACCAGTCACCAATGTAGTTACTTATTTTGTGTGATTTTATTCAATATTTCACCTTATTGGCATGGCTACCGGTAGTTAGCAAGTTATCAATAGATATGTTTTTTTATTTGCTTCTTTTTCTCCACCCAGGTGTTTGGCCATTCTCCAAGGTCCTAAGAAAGGGTGTGTTCATATATTCTCTTCAGTACTGCCTTCTAATCAATACGCAGCAGATGAAGCCACAACAGTTCTAATTACTGGCTATAATACTGCTGGAAAACAATCACTTTCTTGCAAAGAAACTTTTCACTTTGCAGGAAGAGAAATCAATCCTGGATTCTAACTGGCTGAGCTCCCCCCAACATATAGACTGACGCTCTGGATGGAAAGTAGCAGTCAACAACAACAGCTACAGAGAAAGCGAAAACCCGGGTAAGAGGGCGCGTCGATTCAGCACCGCTGGGAAATCAGAAGTGGAGACTCTTTTTAATTTAATCTCTCTTCGACTCTAAAGATCCACTCTGCCTTCTTGTTCTTCAGACAGAGGTAAGCTACACGCAGAAAGAAGTTTTCAGATATCTATCTGCGTGTAACCCTTGTCCCTGCTCTTATCTGCAACTGGAAATTTGGTCATGAATGCATGTAAACAGATATAAAACAGACACCCCAGCAAGAAGAAAATGGTAGGGAAGGTGACTCCAGATGTCTAAGTAAGTCATATCAGTGAGCAGCTTGGGATGAACTCATTGACCTTTGAAAAAATCCCCATTGCCTGTGCCACCAAATACCTCCAATTAAGCCAGGTCTGTGCTTGAATGTCAAGTGGATGAACAGACTCAGAGCGGGAATGGATGTTGCACGGACCAATATTAGCATGACAGCTTTCTTCCTATTATCCGAATGCTTCGTGTACACAGAGAACTTCATAAAGAGCTCGATTCTCGGGTCATTCATTCTTCAGCTCGTTAGAGCAGTTTGTTAAGTTTAGTGTCTTTGGAAGATGGAAATTGTAATAGGTCTGTGCGTCCTGACTGTGGGAATCCACAGACTCCTGAGCAGAAAAAAAAAAATCACCACCACCACCACCAAACAACAACAACAAAACAGTAAGAGGTAAACACTGACTCTGCTGCCCAACTTGGCTAACAAGGGGCCATTGGGAAGGTCAGCTCTGCTCATGCTGTAAAGAATTTTATTCGTATGCCAAGATTGGGTTTCCCTCTCCACCAATGAAGACAGCATGCCGAAGACTGAATGTGATTGTACACACAGCCTGGTGATAACAGGCCTCACGCATCATAGTAGCCATGACAATACTACTCCAGTCAAGGTGCATCTTGTGTTCGCTATTGCTGTCAACCTCAGGACTCTCTACTCTGCATATATCTGTCTTGCTGCCAATAACATCCACACGTGGACTTGTCTGCACGTGGCCTTGACCAGCTGCACGCAACTTATTGACTCATTTCATCACCCAATACTTAGGCTTCCCCTTACTTGGAAATGTCCATTTCTCCAAATGTTTTGTTAGAAAGCAACTGTGTGAAAAATAAAAATAAGAGAAAAAAAAAAAAAAACAACTGTGTGTGCTAGCTCTACACCTTTTGACATTCTCAGTGATTATTTTTGCTACTAATTAAATTTTTGCAGGTGTACATAATGCCATCCCCATGCTCCACCCATCTCCCCACAACCACCCTGTCTGCTTTACATCTTCCCTATAAGTTGTTCTCTCACACCTGTGTCGATTTATTTTACTGTGTAGCACAGTAAGTTTAATCGGGGTCATCTGTGTGGCTGTGGGTGTGGAGCCAGCTGCTGAAGCTTGTGTTTAGTGGAAAATACACAATGGAAGACAATGTCTTCCTCTTTCCCAGAATTTATCGGCAACCCATAGTTCAAGAGTAA